>NC_056735.1:330797244-330937244 GCF_019279795.1 Protopterus annectens
CTCTTAATTTTTGTCGTTATTCATTACGTGTAATTCACCACCTTATCTCCAAATGTCACTAGTTTTAGGAGGGATTAAGTGGGACAGAGTTAGAAACTGAGTTGAAATCAGGGATGTCCCTGGAAATCGGGGACAGTTCAGAGGTATGGTCCCTATTTGTTCCCCCAATGGTTTATGTCCTGTCCAGTGGATGTGCTCTTAGGGGTTGAGAGGTATGGGCATCAGCTATGCCCATTTTGGAATATTACTTACATCCCCGAGGCGGTCCTAATACGACTGCGGCAGTCAACACCTGCACACCTAGGCCCATAATTGCATACCCATAGTTCCCCCACCTGCCACTCCTCTACAGCACTCATCCTTACTGTGGGTGCAGGTGGGGTATAAATACACCACTACACACTGCCCACTCTCCCCGTGTCGGGACACATGTCATACATTGTGTCGACCCATGGGTTATCAGGCTTGCACTACTGGTCCGTGTACATCTACAGCCTGGTTTGATAAGTCATTACCGGGACTGCCTCCGATCATTAATTTTTGGTGTCCCACAAGAGACATCGATGTCTATGTTTCAAGATTAGACCTAGCAGGTCTCTCCCACTGGTAGTATCCTGCCGGTGGTCTGGGAAGCAGTGGTGTGTTTACCTTTATTGTGTGTCTGTATGTCTCACCGGCTTAGCTGGGGGGGTGGGAGGGTTAATGCTACGTGTTACACGTTTGTTTATTGGACCCCTCACCCCCATATGCATGGCCTGTGAACATATGTTACTCGTAACTGCTGTATCATATCCTAGCTATATACATGTGTATATTTACAGTCATATATATATATATATATATATATATATATATATATATATATATATATATATATTTACATTACTATATACAGATATGTCTGTATATGTATGCATACATGCATATTTATATTTTGCTGTAGATATATATATATATATATATATATATATATATATATATATATATATATCACAACATATGGGTCTATGGGTGTCTGCATATGTATATATTTATATGTGGATATGTATCTGTATTCTGTCTCTGTATGTATACATTTGTACTACGGAGAGGGAGAGGGTTATCTCTATGTTGCTATGGGTACATATACACACACATACCTCTACATATATACGTCTAGATCTGGTTATTCTGTTCCTTGCCATATAGATTACACTTTGATGCAGTGGGACTCGTAGTGGGTGTGGCTGCTCATTGGGCGACGCCACTGCCCAATAAACACATTCGCTTACATCCCTAGGGCTGTCCATATAGGCCCACATCAGCCAACACCTGCACACCTAGACCCATAAGTAGCTACCCATAGTTCCCTCACCCACACCTCCTCAACAGCACCCATCCTTACTCTGGGTCCTGATCTGTTTTGGACACACCACTACACGCTGCCCACTCTCCACTTCATGGGACCCATTTCATACAATTGTCTCAGCTCATGGGTCATCAGGGTTTCCCACCCTTGTATTCCGAGTATATATACACCCCAGCCAGAATGTTCGGTCTATCACCTTCTTTTAGTCTTGGCAATTTTTGGGGTGTCCCGCAAGGGAAGCTCCTGTCTGTGTTCCAAGATTAGAATTCACGGGTGCACTGTGTACCCCCCCAGTTGTATCCTGCCTGTGGTCTGGGGAGCAGTGGACTCTTTACATTGTTTGTGTGTATATTTCCCGTGTCCGGCTGGGGGGGGGGGGGTTGAAGGTCATGCTACGTGTTTCATGTTTCTTGCTTGGGCTCCTCACTTCCATTGGCATAGCCTGTGAACATATGTCATTCCTGACTGCTGTTTCCTATCATAGCTGTATATCTGTGTATATCTACGCACACACACACATGCACACACACACACACACACACACACATGTATATATATATATATATATATATATATATATATATATATATATATATATATATGTATATGTATATATATATATATATATATATATATATATATATATATATATATATATATATATATATACATATATGTATATGTCTGCAACTATATATATATATATATATATATATATATATATATATACATGTGTGTGTGTCTGTAAAGCAATACGTACCCCACGCAAAAGCACTTACACATGCTTACTGGTGTTTATATATGCTTGACCTGCTTACTAGTGCCTTATTCATTATGACACTGACACTTCACTCCAGTTAACTTTTAATTAATATTTTGCAGGTTATACAGTGGACAGATGTCGCAATATGTTCATGTACAGATTACCGATGGTAAATGGTATGTGATACAATGGGATTCGGTACGGGAATGTTTGTTCATTAGGCGGTTGCTCTAACCAATACACTATTACTGTGCTGCTTCAATTGCATGTATACCCATATACCCATGGCTCCTTGTTCCCCAAACACACATCCCAAAGCCTCCCTAACACTGCAGTCATCCATTCTCCAGTCGGATTTGTGGTGTATCCACACCACTACACATTGGCCACTCCCTACTCCTATAGACCCATCCCATCGGTTGACTCACTCCACGTATACTCAGAACTCCCAAACGTTTAGTCCACAGACATTGGTGACATGAGCGACCAAAAGAATACTAATCGCAATTTTTGGGTTGTCCCACATGGGACACACATGTGTTTATGTCAAGATTAGACTCTATACTTCACTACATCCTTACTCCCATTAACATGACACTACAATAAATTAATAAGTATGACTATGTGGTAACGCACATGTTACACATGAGTGCCTAATTATGTACGTGTTCAGCGTATTTCCTTTACAAATAGACTGGTTTAGTAATTGGCATTGCCGTAGCAGGCAGATCACAGGAATGATTCCATGTGTGGGAAAGTCCTCACATTTGATTATTTTCAGCACAGCACTGACTTTGGACATTGTACACTTATTTATGTCTGCAAATGGAATGAATGTGTTACAGAGAATGTACTTCTACATACTGATGTCTGCATGTGTGTATGCATATATACTTATAACGAACTCGCTGACCTCCATGGGGCGGTCCAATTAGAACTAACCCATCCAACCCTGGCACGCCTGGCTCCATAATTTCATACCCATAGTTCCTCCACCCCACCCGTGTTCAAAATACATGCGTACCATCCATTGTCCACTTGTTATCGCAGCCATGACACACCTCCACACATTGCCCTCTCCCGAGTGTTAGGGGCCCTACACGTATGTTGTCCCAACCCATGTATTCTCAGGCTCTCCCACCATTTAGTCCTTGAACATACCTGCCCTTGCTTGTATAATGGTCAGATGGCCAATCATCCTATCAATTTTTGAGTAGTCCCACCAGTGACTGCCCTCTGTGTGTAAAGTAGACTAAGCAAATCAACAATGTTACTCCCATTGGTAATATCCTGCCTGTGGTGTGGATAGCAATGCTTTGCTCATACCTGCCCAGCTGGATATGACATACGTTGACAGTGCTATATAATACTGGGGTTGCTGTTGATTCCCTTCTCATTCCTTTCGTATGCTTTATTGTTACGTCGTTCTTTCTTCATATATATATATTTATATATATATATATATATATATATAGATATATATATATATATATAGTTATGTGTGTGTGTGTATATATATTATATATCTGTACATACTTATATACATTTCCTATGCTGGGCACTGCTTAGACCCGCGCAAGTGCACTCAGACTTGCTTACTGGTACTTATATGTGTTTACTGCTGCTTATTTGTGCTTACACCTGCTTACTAGTACCTTATTCATTATGACAGTGCCACTTTGCTTGAATGATATTTAAGTTAAATATCTCATGCAATACTCTTATGTCAGTTTTACGGCAAAACGACATTCATTCCACATGGAAAATGATATGTGCTATTGTTGGGCTTGAACCGTGAATGGCTGTTTGTTAGGCGGATGCTCTAAACACTACACTATTGAGACTTACATTGATTATGCAGTACTCACTGCCCTGAGAAAGGAAATAATGTCACTGTGCTTGTTTTGTGTTAAGGAGCTGTGGTGTGAGTAAGCAGTGCTCACTACCCTGAGAAAGGAAATGATACCGCTGTGCTTTAGTATTTAAAATGCTTTCTACAGTTTTAAATTTTATCTGATGAAGTTCCTGTAATTTTAACTTTGGGACAAAAGTGCTTATTTTGTGGAGAATAGATCATTTTGTGGATTTCTACTTCTGATCTACACTGTGTTTCCCTTTCTGGGTTTTATTTTGGAATTAGTTGAAAAATTTTATATGGGCAGCCTTCTGTAGTGCAAACAGGCTTAACAGTGATGTGCAGATGTCAGCACTCGGGACTTTTAACAGCAGCTTGAATTTTTTTTCCCAACCCTCCCACTTTTTTCTTGTGGTTTTAATAGCCAGTGTCTGGCTTTCGCCCATTGTGGTAATCTGACTACCTAATCCTCTCCTCCCTCTTTGATGGCTATTAATGGTTGTGTAGGCTAAGTAGTTTTCCCACTCATTAGTTTACATGGATCCAGAATACTGACCGAGTGCTCAGCAAACAAGTATTCTCTTGAGTTATCATCATTTTTCACAGAGCTTCCATCTGCTTTGCATCCTTGCAAAAATCTTGTGCCATCCTCGGCAGGTAATCTTATGAGTTTTTCTTTTTAATGGGCTACTAGTTCTCTATGTTGTATGTAAAACTAATGTAAATGTTTGTGGAGCTTCTCCCCAGGCATCTGCTGAAAAATGACGCTAGCTCCTTCAGACTATCCTGGTCAACAAATGTCAAATAAATAAATAAAATATTTATTTTACTGTTTTGCACTTTAACTGCCTTATCTACTGAGTTTTCTGCACTTTAAATTGTTTTCAAGTATGCTGATATCATAACATCTGACTACTGAGAACTGCACTTTTGAGACGTTTTACTGATAGTGTTACTGTGTAATTTGCTGCTTTGTATTTGTGTTGGTATGCAATTGTATTCCTGGAAGTTTGACCCTGCTAAAGGGCCCCAATAAAGCACCCTTATTAGTTTGCATTAATAAAGCACCCTTAGTAGCCTTTTAATCTTAATACACCACCCCCTTGTAGCTCACCAGTCAAAGAATTGAACAGTATAGATATACAATTTCCTAACTTCTCTGTAACCAGCTTGGTGGATATGGGCATCTAAAGACAATATAGCAATTGCCTCATGCTTACTGACAAACGTAATCCTTAAAGAAGCAGACACAGTATGCAAGACAGGTACTTACACAATGACACTGGAGGCTAAACTCCCACATACAAGAGCACATCAAAGTGTCAAAAGCAAGAGTAAAACCCTCACCTCACGTAGCACACAACACATGCATAGATTAATATATGCAGAGGCACTTAAAAGCAAGCTACCTAAACAACAAAGATTGCTTAGACTGCCTGTTGTCAAAGCTATGCCTCAGCAAGCCCAAAGGTACTGAGAAAAACTAACACAGAGCTTTGGCTGGCTAACATCTACCTGAAATCAGCTGGACGTATAAGTGAATTTAAGTACACTTTTATCTGCTCTTTTGCATATAGTACTGTATTTAATTTTTTTGTGTTTTTCACTGAATATTAACTCAACTGAAGTTGTGGCTGTCTAACTCAACTGAAGTTGTGGCTGTTTCTCTACAGGGTACTTTTTAGAATTTCTGTGTAGCCATTGATAGCAGTGGGGATAGTTTCAGCTCATCACTGACATCCTGTCTTGCCTTATATAAGTGGTACATTTTGAGTTATCTCTGCTTAATATCAGAGCTTTGACCGGCTAACATCTACCTGAAATCAGCTGGATGTATAATTGAATTTAAGTACACTTTTATCTGCTCTTTTGCATATAGTACTGTATTTAATTTATTTATTTTTGTTTTTCACTGAATATTAACTCAGCTGAAGTTGTGGCTGTCTCTCTACAGAGTACTTTTTAGAATTTCTGCATAGCCATTGATAGCAGTGGGAGGTAGTTTCAGCTCATCACTGATATCCTGTCTTGCCTTATATAAGCGGTACATTTTGAGTTATCTCTGCTTAATATCAGAGCTTTGACTGGCTAACATCTACCTGAAATCAGCTGGACGTATAAGTGAATTTAAGTACACTTTTATCTGCTCTTTTGCATATAGTACTGTATTTAATTTATTTATTTGTGTTTTTCACTGAATATTAACTCAACTGAAGTTGTGGCTATCTCTCTACAGTTAATTCCCCACCCACCCTCCGTGTTTTTGTTTTGGTGTTAATGTTGGTGGCTTTGAAATTGCCCGCCCCTCTTGTGGATTTGTATTTGGATATTCTTTCTGGGCCCATCTCATTTGCTCAATCAAATCATATTCTGATTTCAGGCACTCCTACTGTGTACAAAGAGAGCATTTGGGAAGGACAACCCCTGTAGCCTCTTAATCCTGCATTGTTCCTTCCCTCAAAAAAAAAAAAAAAAAAAAAATATATATATATATATATATATATATATATATATATATATATATATATATATATCTTATTCATCTGCTCTCACTGTAACTGTCTTAGTTGCTCTTCTGCGTGCTGTTATCTGTTCAGTCGCTCTTACTCTGCACTTATTACTGCTTGTTAGTAGCCTTCTCATTTACTGCCTTCTGCACTTGTTTTTTAGTCATTTGTTAATTTAATTTCATTTATTTGAACTGTATATGCCGTAGTGTTGCTACACACTCAGGTGTGCTGGCCTGCACTACAATTTGAATTGTATTTACTGCTGTTTTAGCTGAATTTCTGTAAAAAAAAAAATTCTAAGCTTGTTTCCTGCCTTTCCTGTAACTAGTCAAGTCCAGATACAGACTTACTGTATCCAGGACTGTTGGTAAGTTTCTGAGCCCCCATGCCTTTCTGTGTTGGAGGGAAGCCTTCTAGCTTATCAGTGGGAGTGGTAAGCACTAGGTAACCTATCTACCATGGGAAGAGTGGGTTTTGGCCCTGAATTTGTTGCTCATTGGCTGTTTGGGCAGGTTTTCCATCTCTTTCTACTTTCTGGTTAAAAGCCCGTTTTGCATTTTGTCCCCGCCGTTCCTATAACTAGTATAATCCAGGTACAGATTTGCTGTATCCAGGACTGTTGGTAAGCTTTTGAGCCCCCCAAGCCCTTCTGTGTTGGAGAGAAGCCTTCTAGCTTATCAGTGAGAGTGGTAAACACTAGGTAACCTATCTACCACAGGAGGAGTGGTTTCTGGCCCAGAAATTATAGTTTATTAGCCATTTGGGAAGCTTTTCCATCTCTTTCAACCTTCTGATTTAAAAGCCTGTGTTTGTGCTTGTTTCCTGGCTTTCCAGTTACTAGTCTAGGCCAGGTGCAGATTTGCTGTATCCAGGACTCTTTGTAAGCTTCTGAGCCCCCCACGCCTTTTCGTGTTGGAGGGAAGCCTTCTAGCTTATCAGTGGGAATGGTAAGCATCAGGTAGCCTATCTACCACAAGAGGAGTGGTCCCTGGCCCAGAAATTGTAGCTATTGGCTGTTTGAGCAGTTCTTTTCCATCTCTTTCAACTTTCTGGCTTGAAAGCCGCACTTGTGCCTGTTTCCCGCCTTTCCTATAACTAGCCTAGTCCAGTTACAGAGTTGCTGTATCCAGGATTGTTAGTAAGCTTCTGAACCCCCAAGCCTTTCTGTGTTGGAGGAAAGCCTTCTAGCTTATCAGTGGGAGTGGTAAGCACTAGGTAGCCTATCCTCCAGGAGAAGAGTGAGTTTTGGCCCAGAAATTGTAGTTTATTTGGCCGTTTGGGCAGTTTTCCATCTCTTTCAACTTGCTGGCTTAAAAGCCTACGTTTGTATTTGTTCCTAGCCTTTCCTGTAACTAGTCTAGTCCAGGTACAGATTTTCTATATTCCAGGACTCTTTGTAAGCTTCTCAGCTCCCCAAGCCTTTCTGTGTTGGAGGGAAGCCTTCTAGCTTATCAGTGGGAGTGGTAAGCATTAGGTAGCCTATCTACCACAAGAGGAGTGGTTCCTGGCCCAGAAATTGCAGCAATTGGCCGTTTGGGCAGTTATTTTTTCCATCTCTTTCAATGTTCTGGTTTAAAAGCCGCACTTGCACTTGTTTCCCACCTTTCCTGTAGCTAGCTTAGTCCAAATATAGAGTTGCTGTATCCAGGACTGTTGGTAAGCTTCTGCGCCCTGCAAGCCTTTCTGTGTTGGAGGAAAGCCTTCTAGCTTATCAGTGGGAGTGGTAAGCACTAGGTAGCCTGTCTACCATGAGAGGAGAGGTTCTTGGCCCAGAAATTGTAGTTTATTGACCATTTGGACAGTTTGTCCGTCTCTTTCAACTTTCTGGTTTAAAAGACCACATCTGCGCTTGTTTCCCATCTTTCCTGTAACTAACCTACTAGGTAGCACTAGAAAGCCTTAGACTGATACAAGCCTTCTAGCTTAGGAGACAGACTTTGGAGTGATTAAGTATCAGTTTTCTGTGCATTCTTGCTGTACTTAACTGTTTTCCACCTAAACGCAGATTTTCCAGCATTTATTGTGATTTAAAAGCTTATTTTTTCACATATTGTACTTATTTGACTGCCTGCACTTTTAAAAAGTTGTTTTTTGTTTAAATAATTTGACTGTTGTAGGCTACACACTAAAGTGCGATAGCCTTTTCTGATCATTTGTAGTCTTTTAAAGCTGTTTTAAGTGTATTTTTTACTGTTTTTGCCTTATCTTTTCAAAAAAAACAAACAAAAAAAAATCCTTGTTTCTCACCTTTCTAAGCTAGTATAGTCCAGTTTTCAGGCTAGTGCTGAATTTAGGGCTGTGATACTAGTTTCTGAGTTGCCCATACCTTACTTGGATAGAAGGGAAGTTTCTCTGTTCACCTGTGAGAGAGGGGAGCTTTGAGCAACCTATCTGTCCCTGGAGGAGTGGTTCCAGCCCAGAAGTTAGTAGTTTATTTGCCATTTTGGGCTAATTTCCATCTCTTTTATTTCCCTACTATAAAAACCACATTTGCACGGTTTTGTGCACTGGACAGTGCCAGTTAGCTATGGTTAAATTATTCCCGTCTCCACTAAGTCTCCTCTTCAGTTTTTCCCTTGAAACTAGTCTAACTCTCAACCTAAGCACTCACAATATATCTTACAGCCCAGCACTTGCTCAGACCTAATAGCAAGCACTAATATACCCTGACACTGATTGCCCAGCAGGGCAAGGCTCTTTATTCACCCCACACCAACCAAGAAACTAAGCAGCTCACCCTACTATACAGGCATGACCAAAGGGCAACTTCAGGTGCACTCTCCAGTCCAGCTGGTGAATCTGGGTATCCTGAGGCAAGGTTACAACTGCCTCACATACACAAACAACCCTCTCCTCCTACCACAAAACACTAACATATGCGAGACATGCAATTATACAGCCAAACTGGAAGCTAAGTTGTCTCCACCCAAGACTGGAACAGACAGTCAAGAGGAGAAGGTTAACACTTGCACCAAAACTCCAGCCGCACACAGACCTGCTAAAACAGCACTGGCAAAAAATACACATAAATACACAAAATCATACTCGGAGGCTCTAAATAAAAACCTGCAAAAGGATCAGAGACTTCCAAAGCAGACTCCCAAACAACCTGCACTTCCTGTCACAAACCAGACAACACATAAAACACAAAATCAGTGTACTGCACAATCACAGCCCTTAAGGTGAAATAACATACCTAACACACTAGTAATAGGTGACTCTATAGTCAGGCACACTGATGTCCCACTCACTAGGCTGGACAAGCATAAGGTTACTGTTAGCTGCCTGTCAGGAGCCAGAATCTGCAACATAACACATGCACTCAGGTCACTCCAGAGCAAGTACAAATATGACTCTGTCATTGTTCATGTTGGTGTGAATAACCTGAGATGTACCTCCCTGGATCACATGAAAAGAGACATGGAAGAGCTGTCTGATCATGTAGCCCAGGCTTGTATGAACCTGACCCTGAGTAGCATCCTGCCCTCAGCAAGAATGATACCTCAGTATACAAAAAAAATGATCAATTTCAACAATTGCCTAAGCTTCTGGTGTCATTCAAAGGGGATCCAGTGTCTGTCAGCCTGGGACAACATGCTCGACAAGCCGCGTTGCTTTGCAAGAGATGGCTTGCACCTGTCACCCCTAGGCTTTCGAATACTGGCCAAGGCTCTTGCTGCCCCCATAGTGCCTTTTTTTAGGCAAGGCTCAAAAGTCAAACCCACCAACATAAACAGCACAATTAACAAAAATCTGAGGGTTATGCTACTCAACACCAGGAGTTTAAATCTTAAAATGCACACACTCGAAGCACTCCTCAGTATGGAGAACGTCGACATCTGTACAGTAACTGAAACCTGGTTCAAGGCTTCAGAGAGCACCCCAGCACTACCGGGCTACAACTCATACCACAAGTTTCAGCCACAGAACACGGACCAAAACACAAAAGGAGGGGGTGTATCTATATTCATCAAGGATGCCTACACCTCCAGGTTAGTGGCACAGCATGATACCTCTGAGATGATCCATGTGCAACCAACAATGGGCAAATCTGCAGTGCAAATTGTGGCCTGCTATGGATCACCCTCCATGACCCAAGACCACCACTCCACCTTTCTGAAGACCCTGGAAAACATGAAGGTCCTACCAAACACCCTGATATTGGGCAATTTCAATTACCCTACCATTCACTGGGAAAACTACAAGTACAAATTCCCAGGCCCAGCGCTTCCTGGAATTCATCAACTCAAATGCCCTGGATCAGCTGGTAAACTCCCCTACCAGAGGTGAAAACATATTGGACCTGGTCATCACCAACATGGGCAACAGGTGTTCCACACTGGAGGTGAACCCGTCACTGGTTAGATCAGACCATAAACTAATCACTCTGGATGTCCACACCCCACCACCACCCCAACTAAGGAAACCACAGTAAAAAACTTTTCTAAAGCAAACTTCACCTTACTTAAGACAGAGGTGGTAAGTTTCACAGCCCCCACGCTAAAGGATAATGCTGCCCAAGATGCAGAAACCTTTACAAATGCACTCTATGAGCACCTACAAGGATGCATGGATCGTGCCATCCCTAGGAAAAACCAAGACTCACACCTCTAAAAGAAGGAAACCACTTTGGTGGACCCCTGCAATAAACAGGCTATACAATAGAAGGAGGAAACTAGTTCAGAAAAAAAGCAAATCCCAAGAAGGAAAGACATCCCTGATCAGTATCAGTAAGAAACTGAGGTCCCTCATGAAATCATCCAAGACTAACTTCGAAAGAAAAATAGCCAAGGATTCAAAAGATAACCACAAAGCCTTCTTTAGCTATGTTAAGATTCTAAGTGGCAACTTGCAGATATGCACTGAACTAGTGCAAAATAGCACAAAATATACTGAACCTACTGATATTGCCAACATCCTGGCAGATAGATTCAGTGCAAACTTCACCCCCCTCTCACCTCCAAAAGGGCCCACAATAATACCGGAAAAGTGTAGTGTCCAAAAAATCACAGAAGCACAGGTGAAAACAGCCCTTTCAAAAGCCAAAAACACAGTGTCAATGGGACCAGATGGTGTCCCAGGCTGCGTCTTGCATGAACTACAAAATGAACTAACCCCTTACTTAAAAATGCTGTTCAACCTCAGCCTCTCCACAGACTACATGCCCATAGAATGGTGCACAGCAACAGTTATTCCTCTCCACAAAGGAGGGGCCACAACTGACCCTGGTAACTATCGTCCCATAAGGCTGACTAGCCTAGTCTGCAAGGCTATGGAGCATGCCATCATGGAACTCATTAACAAAGACATTGGGAACCTCCAAACACTTGACCTGACCCAGTGTGGCTTTGTTAAGGGCAGATCATGCCTACTAAACCTGGTTGACGTCTTCGAGACAGTCACCAAGGCCATGGACGAGGGAAAGGTGGTTCACACAGCCTACCGTGACCTCACCAAGGCTTTTGATACCATACCCCACTCAGGTATTACAGAAAAACTCACCAGCCTGAACATAAACCCCTACGTCACGGGATGGGTTGCCAACTGGCTTACAGACAGAACTCACACGGTAAGAATAGCTGGCTCCAGGTCCGACTCTAAACCAGTCACAAGTGGTGTCCTTCAAGGCTCAATCCTGGGACCCCTACTGTTTGGCATATACTTCTCAGAAGTACAGGCAAACACAGGAGGACTATGGCTAACCAAGTTCACTAATGACTGCAAACTGGGAGCCATAATTGACTCTCTGGCTGACACGGACATCCTCCAAAAGGGCCTTACTGAAACGGACACCTGGTGTCAAAGTCATGGCCTCAAGCTAAATGCCAAAAAAATGCGTAGTCATCCCGTTTGGGAAAAACTAAACACCCACGAATTACCACACACTGGTGGCAGCCCCCTTAATACAGAAGAGGTAATAAGAGATCTGGGGACCCAGGTAGATAGTAATCTCTCCTTTGACAATCATATTACCAAAGTAGTTAGGAAATCCTTCTATGTGGCCTATCTAATTACTAACGTGTTCGCATCTAGAAATAAAGAGGTTATAGTGCCCCTCTGCTCGTCACTCATTAGACCCATCATAGAGTACAGTGCCCCATTTGGGATGTACCTCACAAGACACTTTCAACAGCTGGAAAGACCACAACAGTACCTCACCAAGAGGATTACTGGTCTCAAACATATGTCCTATGCAGCCCGACTAAAAAAACTCCTCCTGTACTCAGTGGCATATCGCTTACTCAGAGGTGATTTCTGCCTGACTTACAAAGCCATATCCAACTCAGAATTGATGGACATGCTCCACCTAAAGAAATCCAAGTCACTGCGAGCCACGCGCACTAGTGAGCTAAACCTCACCAGAACAATAAATAGAACATGCTGGAGGGATAGATTCCTGTCACAGAGACTCCCCATGCTTTGGAACAAAATTCCAAATTACATCTGGCAGAGCCCCTCACTAACACTCTTCAAGAGAAACCTTGGCGAGTGGATGGGTAACAAAAAATACACCCCTGGGATCACTTCATTGGCTCTGCTTGACAGAGGATCAGTTAATTAATCAATGGGGCGGCGAAAGCCAACACTCTCTGGCTAAGCTTATAAATGCCCTCAGGCAGATAGCCTAGTATCTACCTATGAACCTATTTAACACCACACATGCTGTCAATTTCAGTGGAACCACAAACACTAAGCCCCTAAGGCCAGCAAACACACTTCCTAGGACTAACATCATACGGAGTCCATTGTAAGATATACTGATGCCCCTCTAACCAGGCTGAACAAGGAGAAGATAACTGTTAGTTTCTTATCTGGAGCCAGGATCCACCAAATCATGTACACACTTAAGACATTATGCCACAGATACCAGTATGATTCCACCATAGTCCATGCAGGTGTAAATGACCTGAGATGTACCTCCCTGCACTATATGAAGAGAGACATTATGGAGCTTTCAAACTGTGTTTCAGGCTGGTATGAGCCTAGCACTGAGCAGCACATCATCATCAGGGAGAATTATTCCACAATATGAGCAAAAAATGATTGATTTAACAACTGGCTGTCTTTCTGGTGTTATTCTAAGGGAATGCAATATTTGTCAACTTGGGAGGAAATAGTTAACCAACCATGTTGCTTTGCCAGGGATGGTCTGCACCTTTCCCCTCTAGGCTTTGAATAATGGTTAAAACTTTATCCACTCTCATACTGACTTTTTAGGTAATACCAAAATGACAAACTTACCAAAATGGCAAAATTAACTCAACTGAACCTCAAGGAGTTGTTGTTCAGTGCCAGGAAAATAAATAAAAAACTACACTCTCTCCAAGTTGCCCTCATACTCAAGAATATAGGAATCTGTGCAGTTACTGAGAAATAGTTTAATGAGGCAGAGAGCACCCCACAGTGCAAGGTTTCAATGCCTTCCATGCTTTTAGACCAGCGGCTGCACAGACAAGGGCTAAAGGTGGAAGTGTCTCAATATACATCAGTAGCAAGCATACCTCTATGGTGGTCAAACAGGATGATGCACTGGAGTTTCTCCATGTGCAGATCACCATAGACAAGATCCTCTACTATATCCTAGCTGGTTATAGGTCACCCTCCATGTCCAAGGAAGCTCACAATGCATATCTGGAACTACTGGAGACTCTTACCATCCAACCTAACACCCTACTCATGGGAGACTTTAAATACCCTTCTGCAGACTGGGAATACTAAATAGCCTCAAATCTACGGGCACAAGGATTCTTGGACTTCATAAATACAAACAGTCTTGACCAAATAGTGAGTACTCCCACTAGATGCTACAACATACTGGGCCTTGTGCTCACAAACATGTGAGAAGGCTGTACTACCTCATGTGTCATCCTCCCTTGTAAGGCCTAACTTTAAAGCTGTCTCCTTTGAAATCAAAATAACTCTGTAATCCCATTAAAATGAGTAACAGTAACTGTTACAAGGCAAATTACCTTTTATTAAGTGATGGTTTGTCAAAATTCACTGCCTCTCCTAACCCCGAGACGATAGCAGCCTATGCTTAGTTGCTTTCAGAAACTGTGCACAGTCATATAAATGGCTGCATAGAGGCTGCTATACCTACTAGACATAAGCCCAAGACTAGAACCAGAAGCAAACTGTTCTGGTGGCATCCCAAATTAAACAGGATATACAACAAAGGCAAAAAAAAAATAATGTCAAAAATCAGGAAAGGTAATTCTCATAAAGATAAAAACTCTTTCATTAAACTAAACAGGCAAATAAGAGATTAATTATAATTATGCTACAATTAGGCTAATTATATGTAGTGTAGGTTTGTTGATTTGTGTTTTTGTGTTTGAGTGTCTTTTGTGTGTTTATTTGTTGTAGTGTGGGTAGGATGATGTATGTTTTGTGTGGTGTATGGTGTGTTTATGTTTGCGATTTTGTGTTTCATGGTTTGGGGTTTCGGGATTTCAAGTGTACAACTTTATGGTCTCGAGATACTGAAATTCGAGATTACAGTATTTTGAGAGTATAAAGTTGAGCTATATATATATATATATATATATATATATATATATATATATATATATACATATACACACATATATATATATATATATAGGTTCATAGGTTTATACTAGGCTATCTGCCCTAAGGCATTTATAAGCCTAGCCCAAATTATTGTGGCTTACGCCACCCCTTATATGAAAAAATACTGTGCCCATTAGTTTGTTGTGCCTCTGTCCAGCAGTGACACAGAGATGATTCCTGGGGTAAACCTACGATCTCCCATCCACAGGTCTAGATTTCTCTTGAACAGAGTCAGCGAGGTGCTCTGCCTCACATGGACCAGGATTTTATTCCACAGCATAGGGAGTCTCTGAGTGATAAATCTATCCCTCCAGCACGTCCTATTTATATCCGTGCTAAGGTTTAAGTCGCTTGCTCTAGTGGTTTTGGTGGATTTGGATTTTTTGAGGTGGGGCATGGCCATTAATATCGGGTTGGACATGGCCTTGTATGTCAGGCACATGTCACCTCAGAGCAGATGGTATGCGACTGAATAGAGCTGGAGTTTCTTCAATCTGGCAGCATATGACAGATTTTGGAGTCCCTTTATCCTTTTGGTGAGGAACTTTTGGGGTCTCTCCAATTGCTGCAGATGTCGGGTGAGATACATCCCGAATGGGGCATTGTACTCGATCATTGGTCTGATAAGTGAAGAGTACAGGGGAACAATGACCTCACTAGATCTGGATGTGAATCCCTTCATGATCAGGTGGGCAATGTAGAAGGTCTTTCTAACCACTTTAGCAATGTGAGTGTCAAAAGAAAGGCCACTGTCAACCTGGGTCCCCAGGTCCCTGATAACCTCTTCTGTGCTTAGTGGATTGCCACCTATATGGTAGCTTGGGGTTACCTTGTTTTTCCCAAGGGTATGACTATACATTTTTGGCGTTTAACTTCAGGCCATGGCTCTGGCACCAGCTATCTGTTTCCGTGAGTCCCTTCTGAAGGATATCCGTGTCCGATGCACTTTCCACTATGGCCCAGTTTGCAGTCGTCTGCAAACTTTGTCAGCCAAAGTCCTCCCATGTTGGCCTGTACTTCTGAGAAGTAGATGCCAAACAATAGGGGCCAAGGACCGAGCCCTGTGGGACACCACTTGTGACCGGCTTGGAGTCTGACACAGCGCCAGCAACTCTAACCCTGTGGGTTCTGTCCTTAAGCCAGTTTGCAACCCATCTTGTGACATATGGGTTTACATTTAAGCTGGTAAGTTTTTCTACAATACCCGAGTGGGGTATTGTGTCGAAAGCCTTTGCAAGGTCAAGGTAGGCTGTATGGACTGCCTTTCCTCATCAA
The DNA here is from genome assembly GCF_019279795.1 of Protopterus annectens. Taxonomy (NCBI): domain Eukaryota; kingdom Metazoa; phylum Chordata; order Ceratodontiformes; family Protopteridae; genus Protopterus; species Protopterus annectens. The sequence goes on from NC_056735.1 coordinate 330,813,570, forward strand.
TGGCCTTGGTGACTGTTTCAAGAAGTCAACCAAGTTCAAAAGGCATGATCTTCCCTTGACAAAGCCAAACTGGGTCGGGTCCAATGTCTGCAAGTCCCCTATATCTTTGTTTATGAGCTCCATTATGATCCTCTCCATAGCTTTGCAGACTAGACTTGTTAAGCTTATGGGGCGGTAATTACCAGGGTCCGTAGAGGCACCGCCTTTGTGGAGTGGGACCACAGTTGCCGTACGCCACTCCTTGGGCACATATCCTGTGGTAAGGCTGAGATTAAACAGCTGCCTTATGTGCGGGTTTAATTCCTCATTTAGCTCGTGTAGCACACAGCCAGGGACACCATCCGGTCCCATTGATGCTGTGTTTTCAGCTTTAGAGAGAGCAGCTTTCACCTGCGCATTTGAGATGTCCGGGAGGCTACACTCAGCTGGGATAGTTATCTCTCCTTTAGGGGGGGAGAGGGGGGTGAAGTTTGCACTGAACCTGTCTGCCAGTATGTTGGCAATGTCTGTGGGTTCAGTGATTTTTGTATCATTTTGGACTAATTCTGAGCATATCTGGGAGTTTCCACCCAGGTTCCTAACATAGCTGAAAAAGGCCTTATGATTGTCCTTGAATCCATGGCAATTTTTCTCTCAAAATTGGCCTTAGTTGATTTTATGAGTGCTCGTATTTTTTTTACTAATAGTGATCAGGGGTGACTTCCCATTAGGGATTTTGTTCTATCATGTAATAGCTTTCTCCTCTTATTGTAAAGTTTGTTAATGGCTGGGGTCCACCAGACTGGACGCTTGCCCTTTGTGGAAAGAGTCTTGGTTTTATTTGGGATTGCCTGATCCATGCAGTCCTGGAGGTGTTCATAGAAGGCATTTGTAAGGGCTTCCGCAGCTTGGGTTGTGGTTTCCTCTGGCTCAGGGGCCTTGAAGGATACCACACCAGTCTTGAGTAGTGTGAAGTTTGCTTTAGAGAAGTTCTTCACTATGGTCTTTTTGCTTGGGGTGGGGCGGGATGTGGATTTCCAGTGAGATTAGTTTATGATCAGATCTCACCAATGAGGGATATACTTCGTGTGGAGCATTTTGTCCCCATGTTTGTGACAATGAGATCTAGTATATTTTCTCCTCGTGGGAACAGTGACTAGCTGTTCCATGGCATTTGAATTTATGAACTCCAGGAACCATTGGGCTAGAAAGTTAGGGCTTGAGTAATGTTCCCAGTCTATATTCGGTAGTTGAAGTCACCCAATATGATGGTGTTTGGAGATACATTTATACCCTCCAGTGTCTTCAGGAAGGCTGTGTGGGGTTCCTGAGTTTGAGAGGATGGCCTGTAGCATGCTACAATTTGTAGAGCAGTTTTGCCTATGGTTAGTTGCACCTGGTTGGTTTCAAGCTTCATGCGTTGCCACCAACCTGGAGGTGTGAGTATCCTTTATGAATATGGATACACCCCCTCCTTTTGTGGTGTGGTCCGGGTTTTGGGGCCGAACGCATGATATGAGGTAAAACCTAATAGTGCCGGGTGCTCTCAGGAGCCTTGAACCAGGTTTCAGTTACAGCACAGACATTGATGTTCTCCATACTGAGAAGGGCCTTGAGTGCGTGCATTTTGAGATTTAGACTTCTGGCATTGAGCAGCATTACCCTCAGTTTCTTCCCATTTTTGTTTTCTAGGGTGGTAGGTTTAGAATTTGAGCCTTGCCTAAAAAGGCACTATGGGGTGGCAAGAGCCTTAGCCAATATCTGGAATCCCAGGGTGACAGGTGCAAGCCGTCCCTTGAAGCAGCGTGGCCTGTCAAGCATGTCATCCCAGGCAGACAGACACTGATCCCCTTTGAATGACACCAGACATTAAGCCAATTGTTAAAGCTGATCATCTTGTCTCTATATTGTGGCATCATTCTTAGTGAAGGAAGGATACTGCTCAGGGTTAGGGTCATACCTGCCTGGGCTACATAATCAGAGAGCTCCTCTATGTCTCTTTTCATGTAGTCCAGGGAGGTACGTCTCAGGTCGTTCACACCAGCATGGACAATGACTGTGTCATATTTGTACTTGCCATGGAGTGACCCGAGTGCTTGTGTTATGTGGCGGATTCTAGCCCGATAGGCAGCTTACGGTGAGGCTCTCCTTGTGCAGCCTGGTGAGTGGGACGCCAGTGTGTCTGACTATGGAGTCACCTATGACAAGTATGTTTGGTGTTGTATTTGGCCTTAAGGGCTGTGACTGCTTTGCACGCTGCTTTTGTGGTTTATGTGTTGCTTGTGGGGTGTCTTGAGGTAGCAGTTGTTTGGGTGTCTGCTTTGGAGGCCTCTGCTGTTTAGGTAAATTTTACTCAGAGCCTCCGAGTATGTCTTTGTGTGTTTATGTGTTTGATTCAGTGGAGTGGTAGCATTATGTGAGGCTGGTTTTGTGGTGTGTGTAGTTGCCTTCTCCTCCTGTCTGGTCTTGCCAGTCCTGAGTTGAGAGAGCTCAGCCTCCAGTTTGGCTAAATAGCTGCATCTCTCGCAAGTATTTGTGTTATGTGGGAGGAGGAGAGGGTTGTCTGTGTACATGAGGCAGTTATAACATTGCCTCAAGATTCCCAGATTCACCAGCTGGACCGGAGAGGAGATTGACAACTGACCTTTGGACATACTAGAATAATATTGGGAAATCCTTAATTGAAAACAAGGGCCAGTGGGGAGTGAGGGTGTAGTGCTTTTAATTTTTAGTGCTGACTTATATAATTGCTTTAGTGAGCAAGTGCCAGGTAACTTGAGTGCAATGTGTTACAAGTAACTAAATGCAAAAACGACAAACAGTAACTTTCTTTCAAGTGAAACAAGGAAATAAGTACAGTAAGCAATGCAGATATCACTAGTGATCCACAGAAGCTGAGAAGTTGCATTAGGTGGAATTAGCTTCCAGGGAAATAACAAGTAAACAAACAACAAGCATATAAACAAAGCTAGATTCAGTAGGCCTGGATCTAGTCTATGCTAGAGCAAACAAGATGAACCAATTTCAGTAAGATACAGTTCAAATATTCAGGCACTATAAACCTTTAACCAGAAAATTCCCAGCTCAGAAGGGCAGAGTCCAGCCTCTTCTCCCACAAGAGTGCAGACCACGAACCTTCTTAATGTAAAATAACTGGCCTGAAGCCCAAGTGCCTAAACCAGAACTAATACACTTGGACACTGGGCTCTCAATCAGCAGTTCCCAACTTAGAAGGATGAAAGCTACCTGTCCTGCCACCACAGTGCTTGCCACAAACCTTCCTAATGTAAAACAACTGTTCTGAAGCCCAAGTGCTTAATCCAAAAGACTTGAATGATAGCTACACTTTAATCAAGTTACAACCAAGCAGTAATAAATACCATTAAATACTTTAGAGAATGTCTGGATTAGTGCTCAAGTTACACAAACAAAGCTAGATCCAGCAGGCCCGAATCCAGTCTATGCCACAGCAAACAAGGCGCACCAACTTCAGTAAGGAACAGTTCAGATATGCATGCACTATAAGCCTTTAACCAGAAATTCCCAGCTCAGAAGGGCAGAGTCCAGCCTCTCCTCCCACAAGAGTGCAGACCACGAACCCTCTTAATGTAAAATAACTGGCTTGAAAGCCCAAGTGCTTAAACCAGAATTAATACACTTTTAGAATAACAGACACTGAGCCCTCAATCAGCAGTTCTCAACCTAGAAGGATGTAAGCTACCTGTTCTGCCACAACAGTGCAGACCACAAACCCTCTCAGTGCAAAACAACTAACTGGTCCGAAGCCCAAGTGTTTAAACCAAAAGGCATGTATATATATATATATATATATATATATATATATATATTTGCTCATTTATATTTATATTTGCTCATTTATATTTATATTTGCTCATATATATATATATATATATATATATATATATATATATATATATATATATATATATATATATGCTCATTTGCTCGCTCAAAAAAAATGTATCTGCTTTTACTGTATTTGTGTTACTTCCTACTTTATTTTGCTTTTGCGTCATCTTAATAGTACTCAATTGTATTTATTACTGCTTGGTGTAACTCATTCTAAGCCTTTTAGTTTAAGCACTTGGGCTTCAAACCAGTTGTTTTACATTAAGAAGGTTTGTGGTCTGCACTGTAGTGGCAGAACAGGTAGCTTACATCCTTCTAAGTTGGGAACTGCTGATTGAGGGCTCAGTGTCTGTTATTCTAAAAGTGTATTAATTCTGGTTTAAGCACTTGGGCTTCAGTCCAGTAATTTTACATTAAGAGGGTTCGTGGTCTGCACTCTTGTGGGAGGAGAGGCTGGACTCTGCCCTTCTGAGCTGGGAATTTCTGGTTAAAGGCTTATAGTGCCTGCATATTTGAACTGCTTCTTACTGAAATTGGTACACCTTGTTTGCTGTAGCATAGACTAGATCCAGGCCTGCTGAATCTAGCTTTGTTTGTATAACTTGAGCACTAATACAGGCATTCTTTAAAGTATTCAATTGTATGTATTACTGCTTGGTAGTAACTTGATTAAAGGGTAGCTATCATTCTAAGTCTTTTGGATTAAGCACTTGGGCTTCAGACCAGTTGTCTTACATTAGGAAGGTTTGTGGCCTGCACTGTGGTGGCAGGACAGGTAGCTTACATCCTTCTAAGTTGGGAACTGCTGATTGAGGGCTCAGTGTCTGTTATTCTAAAAGTGTATTAGTTCTGGTTTAAGCACTTGGGCTTCAGGCCAGTTATTTTACATTAAGAAGGTTCGTGGTCTGCACTCTTGTGGGAGGAGAGGCTGGACTCTGCCCTTCTGAGCTGGGAATTTCTGGTTAAAGGCTTATAGTGCCTGGATATTTGAACTGTTTCTTACTGAATTTGGTATACCTTGTTTGCTGTAGCATAGACTAGATGCAGGCCTGCTGAATCTAGCTTTGTTTGTATGCTTGTTTGTTTGCTTGTTATTTCCCTGAAACACTAATTCCACCTAAAACGAGGCTTTTCAGCGCTTCTGTGGATCCCTAGTGATATCTGCATTGCTTACTGTACTTATTTCCTTGTTTCACTTGAAAGAAAGTTACTGTTTGTCGTTTTTGCATTTAAGTTACCTGTAACACATTGCATTTAAGTTACCTGGCACTTGCTCACTAAAGCAATTATATAAGTCAGCACTAAAAAATTAAAAGCACTACACCCTCACAAACTCCCCCTGAGTACCTTGTTCCCCATTGGCCCTTTTTTTCAATTATAAAGGAATTCCCAATACTATTCTAGCATATCCAAAGGTCAGTTGTCAATCTCCTCTTCGGTCCAGCTGGTGAATCCGAGAATCTTGAGGCAATTTTACAACTGCCTCATGTACACAGACAACCCTCTCCTCCTCCCAACAAATTCCAACACATGTGAGAGATGCAACCATATAGCCAAACTGGAGGCTAAGCTCTCTCAACTCAGTACTGGCGTAACCAGTCAGGAGGAGAAGGAAACCACACTTACTACGATTCCAGTCTCACATAGACCTACCACGACAGCAAACCAAACACATAAACACACAAAAACATACTTGGAGGCTCTAAATAAAAATCTGCCTAAGAAGCAGAGACCTCCAAAGCAGATACCCAAGCAACCGCTACCCCAAAACAAAACACGTGCAACACATAGCTCACAAAGCCAGTGTGCCGAACAGTCACAGCCCTTAAGGCTAAACAACATACCTGATACACTTGTAATAGGTGACTCTATCGTCAGGCACACTGACGTCCCGCTCACCAGGCTAAATAAGGAGAAGGTCATGGTGAGCTGCCTGCTGGGGGCTAGGATCTGCCACATAACACAAGCACTCAGGTCAATCCAAGGCAAGTACAAATATGACTCGGTCATTGTCCATGCTGGTGTGAATGACCTGAGACGTACCTCCCTGGATTACATGAAAAGAGACATAGAGGAGCTCTCTGAGCATGTAGCCCAGGCCGGTATGACCCTGACCTTGAGTAGCATCTTACCCTCACCAAGAATAATGCCACAATATGAAGACAAGATGATCAGTTTCAACAATTGGCTTAAGTATTGGTGTCATTCAAAGGGGATCCAATGCCTGTCAGCCTGGGATGACATGCTCGACAAGCCACAAAGCTTCACTAGGGACAGCTTGCACCTGTCACCCCTGGGCTTTCGAATATTGGCAAAGGCTCTTGCTTCCCCCATAGTGCCTTTTTTAGGCAAGGCTCAAAAGACAAACCCACCTCTATAAGTATCACAAGGGATAGGGGTTGGGAGGGTGGCCTAATGGTTAAGGTATTTGCCTTACAAGCACAAGGTGCAGGGCTTGAGTCTTACAGGGGATAATTGGCTAGGCTTAAAATGGCTCACAAGGGCAGTTAGCTTAGTACTAATCTATGAACCTATGAACCTATGATAAGAAACTAAGAGTAATGCTACTCAACGCCAGAAGTCTAAACCTCAAGATGCACGCACTCGAAACTCTCCTTAGCATGGAGAACATTGATATCTGTGCAGTAACAGAAACCTGGTTCAAGGCTCCCGAGAGCACCCCAGCACTACCAGGTTATACTCATACCATGCTTTTCGGCCCCAAAACTTGGACCGAACCACAAAAGGAGGGGGAGTATCAATATTCGTCAAAGATACCCACACCTCCAGGTTGGTGGCACAGCACGAAGCATCAGAGACTATCCATGTGCAACTAACAGTGGGTAAAACTGCCTTCCAGTTTATAGCCTGCTACAGACCACCCTCCCAAAACCAGGAGCCCCACTCAGCCTTCCTGAGAACACTGGAAAATATGAAGGTCTCTCCAAACACCATTATATTGGGCGACTTCAACTACCCAAACATAGACTGGGAGCATTACTCTAGCTCCAACACCCTAGCCCAAAGGTTCCTAGAATTTATAAACTCAAATGCTATGGAACAACTTGTTACCACTCCCACAAGAGGGGAAAACATACTGGACCTGATCATCACCAACATGGGGACTCTGTGCTCCAGATCAGAAGTGTATCCCTCACTGGTAAGATCAGACCATAAACTAATCTCACTGGATATTCACATCCTGACCCCACCCCCTGCCCAGAAAACCACAGTGAAAAACTTCTCTAAAGCAAATTTCACACTCCTCAAACCAAGGTGGAATCCTTCAAAGCCCCCGAGCCTGTGGAAAATATGGACCAGACCGCAGAATCCTTTATAAACGCATTCTATGAACACCTTCAGGAATGCATGGATCATGCAATTCCAAATAAAACCAAGACCCAATCCACCAAAGGCAGACGTCCTGTCTGGTGGACCCCAGCCATAAACAAACTATACAATAGAAGGAGGAAGCTACTACATGATAGAGCAAAATCCCAAAAAGGGAAGGCATCTCTGATCAGTATTAGCAAAAAACTATGGGCACTCATAAAATCGTCTAATGCCAGCTTCGAGAGACAAATTGCACAGGACACTAAGGATAATCACAAGGCTTTCTTTAGTTATGTTAGGAACCTGGGTGGGAATTCTCAGATATGCTCAGAATTAGTCCAAAATGACAAAAAATACATCAAACCCACAGACATTGCCAACATCCTAGCTGACAGGTTCAGCGCAAACTCCCCCCCCTCCCCACCAAAAGGGCAAATACCTATCCCAGCAGAGTGCTGCCCCCCTGACATCTCAGATGCTCAGGTAAGAGCCGCCCCCTCCAAAGCAAAAAACACAGCATCAGTGGGACCAGACGGTGTCCCGGGCTGCGTCCTACATGAACTCCAAGATTTAAACCCAAACATAAAACTACTGTTCAGTCTCAGCCTTACTACAGGATATGTACCCAAAGAGTGGCGTACAGCAACAGTGGTCCCTCTCCACAAAGGTGGTGCCTCAACAGATCCTGGAAACTATCGCCCCATAAGCCTGACTAGCTTGGTCTGCAAAGCTATGGAAAGGATCATCATGGACCTCATAAATAAAGATATTGGAGACCTACAGACACTGGATCCTACCCAGTTCAGCTTTGTTAAGGGCAGATCCTGCCTCTTAAACCTGGTCAATTTCTTTGAAACAGTCACCAAGGCCATTGACGAGGGGAAGGTGGTCCACACGGCCTACCTGGACCTCGCAAAAGCCTTCGATATAATACCCCACTTGGGCATTATAGATAAGCTCACCAGCTTAAATATAAACCCCTATGTCACTAGATGGGTTGCAAACTGGCTCAAGGACAGAACCCACATGGTTAGAATTGCTGGAGCCATGTCAGACTTCAAAACAGTTAAAAGTGGCATCCCACAAGGCTCAGTCCTGGGATCTCTCTTGTTCGGTATATATTTCTCGGAGGTACAGGCCAACACGGAAGGACTGTGGCTGACCATTTTCGCAGATGACTGCAAACTGGGCACCATAATCAACTCTCCAACCGACACAAGCATCCTCCAAAAGGGCCTCATAGAAACAGACAACTGGTGCCAGAGCCATGGCCTCAAGCTAAACACCAAAAAATGTATAGTTATGCCCTCTGGCAAAAACAAAGTGCCCACAAATTACCACATAGGTGGTAATCCATTAAGTACAGAAGAAGTAATTAGGGACCTGGGGACCCAAGTTGATAGCAATCTCTCATTTGACAACCACGTGGCCAAAGTGGTTAGAAAAACATTTTATATAGCCCACCTAATCATGAAGGGATTCACATTTAGATCAGGGGAGGTCATCGTGCCTCTTTACTCATCCCTCATCAGGATCATAATTGAGTACAATTCCCCTTTTGGGATGTACCTTACCAGACACCTGCAGCAACTGGAAAGACCCCAAAAGTACCTCACCAAGAGGATCAAAGGGCTCAAACAGATGCCATATGCTGCCCGGTTAAAGAAACTCCAGCTCTACTCAGTGGCATACCGCCTGCTCAGAGGCGATCTGTGCCTGACGTATAAAGCCATGTCCAACCCGGAATTAATGGACATGCTGCACCTCAGAAAATCCAAATCCCATCAAGCTACGTGCTCTTGAGACTTGAACCTCAGCACTGAAATAAATAGGACATGCTGGAGGGACAGATTCATAACCCAGAGGCTCCCTTCACTCTGGAATAAAATTCCAGTCCAGGTTAGGCAGAGTCCCTCATTGACTCTCTTCAAGAGGAATCTTGATGAGTGGATGGGAGATCGTAGGTTTACCCCAGGTATCACTTCTGTGTCACTGTTAGACAGAGGCACAGTATACTAACCTCGAAAAAGGGCATAGCAAAATTAATTTAAAATGGGTGGCGAAAGCCAAACACACTCTGGCTAGGCTTATAAATGCCCTAGGGCAGATAGCCTAGTATGAACCTATGAACCTATGAACCTATATATATAGGTCTACTTTAAATGGGCGAGACCATATGATTGACTTTCGAAATGTTGACCATATAAAAAAAAAAAAAAACACAACAATCACTTACCTTTACATTGCTAGGAAAACTGTAGCACCAAAAAAATCAGTTTGGAACAAGAATGTGATATAAAAGAATTTGACCAAGAGGGAGTGTATAAATATTTGGGAAAGGATGAAGGATCAACAGTAAAACATGAACAAATGTGAATAAAACTGAGTAAGAAATATTTTAGAAGACTTAAATGAATCCTGAAAACAGCAATGACATCTAAGAACAAAATTCAAGCTATAAACCAATTTGCTCTTCCTGTCCTAACTTACATTTAGGAGTGATTGACTGGCCCCAAAATGTGTTAGATAGATTAGATAGGAAAACAAGAAGGATGCTTCATGCTCACCAAATGATTTATAAAAATAAGTGCATACCAAGATTATATATTCCCCGTTCCGAAGGAGGTATGGACCTCCTTGAAATTGATTACATATATAGATCTGCAATTGTAGGACTGCACACATATCTGCTAACCTCACAGGATCCAAACATAGTGAAAGTTTTGAAATATGAGGAGAATAAATCTAAGATGACTTTCCTGCTTAGTCTTGTGGAAGCATATCGACGTGAAGCAGGAATAAATCAGGCGGCAACTGAATGTGCAAAAAAACAAAAGAAAGATTATAAGGTGAAGGATCAGATGAGAAGGCAAGAAATGTGGAAAATCCATATAAATATAGTTGCAAGTATAGAAAACTTCTGGAAGAGCCTCATGTTGATTAGGATCAAATGCAGAAATGGTTAAGGAGAGGTGAATTTAAACCAAAAGATGAAAGGTTAATATTGGCGGCCCAAGATAGTGGGCAATGCACACATTGGTTTACAAAGTACATTGAACATGTGGGAGAAAAAGACAAATGCAGGTTTTGTAAAACAGAACTTTAAACAGTCGCACACCTCATTGCTGGTTGTGATATACTAATGGTAGAAGGACCGCATACTGAAAGGCATAATAATGTGGCAAGACTGTTGCACTGGGGATTGTGTAAACATTGTGGTACTGGAGTAGCTAAAAACACTGGAAACATGCGCCACAAAACATCATAGAAAATGATGAAGCCTACATCACATGGGTCACCCATTACCAACTGTTCAAAAGATAGATGCGAGAAAACCAGATATAGTGGTCCATGAAAAGAAGACAAAAGTAGCCTTGATCATTGAAATTGCTATACCCAGTGACTACAGTGTCTGGCGTACAGACAGACATAAAATCCTAAAATATCAGGATTTGCAGGCAGAAACGACACAGTTTCATGAACTTTAATCAATCTTTGCCTTAGGAATGGGGTCCATTCCCATCATGGTAATAGAAACCCAAAAGACTTGGAGAAATTAAAAAAAGAGCTTAGGGTAATACTTCATCAGCTGAACTAATGTTAACAGAGTGGAAGAGATCCTTGTCTTTCTCTTTTTTAATTTCTCCAAATCCTTTGGGTTTCTAATACCATAATGGGAATAGACCCTATTCCTAAGTCAAAGTATGATTAAAGTACATGAAATTAGTATTGTTTCAATCTTTGATGTCAGCTAGAAGTGCTCTTCGCAGCACCCATAATCTGCCCAGTAATGACTCCTGCAAATTCATACAGAGTTGCATGTATTGGTAACATAGCTAAATACGACTGTAGATTTTTTTATAAGACCTATTGTTCCTACTACTATTGGAACTTGCCTGGGTATCTTTCTTCCACATTGCTCTCATTTCTGCCTGCAAATCTTGATATTTTATGACTTTGTGTCTCTTTGGTTTTCTCGCATCTATCTTTTGAACTGTTGGTAATGGGTGATCCCATGTGATGTAGACCATCATTTTCTATGATGCTTTGTAGTTCATGTTTCCAGTATTTTTCAGCCACTTTAGTACCATAATGTTTGTACAATCCCCAGTGCAATAGTCTTGCCACATTACTGTGCCTTTCAGTAAACACTTTTGCCATTAGTATGTCACATCCAGCAACAGGATGTACAACTGTTTCCAAATCTGTTTTACAAACCTTACATTTGTCTGTTTCTCCCACATGTTCAATGGACTTTGTAAACCAATGGGCTGGGTATGTAGCCCACTATCTTGGGCCGTCAATATTAACCTTTTATCTTATGGTCTGAATTCTCTTCTCCATAACCATTCCTGCTTTCGATACTGATCAACATAAGGTTCTTCCAGAAGTTTCTATACTTGCAACTATATTTATGCATTTTCCACATTTCTTGCCTTCTCATCTGATCCATTACCTTCTATTCTTTCTTTTGTTTTTTGGCACATTTAGTTGCCACCTGAGTTTTATCTACTTCTGGTTTAATTTCCATTCCTGCTTGATGCCTATATGCTTCAGATAAACTAAGCAGGAAAGTTATCTTAGATTTATTGTCTTCATGTTTCAAAACTTTTACTATGTTTGGGTTTTGTGAGGCCAGCAGATATGTCTACAGTCCCACAATTGCAGATCTATACATGTAATCAATTTCAAGGAGGCCCATACCTCCTTCAGAACAGGAAATATATAATCTTGGTATATACTGATTTTTATAAATCATTTGGTAAGCATGAAGCATCCTTCATGTTTTCCTGTCTAATCTATCCAAGATGTTCTGGGACCATCCAATCACTCCAAAACTGTAAGTTAGGACAGGAAGAGCAAATTGATTTATAGCTTGAATTTTTTTCCTACATGTCAAGGATGTTTTCAAGATTAATTAAAGTCTACTAAAATATTCCTTAATAAGTTTTATTCACATTTGTTCATGTTTTATTGCTGATCCTTCATCAATTCCCAAATATTTATACACTCCCTCTTGCTCAAGTTCTTTTATATCACATTCTTGTCCGAAACTGATGTTTTCTTGGTGCTGTAGTTTTCCTGCTTTAAAGGTTGCTTTTGCATGTTTATCACAACCAAATGACATCCTTATATCATCTGAAAAAGTTTTGACTACTTGCAGTTGTGCTTTCAGTTCCTGGTCTGATGAGCTATATAGTTTTAAATCATTGACAAAGAGAACATGGGAGGTATTTACACCTTGTTGTTTTCTAGGAGCAGAATTATAGCCATTGGCTAATCTGTTAAGTAGAGAGCTTAAAGGGTTAAGGGCAATACAGAATTGCAGCAGTGACAGGGAGTCACCCTGGAATATCCCCCTTTGAATTTTTATCCCTGGAATAATAATTTGTCTGATCTGCCACTGTTTCATGGTCACTGTAATATAATTAATCAGTGCAGGGTGTATCTTATACATTTTTAAACACTCTTTTTATCCATGAATGTGGGATACTATCAAATGCTTTTTTGTAGTCAATACATGCCATGCTTAGATTCTTCCCCATTTTGCTGTTTCTCCATTATGACTTTATTTAGCAACAGATGATCCTTTGTTCCATATGACTTTCTTTTATTACCCTTTGCTCTATGGCCATGATTGAATTTTCTTCTAAATAATTATAAACTCTGTCGGCATCAATTCCAGTGTATAGTTTATACATCGTTGGAAGGCAAGTTATTGGTCTATAATTTTTAGGACAACTTGCAGGCTCACTCTTAAGTATGATCATTGTTTTTCCTGTTATTAACTGGGCTGGTATCTGTTTGGGCTGGGCATATAAATAGTTCTTACTCATGGCTAAATCTTCATGCAAAGATGTTAATACTTTTAGCCAGAAGTTAGGTACTGCATCTGGGCCTGGGGTTTTCCAACTGGAGGCTTTTATTAACTTTATCTCAATCTCTCTGGCCTTTACTTCATCCCATTTCATATCCTGTACCTTTGAACTTCTTATTCTTTCTTTTACTTCTTTTATCCATTTAGTATCTTTGTTATGTTCCGTAGGATCTTCATAGATATTTCTCCAAAATGTATCTATTTCTTCTTTTTTTGGTGGTCTTTTAATCCTTTTACCTTGTTTACCAATTCTCTATAGAATTTTAGGATCATCAATAAATTGCTTATTTTGTACTTTTCTTTTATATTTATCTGTGTATTGTTTTTCTGCCTGTGTTGAGATTTTTAGTTTATTGTTTGCAACAGTGCAAGATAGATCCTGATCCGTTATAATACTGCACATTGCTTTTATCACATATATCTTTCTGAGTAGTTTTGTTGATCTGTTCCCTCTTCTATTTTCTTCTAACAGTGACACGTCTTGTCTTAATTGCTTTATAGTTTTCTCTATTTGATACTTCCATGATGGTATTCAATTTTTCCCCTTCCTTTCCCTTACTACCCTGTGTTCTTGTGGTAGAATGTTATCTGTTATTAATTTAGCTGCACAGTAAGTCAAAGTCAAGTCAAAGTAGTCAAAGTAAACTTTATTGCCGATCAGATATACACAGCAGTGCAAGCTGAAGAAAATTACATTGCTTTGGTCCCTGTGCAAGACATAACAATGAACACATAGTTTGAATGAGAGTACGACTAATGCACATACAGTAATAATTCAAATATTAACAACACAAATTACCACAATTGGACAGGAAGATATTAGACAGTATTATACTAGTAGGTATTGCAAGACTATAACTTCACATTGCGATTGCTTAGAATATTGCACTTCATCAGTTGTAGTATGATATATTCTGATGTTCATATTGCACATGTATGGAGTGATAACTCACTCCTAACTATTGTACATTCCGGAAGTAATAGCATAAGAAATCAGGCTAACTGTACCAGTTGTTGAAGCAATTTGCCAGAGTGATTACTATAGCTGATACTTCATAGCAAGTGGCATATTGATCTAATTATTCACTGTCATGCCTGGCATTCAAGTTCAGCAGCCTTATGGGTAGAGAGAAGAAGCTCCTGTTCAGTCTAAATGTTTTGCAGTGTAAGCTGTGGTACTGCCTGCCTGAGGAAAGGTGGAAGTACATGCCATGGGCAGGGTGAGTAGAATCATTGATTATCTTCCTAACCCTTCCCACATGCCGAGTCTCGTGCTCAGTTTCTGTAGGAAGTGCAGATGCTGATATGCCTTGTTCACTGTGTGCCTAATGAGTCAACCAGAATAAGTCATTGGAGATGTGCACCCCCAGGAACTTGGTGTTTTTGACTCTTTCCACTGCCACCCCATTCATTTCCAGAGGTTGATGTATCTCCTGAGTCCTCCTGAAGTCCACTATTAATTCTTTGGTCTTGCTTACATTTAAGGCCAGATTGTTGCTGTCAAACCAACCTATTAGATGCTTAACTTCATCTCTGTAGGCTATTTTCCTCACCACTTCTGACAAGACCCATCCCTGTAGGCTGCTTCCTCACCATTTCTGACAAGACCTACAACAGTGGTGTCGTCCGCAAACTTGATGATTTTGTTGGATTCATGTTTGGCCATGCAGTCATGCGTCAACAAGTTTAAGAGCAGAGGACTCAGGATGCAACCCTGAGGGACACCCATTCTCAGTGTTATACTGACTGAACTGTTATTTCCCTGACATAGTTTTTGGGGTCTGTTGATGAAAAAGTCCAGTATCCAGTTACATAGGTGGGTGTTGATGCCCAGCTGGATCAGCTTCAAAATCAGATTCTGGGGGATGACAGTGTTAAAGGTGGAACTAAAATTGATAAACAGCATTTTGACATAGCAATTCTTGTTCTCTAGATGTGCCAAGGATTCATGAATTGCTATAACTATTGCATCAGCCATGCAGCAGTTAGATCTATAAGCAAACTGTAATTTATCCAGTGTTGCAGGTAGGCTTGAAGAGATATGGTTCTTAATCAACCGCTCAAAATATTTAATTTCCGTTGACGTAAAAGCAACTGGCCAGTAATCATTTACGCTTGTCGGTTGGGATTTTTTAGGGTAAGGGAATGATTGTCATATTTTTGAAGCAACTGGGTACAATGACTAGTTGCAGGGATGTGTTGAATATATCTATTATAATTATAATTAATATTATATATATATATATGTATATATATATATATATATATATATATATATATGTATATATATACATATATATATATATATATACATATATATATATATATATATATATATATATATATATATATATATATATATAATATATCCTGCTTAGTTCTGTTATATTGCATGGATCTCTATGGACAGTCCTAATTACTGTATTCATTTGTTTTATCAGACTTCTGACTTTTTGGGGGGTTTTATTTCCCTTCTGCAGTCTATTTCTTTCATTAATCTTAATATGTCTCTCTATGTCTATTAAATCAACAACTCTTCTCTTAGCTTATTTTCTTCTAAACTAAGGGCACATTTTTGTTCTCCATTTCCAATGAGCATTCTATAGAGAGTTGTATAGCATCTTCCTGTGGCACATTCTCTTCAGTTTCATGCTGTGTCATCTGTTGCTCTGTTATACAGGAACTCAGTGGCCTATCACTCCTCAACATTGACTGTGTCAGAGTTGCCACAGTTTCCTGTTCCTTCCCTTACTGTCCAGCTTCCAGTGAATGTTTATACTGGTTTCCTGTGGAAGGCTCAAAAATATCTTTATATGGCAACTGCCCAGTTGCTTCCCGTTCCACAGGTTTCTCATTAATCTGGATGTCTATTGTTCTATCCTGCTGTGGTACTTTGAGTTAGATTTTCTACAATGAATCCTTTACTTCCCAGGTACTCCATAACCTCAGATTCTATTTCTTTAACTTCTCCATTATTAATCTTCTTTTCTACTTTTCCTCTTTGTCTTCTTATTTTTTTGTATTGTAAAACTTTCCTTGTCCGGATTCCTTTGCTTCTCTGAATAAGGGCTCTGAGTTCTCTGTAGGCCACTGTAGAATCCTGGATGTTAGAGCAGAACTATGGTGGTCTCTGAGAAACACTTTTGGAGTTGCCTTTGTCAATATCCATTTATCCATCCTCTACTCCTTTTTCCCATTTTTGCACAATTGGTAAATATGTATTGTATTTCAGATTATGTGTTCTATCAGTTCTTTACATAGGGACATCAGGGCTTCAGACTACAAAGCCACCAGTATGAGGTAAGATCAATCTTTTTATGTTGTACCACTATAAGTAGAGGTTATCATTCAGTGAGATTAAAGTAATGGTGATGGATCTTATTTATTGTATGTATT
Source organism: Protopterus annectens (assembly GCF_019279795.1). Lineage (NCBI taxonomy): Eukaryota > Metazoa > Chordata > Ceratodontiformes > Protopteridae > Protopterus > Protopterus annectens. The sequence continues at coordinate 330,830,026 of NC_056735.1, forward strand.
TCCATTTGGTGTCTTCATGAGAACATTGTATAGCCACCTCCACCATGGATATACAACTGCCTGATATCAAAGATACCTCAGACTCAAACAATGGTGGCATTTGAAATATGGAATGACCAGGAGACATGGTGTCAGCATTTGAGACAGAAAATGTAGAATCCAGATACCACTCTAGTCAGTTCACATGACCTCCATGCCTAAGACACAGGCAGACACTGTATGACAGCGAGTCACAAACAGATGAACCTAGAAGAGACATCGTCCCCTGTGGTGCAGACACCCTTGGTTGCTGCAAGGCCCACTGAGTCCAGAAAAGGCAGGGATGATTAGTGTTCTGGTGGCAGTAGACATCATGGGTACCAGCCTCCACTCAGGCTAGCTGCCTCTATGTTGACAACCCAGTGAATATGTAGGACTGTCATAGAAGGACAGGCTAACAACAGCTCAGTCCTTGCTGACTTGCTGAGATTGTGTGTATGTTTTACAGGGTGTGCAGGATGACCTGAGGGACTGCATGCTCCATATGCATGACTTGATGGACATGTTTCACTGGAAGCTTGAATGACACAAGGTTCCCTGTGTATAAAGGCAGCATGGCACACAGACTTCCCCTGGCAGTTCCACCTTTACCACCAATGCTGAGGGCTTCTGTGATGCCCATGCACTGCCCCAGTAATCAGGGAGCCTCAATTCTCACCATAAGCACAAGTGAGGGGCATCCACACTGGGAGGATAACAAGTACACACACAGTAAAGTAAAAGTTCCCTTAAAAGCACACAGAGATCACAGTCAGTCTGGGGCTGGTTTCCTCCCTTTCTCTCCAGATCCCACAATAAGAATACCCACTGACACAGCTATGGGTTCAGATCTCAGCCAAGTAGTCAAGCCAAAACCTCCAGTACCCTCTCTGTCCAACCAGTGCTTCGTGTCCCTGCCCCAAGTAGCTGACACACACACACTTTGAGATTTGGTTTATATATAAACACACAGACACTCCTGGGGAAGGCTGACACAGGTCTACTAGCTATGCCTCCTTCTGCCCAGGCTGTAAAGTAGTAATCGACTGCCACCAACTACTCTTATCAGCTACTATAAAGGCCCTTACCAAAGGGTGTCCAATTCTACTGTGCAATGTTACTGTTATTCAAATAGTAAGTGTAACCCAGGGCTAAGGCTATTGGAGTGGCTTATACAGTATCACCAAATACATGCAAGTAGTCTTAGAGCTTAAATTATCTCTACACAAAACAGCCACAGTTAAAAGGTTTAAAAAATATTTAATAATAAATAATAAAAACACAAGACAATACTCACCGATTCAACACAATGACATTAGAGAGTTCAGAAATCACAGGAAATACTTTAAAACAACACTGTAGAATAGTCTCACATAAAAAGACTAATCTTGCTATTTCTATCTATTTCTGAGAGAAATACTAAGATCTAAGAGCTTACTTACAAAGCAAAGCACAGTGCTGGTGAGTTGTTGTCAGATTCAGAGCAAAATACAAAATGCTAAATCTTTCTCTCTGAGATAGTCTTAAATTGATAATACACATTACTGCTGAGCTATTTCAGATTACATCATTCTTGATATCTCTGCTTAAGTTTCGCAGGCTCGTGGAACTTAAAATTTAGCATTTCTTTGTAATCTGCACCTGGCAGGAAGCCACAGCAATAAAAGATACTTTACATGTGAAACCTAGTAATTATCTTTATCTTAGGAAAATAGAAAAAAAATACCTGGCCCAGACATCCTGTCTCAAAGCTTGAGATCACACACAGTTATAAATTCTTTACTTATCAGCTTTTTTCCAGCAGGGTACATTGTGGTTACATTTTTGAAACTTAGCACATAACACAGTTTTCTTACATTTGTGAAAACAGAATGGATAATATTAATATTTACATTGACATAGAATTATTTACAAAATGCTATCTGGCTGGGCTGGCAGCCCCTCAGTTTTCACAGCTTTCATAGAAGAAGAAAGTGCTACCACTTCTACCCTGCCATCCTGTGTGGAGGTGAGCAGGGTAAGACATGGACGTCCTTGAGGTAGTGTAGCTTATGCAACAGAAATGCATGACATTCGCCATTGCCTATTTCTGCAGCACACCTTTCTCTCAGCAATGGCTAGATAGTGCCCTGGGCATATCATAAGGACCTTGTCACCATGCTGCAACATCTGCTGAGGCAATGTATCAGCAGACACACACACATACATCTTCCAATGCCCACATCCACAAACACATTCAGCAGTGATAAAAAGGCACCCTCCCTGCCTGTTATACCCTATGTTACACCCCACACCCACATATGATGCACAAAATACCAAGTTAATATCAATCATATCACCACACAGTCATTTTCCTGTGAATAACACTTGACATTGTGCCCCTTGCCACCTGGGCAAATGATGAAAACTGTGCATTGCTCGCTGTACATTTTACTGGAGTAGCTTATGTCTGATGCATAGTGCATCGACTCTGTGCATGGATGAGCAGGTTTGCATGCATCACTTTTAATGTTCTGGGTCATAGTTATGAACCAATTGCTGTCTCCTAGCCAGTGTCATGGCATGCTGAGCCCACTTTCATCCATTATGCTCCTCCCCTGCTGCCATCTCCTCCATAGGCTCATTATGAGATGTTTTTTCACTGCCTGCTGCAGTGGGACTTCTTCTTTCTGCATTAATGCTCCCCGCTGCACTGTTTTCCCAAAATTAGGTTATGTAACATAACACAGACAAAAAATATCTTACTAAATGGGCCAGAGACATGCTGCAGAGCACCACCAGATACATCCAGGCAGCAAAAGTGGGCCTTCCACAAGTCAATTACATTCTCAATGATTACTTGTGTTATTGACAGGGCCTACATATAGCTATTCTCTGTCATAGTCTGATGATTTCTGTTAAGTGTCTTTAACCATGGCTCCAGGGCATATCTGGCAATGCCAATAAGATGCTCTGGGGAACATCACTCTACACAAACTACTAATATAGGTTATATGTATGCCATATTTGTGAGTCATGAGTTCTTCATAGGTGGCCAACAGACACATATACCTTATGCATTACAGATTACCTGACAGTTGATGGAGTGGTAAACCTTATAGTTAGCATACCTTCTCCCTGCTCACCCAGCGGGGGCTTTATTTAAAACTGGGTGCAGTCTGTGGACCCCAGTGCCTCAGGGAAATGGGTTAAGTCATAAAAAGCCTAAATAGTGTTGGTTCTTTCTGCTGTGGTATGAAGAAACCACATTTGCTTCTCCACATTCTGTATACTGTCATAAGGAACTAATGAAATATTTGCGAGCCAGATGCTAGGAATACTACTGTGACACCTATGCCCTGGCCCAGCAATCAAGGGGCCTCAATCCTTCAATCCTCACCAATAACACCAGAGAGGGCATCTCATATATGAGGAAAGGATAACAAATACACACGGTAAAGTGTAATTTCCCCTAAGAGCACACAGAGATCACAGTAGGTCAGGGGCTGGTCACTCCCTTGCTCCCCAGGTCCCCAATAAGACTCCTCACTGGCACAGCTATAAGGTCCAGGTCTCAGCCTAGCTGGGCAAGCTAAAATCTCCAGCACACTCTCTGTCCAACCAGTGCTTTGTGTCCCTGCCCAAGTAGCTGACACACACACACTTTGAAATAAGAGTTTACACAACCACACAGACACTTCTGCGGAAGGCTGGCAGACGTTCTCCAGCTGTGCCCCCTTTTACCCAGACTATATGGTAGTACCCAGCCACTACCCAGCTAATAATTATCAGCTACTCAAAGGCCTTTAATAGGGTGTCCAATTCTTACTGTGCAATATTATTATCCAATTGGTAAGTGTGACTAATCAATCAAGGCTTATTAGAGTGGCTTTTTGCAATAAACTCTACAAATATGCAATGTACTCTAGAGCTTAACTTATCTCTACACAAACAGCCACAGTTAAAAGGTTTTAAAATATTTAATAACAAATAATTAAAACCAGAAGACAATACTTTCTACTACACAGTCAGTGGAAATCAAGAGAGTTCAGAGATCACACAGAAATACTTAAAATAAATCAGTAGTACAATTCTGACATCACAGAAAACAACTTAGTCTAAACTTTCTAATTCCTAGCTATTGCTACAAGAAAACACACTTCTATAATAACTTACACAAAACAACAGACAGTGCTGTGAGTTGGATAGTCAGACAAAAATGCTTAAGAATCTCTGGTTCTCACTATTTAAATTGAAACTGCAGTTTTGATAAAACATTACATCATCTCTTTTACACTTTCCTGGAGTTCCCAGGTTGACAGAAACTGCATTTAAATAATAAAAGACATTCCACATGTAAATTCTAGAAATTATTCCTTAAGTTAAAACAATAGGAGGATGCTTACTCCAGATTCATCGACTCCAAATTCTAACTTCAAAGGAACAGACATAAAGTAATTTTAATTTCAAAGGACCAACAAGAAATGCTTGACTTAGCTTTCTTTACAGCAGAAGGCAATGTTGCCACATTGTTTTAAGTTCAGCATTTCACAGTATTTACAAATGATAGAATTATCTGCACAATTCTATCTGGCTAGGCTGGCAGCCTTCGCCATCTCTACCAGTCTTCACATCCCCACCCCCCAGAGAACTCAAGCTAGTTTTTCAAGTGACCATTGAGAAACGCCGCTTGAGATGGTTAGGTCTATCTTAGTGTACCTCACCCCATTCCCTGTCTTGAGAGCCCATCTGCATTGGCATTGCTATCCCCACTGCACTGCTGCACTGACATATCATATGTTTGCAACCCCAGGCTCCATCTTAGCAACTTGCCATTTTGCTGACTGGCTCTGTTTAACCATGTTAGAGGGTTGTGATCCGTCATAACAGTGAATTTACTTCCATACAGAAAAGGCTGAAGTTTCTGCAATGCCCACACTATGGCTAGAAATTCCTTTTCTACAGCTGCCTAGCATTCCTCCCTGGGTTGGAGTCTATGACTGAGATAAACCACTGGGTGCTCTTCCCCCTCTGTAGAAATCTGGCTAAGTACAGCTCTCACCCCATGGTTTGAAGCATCCACCTGCACAACAAATTCTTTGCTGTAATCTGGACTGGCTAACACAGGGGGTCCTCCCAAAGCTTCTTTAAGCTTCTGGAATGCCTGCTCACACTACCTTACCTGGCCTGTTTTTCCTTGTTAGGTCTGTGATGGGAGCAGCTATGGTACTATAACTGGGGATGAACTTACTGTAGTACCCGGCTGTCCCTAAAAATGCCCTCACCTGCTTTTTGGTAACAGGTGTAGGCCATGCCTGAATTGCTTCCACTTTGGCAGGTCCTGGCCTTATCGTACCACTCCCCACTCTATGTCCTAGGTAGGAGAACTTTGCCATACCCACTCGACATTTGCTCGGCTTAATGGTCAACCCTGCCCTCAGTAGTCTGTCCAGCACCTCCCTGACATGTTGAAGGTGCTCTGGCCAGGAATGGCTGTAGATGGCAATATCATATAGGTAAGCAAGGGCAAACCCTCCTGCTCTTGATAGGATATGATCTACCTGCCTCTGGAAAGTCGATGGGGCATTCTTCATCCCAAAGGGCATCTTTGTGAACTCATACAAGCCAAAAGGAGTCACAAAGGCTGACATCCCTCTAGCACTGGGAGTCAAGGGCACCTGCCAGTACCCCTTCGTAAGATCAATGGTTGTAAGATACTTAGCCCCACCCAGCTGCTCTAGGGCCTCATCTGTCCCAGGCATGTGGAAAGCATCTGACTCTTTGTGACTATTTAATTTCCTGTAGTCTACATAGAACCTGGTGCTGCCATCCTTCTTTGGCACCAGCAAAACTGGGGAGGCCCAGGGACTGTTGGACTCTTGAATCACCCCTAGTTCCAACATCTCCTGTACCTCCTCACTCAGAGTCTGTTTGACTCTCTCAGGCACTCTATAAGAGGCCTGCCTAATAGGCCTTTGGGATCCTATATCCACCTGGTGCTGCACAAGGTGGCTACACCCTGGTTTCCCAGTGAACATGTCCCCATATTCCTGCAACACTGCTCGGATTTCTTAAACCTGGGTAGGAGATAGCTGCTGGGACATTGCTACCCCTTCCATTGAGGTGTCAGCCCAAGCATCACTGAGGAGATCAGTCCCCAGATCTCCCTCAGACTCCTCCTGCAATCCACTGCAAATGCTAAGCACAAGGGCCTCCCTATCATGGTAAGGTTTCATCATGTTAACATGGTAAAATTTGTGCCCCTGCCATCTGCCTAGCAGTTCCACCATGTAGTTAAAATCACTTACCTTTCTTACCAACTTGTAGTGTCCCTCCCAAGCTGCTTGCAGCTTGTTGTGCCTGACAGAAATGAGAACCATTACCTGATGCCCCACAGCATACTCTCTTGCTCGAGCATTCCTGTCATACCACACCTTTTTGTTGTTGGGCTTCTGCCAGGTTCTCCTGGGCCAAGCCCATGAGTTCCCTGAGCCTTGTCCTAAAGGTTAGGATGTATGCTACAACAGACTCCTTGTGAGACTCACACTCACCTTCCCACTCATCTCAAATTACATCTAGAGGTCCCCTCACCCTATGCCCATACAGCAACTCAAAGGGTGAAAAACCTGTGGATTCCTAGGGAACCTCTCTGTAAGAAAACAACAGATGGGGAAAATATTTATCCCACTCCCTCTTAAACTGATTTGCAAATGTCCATAGCATAGACTTGATTGTAGAGTTTGACCTCTCAACAAGACCATTAGTCTGGGAACTTCATGTGCTTCACCCCACAGGACTTCCACTGACAAGATAGCAGATCTGACATGAAATTGGCACCTCTGTCAGTCAGTATTTCTTTTGGGAAACCTACAGTGGTAAAAATCTCTAACAAAGCATTTGCCACCTTCTCTTCCTCAATGAAGGACAAAGCCACTGCCTCAGGATATCATGTAACATAATCCACTACCACTAGGATATACTTTTTCCCTTTGGAACTTGGGGGTACTAAAAGGACCCACAATATCCATAGCTACCCTCTGAAATGGCTCCTCAATCACAGGCAAAGGCATCAAAGGAGCTCTCACTTGTCTCCTGCCTTGCCTAACTTTTGACACTGCTCACAGGTCCTGCAGTACCCTGTTACATCTCTGGAAATTCCAGGCCAATAGAAGTTCTGCATAATATGCCTCTTTGCATGTTTTATGCCCATATGACCTGCAAAGGGAATATCATGGGCTATGGCTAGAAGCACCAGATGGTAGGCTCTGTGCACTACCAACTGCTGTACTCTCTCACCTTCTAGCCCTCCCTCAGGGGTCCACTCTCTTTATAGTAACCCTTTGTCCCAGTATACAGATTCCCCCTTTCAATGAGAATCAGGTGCTACCCTAGCTACCTGCTTCAGGCCCTGCAATGTAGGATCTGAGAGATGAGCCTGTCTCAACTCCTTCCATGTAACCCTTCACAGCTCCCCTTACACAGGACATCTGGCATCCTCTGACAGTGGTGCCTCACTGTCAGCCTGGGTACTACTACTCACCTCTACCTTTGCAGTCAGTCTGTTGAAGGGACCATCAGTACCCACAAGCAGCTGTGGCTCACCTTCAGTCTCACTGCTACAGTGTAGCTCGCTCCCTGAAGTAACCACCTCACTAGTCCTGGCTGCAAGTATGCAGTCTGGGTCTCCCCCAGGCTTCCAGACCCACATGCTTGTCTCCTAACCTAACCCTGTGTAACTGCATAAGCACATGGTAGTGCCTTATCCTAATCCTTCCCTCTCAGGTCATCTGCAGGATGGTAGTTTAGTACCCCTGTTGTCTCAAGACAACCTACTATTGGCATTTTGTCTTTCCCACTTAGTGGCTCCCTCACCTTTGGTTCCCACCTTGCCTCTGTGGACAACTGAATGCCACATGGCCCCACTGGTTGCATTCAAATCTTTTAGCCCTAGCTCCTGGACGTGTAGCTGGACTAGTGGCTTTCCCTGCTACTGACAGATTCTGTTGAGGCAGTGTGTGCTGCCCACCATGGGTTCCTTTACACCCATGAGCAGTACTGGGGGTCCCCTTTATGTGCAGGGCTGCCCTGCTTGCTAGGCATAGGTCTCCCTTCTTCCCCAACTCAGCTGAAGTAGCACATTGTCTGTCAGCTAACCAGATCCTCATGTCCTCAGGCAAAGTACTAAAGGCTTGTTCCCTCACCAAAAGGTCTTCCAGCCCTTCAAAAGTGGTGACCTGACATCCACTCACCCACCTATGGAAATAAGTGCTCAATTCACCAACATATTCACACACACTTTCATCTGCCTTGCGTCTATGCTCACAAAACATTTTCCTATATGTTTCAGGTGTTAGCTTAAACAGTTCTAAAAAACATTTCTTAACAGCAGTATAATCAAAACATGCAACGTCAGACATTTTGGACAGAACAGTTACAGCTTTACCATGGAGTAAGGGGGTCAGGAACCGTACCCAAAGCCCTTAGTCAACTTCATACAGTTTACATACCCTCTCAAGCATATGAATGAAACTATCAAAATTACCCCCTCTTTAAAATGCAGAAGAAATTTACTGACCTTTTGTGCTTCTGGGGTCCAGTTACTACCTTCCCAATTACCTCCATGACTCTGGCGAGGAGTCAGCATTTCCTTCTCATGCTGCCTCTGCCTGTCTTGTTCCTCAGCTTACAGATGTAACAGTTTCTCATTCACCTCAGCCTGCAAATGTTGCAGTCTCTCATTTGCTTCTAATTCCAGATGCCTGGCCTCCAACTCAAGTCTCTTTAGCTCCAGCTGGATTTTTACGTCCACTGCAGAAAGGTTGAGCTATCCATTCTCTGAGGGAATTATATCTCCACTGCCAGTCTGATTGTCCTCCTGGTTGCTATTTTCTGATGCAGCTGTAACCAAGGCTGCAATCAGGTCTGCCTTAGTCAGGTTTCCATGCACCAGTCCCCTAGACTGGCACATCTCCCCCAGCTGGATCATTGTCAGCTTTCCATACTCTGCTGCTGACATGCTGCCTGCTCACCCTGACTAAGCTAACAAAAGAAATAAAACAATTGTGATCTGATCTCTGAGTAGTTACTGCATGGCTGTTTTAGAGTATGAAAACACCTTCAAATCTCACTGTACACAAGCTACAGGATTCACTCTACCCACACCACTACAAGCCAATTAGTATTTGCCAACTAATTAATACGTGATGCAGATATCACACCACTGCCAAACAATTAATATGTGAGGTGGATATTCCAAGCACTGCCACCAATTAATATGTGATGCCCGTGCCCTGGCCCAGCAATCAAGGAGCCTCAATCCTCACCACTAACACCAGAGAGGGCATCTTATTTATGAGGAAAGGATAACAAATACACTCAGTAAAGTGCAATTTCCCTTAAGATTACACAGAGATTACAGTCAGTCCAAGGCTGGTTACTCCCTTTCTCCCCGGTCCCCAATAAGACTCCCCACTGGCTCAGCTATAGGGTCCAGATCTCAGCCTAGCTGGGCAAACTAAAATCTCCAGCACCTTCTTTGTCTAACCAGTGATTCTTGTCCCTGCCGAAGTAGCTGACACACACACACTTTGAGATAAGAGTTTACACAACCACACAGATACTTCTGGAGAAGGCTGGCACAGGTTCTCCAGCTGTGCCCCCTTTTACCCAGACTATGTGGTAGTACCCTGCCACCACCCAGCTAATAATTATCAACTACTCAAGGGCCCTTAAAGGGTGTCCAATTATTACTGTGTAATATTATTATCCAATTGGTAAGTCTAACTAATCAATCAAGGCTTATTAGAGTGGCTTTGTACAATAAACTCTATAAATATGCAATGTACTCTAGAGCTTAACTTATCTCTACACAAACCAGCCACAGTTAAAAGGTTTTAAAATTTTAATAATAAATAACTAAAACCACACGACAATACGTTCTACTACACAGTCAGTGCTAATCAAGAGAGTTCAGAGATCACTCATAAATACTTAAAATAAATCAGTAGTACAGTTCTAACATCACAGAAAAACACTTACCCCATGATTCATGAAGCTCAGTGCAAGGACAGCATTAGCCTTGCACCAACCGTGTGGCATAGAGATGGCGCAGCAGCACCACATGCATATTAAAGAAAGTGCACTGCCATAACGGCCACATGCATAGGAGTGAAGGGGGCATGTCCAAGCACTGCACGGAGGTGTGAACTTGTCGGCTGCATACGCAACCTAAAATGTTGACTAGTACAGCCTGCCTCTAATAGTAATCACTCCTGTCAGTGTCCGTGGATACTGAAATGCATGCAAAGCATACAAGACATCATTGCGATTCATGAACACCACAATAAGAAGTAAACACAAAGGCACGTATCTGAATATTGAGTCCCTGTCCCTCTAACAAATGATATTTAAAACCCCGTGCCCGTATTCCATTGTAGTTCCGCTAGTTAGACCAAGTGGAAGTGAAACACATCATGTTAGCACACCGCCAATTGCCAAGCCTAGTCCAATGATTTGGGTTACCACCTGTTCTACAATGTGAGGGACAGTCCCCCTCTAGGCAGGTGTGTCCATACCAAAACCATAATAAATGTGAAATGTCCTGCGATAGTAGGACATAATTATGTCCCATATGTTATGTAATAGTCCCATACAATACGTATGTCCGTATATAAAATACCTATATGTTACAAGAAACAGAATAAGCAAGTAAATGAAACAGAATAAGCAACTACACCACTACAACAATAAAAGCATATATGTAGGCATAAAACTAAAGTACTATCCTTTGTAAAGACTGTGGGTATGTGTTGGCCTGTAAATTCAGATGTGTGTCCCAAAAATGTCCCATCCAGGTCATATGAAAAGGTGGCAACCCTACCAATGGTCAGAGCATTCACACAATATCTGCCCATTCATGGTCCAAGTCGTCTATGTCAGGACGGCCCATAGATGAATGGGTATTACCCGGGTCTACCTACCATGTCATGAAAGATAAGCATTTGTGTGAACCTATGTGCGTGAAGTACAGCATGTGGATGATCTGAAATGCTAGTGTAAACCTCACAACCATATTGGTCCCAGAGATATGTAGTGTACGCAATGTGTTCTGTTGACTGTGCCATGGGCCATCAACTAGAGAAGGGATGAATGATGTCTGTGGAATATGGGGGGGGTGACGGGTAATGTAAAAATTCGCCAAGGGGAGACTGGGTTGAATGCACAATAGGTGAACTGGAGGTCTACGAGGGAGCAGTGGGTGAATCAGGAAGATAACCAAAGAACAAATATACACATCCGCAATACAATCCCACAAACATGTGAACATTAAAATGTGCAATACACATGTACAGAAACGTTACTGGCACATACCCACATAATGGCCTGGCCTTAACTGAGCCATCCAACCCCAACACACCTGGATACATAATTGAATACCCATCATCCCCTTCACAGCACACCAGCCCCCCTTCCTGAAAGTCCACCAAAACCAGCCATACTCGGGCTGATAGATAGGCGTGGCCATATCTGCACATAGTGACCCCTACCCATATCTAGTAGGCAGTCTCACCCTAGGCAGTCTCAGATTAAAAACTATGTATCCCTTGCATGTATAACCCTACCTTACAGCCATAAAGCAAAGAAGGTCATCAGTCCCCACAATTTTTGGATATCCCTCATGGGATATGTATCTGTTCTAAACATTAGACTTGGTGTCACGACACGATGTCCAGTCCTATATACATCTGGACACAAGTTGTATGAGCAGTAGTTGTCCACAAGACTGCTCAACCTCCAGCCGGTCCTGCAGAACCTACGACCCAGGATTAAACACCTGACCGTGATGCACGTCTCCCCACGTGCATTATCGGGAATATATACCTTACACATTCGCATAGTGGCAGTTGGATATAGGGTGCTTAAGGTGCTTTAAAGCAGACATAAGTAGGGTTACCACCTGCCCCACCTTGCAAGGGACAGTCCCTTTTTGGGCAGTTGTGTCCTGACCAAATATAATACAATGGCAAATGTCCTGTGACTGTAGGAAATATGTCCCATATTTCATGTAACATTTGCATAAAACAGTTATTTATGTAAAATACTTAAAGTTACAAGAAACAGATTAAGCAACTAAACTGCTACAAGAATAAACTTTCATTTAGGCAAATAAGTAAAGTTCTAACCTTTGTACTGACTGTGGGTATGTGTCGGCCTGTAAAATCTGATGTGTGTCCCGAAAATGCCCCGCTTTGGCAATATGAAAGGGTGGCAACCCGAGACGTAAGTGGGTATGCAAGCGTGTATGCGCGACGGTAAGTGGCGGTGATTAAACGGTATGGGAAATGTAAATGAGCATGTAGGTGTATTTGCATGTGTATGTACAGACCGATATATATATATATATATATATATATATATATATATATATATATATATATAAATATATACACACACACACACACACACATATATATATATATATATATATATATATATAAATATATATATATATATATAAATATATGTAGATATGAAGAATGAACATGGTCACACTATAGGAAATCCCCGTAATAGTTAGTGCTGTTATATATCAGGATGGCCATAGGTGAGCACACCTCTACATCTCCAACCACAGGTAGGATGCTAAAAGTGGAACGAATGATCTCCCCTTGCTAAGTCTGACTTTCAACTAGGTACAGGGCAGTCCCGGTCCCCAGTCGGGCAAGCCTAAACCTGGAAGACCATATGAACACCCTGACAATTGAACACATCAATGTGTCAGGACTATAGGCTTTGGAGGTCTGAATATTCTCGGAGTGAGTCAACAGGCAGCACGAGTCCAGAGCAGTAGGGAATAGGGAATGGCACATGTGTAGTAGTGCATTTTTCCCAACTGGAAAATGGATGCCTGCTGTGTAAGTGAAGTGATGAGGCGTGTGTTCGGGTAACTATGCACCATGGGTATACATATAAATGAGGCAGAACACCAATAGTGTAGTGGTTAGAGCATCCGCCTAACAAAAAGGCATTCACAGTTCAAGGTCGACAATAGCGCATATCATTTTCCTTGTGGAATGAATGTTGCTCTGCTGTAAAGCCGACATTTAAACATGTAAAGGTGAAAGTGTGTATCGCATGGGACTATTAACCAGATCCTTTCAATCAAAGTGGTATTGTCATAATGTATAAGGCACAAATAAGCACAACTAAGCGGCAGTAAACATATGTAATGCACAGTAAGCATAGGCGAGTGCACCTGCGCAGGTGTAAGCATAGGAAATGTATGTTTGTATGTACAGATGTAATGTATATACACACACACACACATATATATATATATATATATATATATATATATATATACACACACACACACACACACACACACACACACACACATATATCTATATATATATATATATATATATATATATTTATACACACACACACACACACATATATATATATATATGTGTATAAATATATATCTACATACATGAATATATATATATATATATATATATATATATATATATATATATATATATATATATATATATATATATATAAAGAATGGACGTTGTAACAGTAAAGCATACACAAGGGATGTGAAGGGTATCAAGAGCAATGTTGGTATTATAAAGTGCTTTCAGCGTATGTCATAAAAAGTTGCCCAGGAGTGAGCAGAGCACCGCTACTCACACCACAGGCAGGGTTTTACCAGTGAGAGTAACATCGTTGAAATGCTAAGTCTACTTTACACACAGATGGAATATAGTCCCATGCTGTGACCTCTAAAAATGGACAGCGCAAATTGCCATATTCCATAACCCCAGGAAAAGCACGTATGTGCAAATATACATGGTGGGAGCCCCTGTGAATACACAAGGTGGGACAGAATGTGTGTAGGGCCCCAAAATCTCTGGAGAGGGCAATGTGTAAAGGAGTGTCATGGCTGCGATAACAAGTGGATAATGGATGTTATGCATGTAAATTTAACATGGGTGGGGTGGAGGAACTATGGGTATGCAATTATGGATCCAGGCGTGCCAGGGTTGGATGGGCCGGTACTAATGGACTGCCCCATGGAGGTCAGCTAGGTCGTAATAGGTATATATGCATACTCACATGCAGACAGCAATATATGTTGAAGTACAAATTCTGTAACACATGCATTCTATTTGTTGACATAAATAATAGGAATGTGCCCATACAAACATCGACAGTAGATGGAATAATAGGCTGTGCGGAAGAGGGATGGGTCGAATCACACTATCACATTCCAATTACCATCGGTAATCCGTACATGAAGATATAGCAACATCTGTCCGCTGTATAACGTGCTATGTACTGAATACAAGATAACTAGAGTGTGTCAGTGTTATAATGAATAAGGCAGTAGTATGCTGGTGAAGCTTATAAACACCATTACGCATGTGTAAGTGCGTATGAGCGGGGAATGTATTGACACACTGAGGTACATATATATAATCATATAGATATATATATATATATATATATATATACACACACACACACACACACACACACACATATATATATATATATATATATATATATATATATATATATATATAAAACAGCAAGATATGAATATACATGTATGAATACATATAAAGATATGTCTGTATATATTAATGTAAATAGATATATATATGTTACAGTAAATATACACATGTATATACCTAGGTTATGTTACAGCAGTTACGGGTAACATGTTTAGACCGGGCATATGTTGGTGGGAGGTCCACTCAACAAATGTCTACCTCCCACCTCCCCCCCCAGCTAGGCCGGTGAGACATACAGATACGCAATAAAGGTAAAAACAACACTGCTTCCCAAACCACTGGCAGGAAACTACCAGTGGGAGAGATCTACAAGGTCTACACTTTAAACATGGACAGCGATGTCCCTTGCGGGACACCAAAAATTTGGTACTTCCAACCAACAGGGTAACACTATTATGACCAGGATGTAGCTGTACACAGAACAGTAGGTTGTGCAAGCCTGATACCACATGGGTTGACACAACGTATGACATGTGTCCCGACACGGGGATAGTAGGCAGTGTGTAGGGGTGTGTTCATATCCCACCTGTGTCCACCTGCGACCACAGTAAGGATGAGTGCTGTTGAGTAGTGGCAGGTGGGAGAACTATGGGTCTGCGATTATGGGGCTTGGCATGCAGGTGTTGGCTGGCAGACACATATTAGGACCGCCCCATGGGTGTAAGTAATATTCCGATGTGGGTATAGCAGACGCCCATACCTCCCAAACCTTAACAGCACATCTACTGGACAGTCCGTAAACCACTGGGGGAACACATAGGGACCATATCATTGAACTGTCCCCGATTACCATGGACGACCGTGATTATGAATCAGAATCTAACACAGTCCCAACAAAAAACTAGTAATCTCTTTGGTATCCCTGAAGTCTCAAAACAACCCACTAAAGTGTAGTGGGTCTAAAAACAAAATAGTGTAAGAAACTTCTCTGTGTGGAAGATTATCAGTCCATATATTTCTAGTTAATCAAAGGATTTTTGACTGGAAACAGACTGCCTGCCTTGCTGGGATTACTTTCGAATACTTAGTAATGCTGTAGAATTATATATTTTCTATTATTACTTTTTGACTTGACGAGTTTACGTTCGCTACTTCTACTACTATTGTCTGATCTGATTAATATACAGTGATTAACGAGAAATATATGGACTGAAAATCTTCCACACAGAGAAGTTTCTTACACTGTTTTAATCTAACACAGTCCCAACTAAACCCTCCTAGAACTAGTGATATTAGGAGGAAAGGTGGCAGAATACACGTAATGAATAATGACAACATGTAAGAGTCATAAACAGCATGTACCTCAGACAATGTGTATGAATACATATGTGCTCTGTGTCCATCAGTGTGTCAACTTAATAGCACCAACCTTCTAAATGTGTCCCTGAGGTCGTTATGCAGTGTCCCTCATTCAGTGTTCATTCTTCCACATTTGTATGAGAGGTCTGACAGTGAGAGAAAGTGCATGTTTCACCGACTACCTTAGAAAATTGATAGAATAATAGGTTTGGGGTTACCACCTGTCCACCTTTGCGAGGGACACTCCACTTTGGGCAGTTGTGTCCTACATAATAACTGTAATTAAGGCAAATGTCCTGTGATTTAGGACAAAGATTACCTATATTGTCTGTAGTAGTAGCATAAAACAATTATGTTCCTCTGAAACACCTAAATGTTATAGGTAACAGTATAAGCAACTATAATGCTACAAGAGTAATCTTTTATTTAGGCAAAATAGTGAAGTACTCCCATTTCTACTGGCTGTGGGTGTGTTGCCCTGCAAAGTCTGATGTCTCTACATACAGGTCGTGTAGGGTTGCCACCTTTCCAAATGCCCAGAGTGAGACATGTTCTGCAGAAATGTCAGACATTCCAGGACTAAACATACCTACAGCCATGCATAGTACAGAATTACACTTATTTGCACAAATAAAAGCTTAATCTAGTTGCATTTGAATTGCTTATGCTACTTCACATAACATATAGAAGTGTCATATATAAAATAACTGTTGTATGCAATTATTAATGAAACGTAGAATATAATAATGTCCTGTAATCTGGACATGTGCTATGTCTTGATTATTTTCGCAGTGTCCCTTGCAAAGTGGGACAGGTGGTAACCCTAAAGTCCTATCTTGGCCAATTGAGAAGGTGGCAAACCTATAATAGGTATGCAGTAGCATGACCCGTCCGACAGATGTGGTTACCACAACCCAACTACTTGTTTGTAATGCAGGGTCTCGGTTCCCATGTATCAGCCAGATGGGAGCAGAGTGTATGCGGAACACACAAATATGATTAATTCACTGGACAGGCCTCTGATTCCATTCAGTTGAATGCCATGCTGTCGCCTAATGGGCAGACATTCCCGATACTGTAGTCATGTAGGCATTACAAGGTGGGAGCAGATTGTAAGAGGAACACATAAATATGAATGATTCACCGGACAGGCCGCTGATTCCGTACAGTCAAACGCCATGCCATCACCTAATGGGCAGCCATTCCCGATACTGTAGTCAGGAGTGGCCTTAGGTCAACTGGTGCCCTAGGCAGAGGGCACAACGGCACCCCCCACCACACCACCCAGTGCCCCCATCCTGGTCTACCTACACCAAATAAATACTGGTAAAGTGCCCCCACTAAAGCGGTGCCCTAGGTGGCTGCTTAGTTGGCCTATGCCTAAGACCGGCTATGACTGTAGTCATGTAATCTGATGTGGGAGCATATTGTAAGAGGAACACACAAATATGAGTGATTCACCGGACAGGCCACTGATTCCGTACAGTCGAACGCCATGCCATCGCCTAATAGGCAGCCATTCCCGATACTGTATTCATGTATTCCGATGTAATAGGTATCACAAGGTGGGAGCACATTGTATGAGGTACACACAAATATGATTGTGTCACTGGACAGGCCGCTGATTCCATACAGTCGAACGCAATGCCGTCACCTAATGGGCAGCCAGTCCCGATACTGTAGTCATGTAGTCCGATGTAATAGGCATCACAAGGTAATATTGTGGTCTTCGCTCACACCCAGTGGTGTGAGTGACAGATGCAAGCACCAATACTGGTGCATTAGCAAGTGCGGGATCGAGTGGGTGTAAGTGTGTTTGGCTACCAGTATGCGAGTATTGCATTGGTTAAGCAATGTAGAAGCTAATCGAGCATAAGAGGCTGTAACCAGAGGATATCATACAGTGCAGTCATTCAACAGTATAGGAATGTATCCCATCATGCAGATGTACATGTGAGTGTTTATGTCCAGCATATAGGTACATACATATATAGAGATGCATCAGGGACATACCATGTGGCAACAAAGCATTACAAATTAATGAAATGGGAAACACCAGCGATGCCTGTATTATGTAGTGGTGTTGCTCTATGTGATCACAAGACTCCCTCAGACAGACATGTGTCAGTCATACACGCAAATAGTTGTACATTGGCTGTATACATCACTCTGTGCATGTAATGTACATTAACACAACAGTACCTGTCCAATCATTATGTGTGAACAGTACTCCTGCAATGTGCTGTGTGCAACATCATCATCATGATAAAGGTAAATGGGGTAACCATAGAGGGACCGGTAGTGTTTTGTGTACAATGGGGGTCATCCTCCTCATGTGTACCTGGACCATGTAGAAGTGATGTGCATACCAGGATCGTGCGCCTGAGGGACAGTGGTGAGGATAACAGTAGTATGTTATGATGCATATAACAAGGGTTTCATGTGTCCAGTGGGCATGTGTGCATAATGGACAGCTATGTATAGGGTGGATGGTGTCCTAGGAGCCAAATTGCCTTGTGTCCATAGGTGAGGGTCAGATGTTGGGGAAGGATTGTAGGTATGGCCGTGGAGGATAGGTAGGAGCACAGAAATGAAAGCATACAGGGTTGGTATATGACACATGTGGGGGAGATACACCCTGGATGGGGATGGGTCTTTGGAATTCAAAAGCCCATGGGATCAGTGGGACAGAGGTCCCCAGCCATGGGCAACTGCCACTGCACCTACACAGCTGCAAAGGAGGCAATGCTGGGGGCTGTCCAGGAGGGGCAGCATCACCCTGTAAATGTGACACTCCAGCCTTGAACTGGCATATCTGGCTTCGTAACCCCTTAGGGAGCCACCAACGCAACATGTCCGGGACCGCACGACAGCAGATATGTACCTGTCTGGTCCTGCTCCCAAAGGGGGCATGCTCCATCCTCAGTGGTGGTACCACCAGAAGGCGGTGCAGAGCCAACAGAGGTTGATGTTAATGGCTGGGCTCCAGATGTGCTAGTGCCCGGTGCCATGGTCAGCTGAAGTGGGACAGGAGGATCTGCCAGAACCTACCGACCCATTCAGTCTATGGTGTTGCGTTTTAAACCCACATATGGCTTAGTGATAGATGACAGCATACAGGATTACCTATGACAGTATGCATAGATATCACCAGCAACCCAACAGAACAGATGGTATACATTTGCAGAGGGAGCACAACACATGCATGTATACCGCATGCCAACTGTACAATGTGTAGTAGACGTGTGACCGCAGCTATGAACAGTTGCCCATCATTGGCTTGTCACTGGGAATCCCACACAGTGTCAGTCATACCACTGTCTCATGTGACACATGTCCAGTCAGGGATGAGATGGCAGTAACACATCCCTATCATCATGAACTGTCTGAAATCCTCACACCATGCTTCTGCTGTGCACAGAAGTGTGTTCAGTGTGTAACACAGGAAACAAATGGTTGCACACACTGATCAGTTCACAGATGGCCCTACAGATGGGGTTCCCTCATGAACAGAGTACTGTCATGTCTGTATTATAACATGCAGAATAGCCATTACCACACACATGTTAAACAGGCAGTAGTCTCAATGCAGCATAGCTACACTTACATGCTGTAGTTGTGTGGCACATCACCCTCTTGTCATTAGGCTATTTCCCACTGTGGAAAATGATTGCGGTACATCCAGATATCATCTGTGATGTTGTGTCAGAACACCACATCCAGGTACCACTCACAGCGACTGTTATGGCCAGATAATAACATGTTTCCCTAGATAGTGTACTGTGTTTATCATGCGGATGACTATGGGAACACCATCACAGCTGTACCACATGCAGTCAGCTAGAGGAGGACTGCAATAGGTGCAGAGACCATCACCTGACCATTTCCATCTGTTACAATACACATGCTGCTGCTGTGCAGGTGTACACCTTCACATCCACCAGAGAGTGTGTGTGCAGGACAGGCAATGTACACCAGGGAAGGGCTTGGAGACCTAACCATAAGCATCATCTGCCACATGCTGAATAGTACAGGGGCAAACCCCTGACTACTCATTACTACTACATATGCATGACCTTACTACATGTGCCACAAAGGCAACATGTTGCTGTGCTGCAAGAACATGTGTGTAGGTGAGTGAATGCCATCTGCAACAGATATAGTATTCATACATTAGGTGTGGCACACGTCAGTCCATGTGATCGGATGCCATTGTCACCACAGCCACACTCTAATGGACACGCACTGACACCTTTGCCAGGGTGGCAAATACACAATGTAACTACTTAGTTTGCCACACCACAGTAATGCACAGGACCACATGCACCACAGGGGATATCTGGAGGTTCTATGGGCTAGGGCATGTGAAAGTGCTTGACAACTGTTGGTATGCCAACGAGGTTTATACTGGGAGTGACTGTGGTTGGAAGCATCACAACCCACGTGTAGACACAGGGTGCCAGTACTGTCATACAGGTATGCATTGCTCCATGGGTGTGTAGTGCTTGGCTGTGCAAGATGGCTGTACAAGGCTGGGTGAGGGGTAATCCTTGCCATCACATCACCTGACAATGATGTGCAGTGCAGGGGTGTAGTTTCTGCAATGTCCCACACAGATGGGTACTGCATTATCTGGCCTGACATCCTGGTTACCAATGTGTAGGGCCATAGCTTTGCAATGCATGTCATGTCTGTGTTTGATAGTCCTTCACATGGACATTGCCTGGGATGTGCATGTCCCACAATACTGTACAGTGACGTGTACAGGTGTACCTGGTTTGGCAGACACATGTAGTGTACACAGCCTGTTATACCCTGATATGCCAATACTGGCCTGATGTGGCAATACCTGCTTATAGTGAGCAGGTTGGCCCTGCACCTGGATGGGTAGAATGATACAGGTATTCTGTGGTGTCAGTGGCATGGGTCCATACAGGGCACATATGTTTAGCATTGTCTGGCCTTAGTGGATCACATATGATGGCACCACATATGTTACAGCCATTCAGTGTGGAACATAGTGAAGGCACAATGTCCGCATATATATGCCTATTGTACCGCTGTACAGGGTGCCATGTCTTCTGCAGGCCACTGCAGTCACACCATGCCTACTACCTGTCCTCAATGTGCATGTTACTAGCAACATAGTGGGATATCCTAGGCAAGGTTGTATGTCCATGGCACATGGGTACGGGACATATACCGGGTACTAGTAGGGCAGCATACTTAGTTCACCAGCCCTTTTGCCAGATGTATGGGTATGGCTTACCAACACAGTCCCGTGGCTGACTGATAGCTGTACTCCTCGTGAGGTGGCCAATGTGTCATAAGATGGATACTATATAGGAAAACTACAAAACCCGCTCCCAAACATGTCCAATGGTAAGACAATCATGGCCACCTCTACATAGGCCCTGACAGACAAACACAACTTGCCATGTCCTGTATACAAACCCCTACCGTATCAAACTGCAGCAACACACGTTTAGGGCATGCGCTACAGCGAATACTACAAAGCACTGTATTTGTCTCACACAGGCAGACACACACACACACACACACACACACACACACACACACACACAGTTGGCATGTCTGGGATTAGAACACCGACCTAACTACGTTATTACACTACAGCATTGCGCAGTTACAGAATGCGCTACCAAGATTACTGGGACACAGTACTCCCAGAGGTGTATTTGTAGATGGGTGACATCATCTGCCTTGCTAACGGTGGGTATAAGGAATGTATGGAGTGTGAGCACTATAAAAGCATTACTCAGTCCTCAGGCAAACGGGGACACACACACACACATGGCAAGTCTGGGACTAAAACACCGACCTAACTACTTTATTACATTACAGCATTACATAGTTGCAGAACACGCTACCGAGATTACTGGGACACATCACTCCCAGGGTGTATTTGTAGATTGGTGACATCGTCTGCCTTGCTAACAGTGGGTATAAGAAATGTATGGAGTGTGGGCAGTCTAAAAGCAATTTAGAGTCCACTGGCAAATGGGGACAGACATACACACACACACACACGGGGACACACACACGGCAAGTGTGGGACTAGAACACCGACCTAACTACTTTATTACATTACAGCATTACATAGTTGCAGAACACGCTACCGAGATTACTGGGACACATCACTCCCAGGGTGTATTTGTAGATTGGTGACATCGTCTGCCTTGCTAATGGTGGGTATAAGAAATGTATGGAGCGTGAGCAGTATAAAAGCATTACTCAGTCCTCAGGCAAATGGACACACACACACATGGGACTAGAACACCGACCTAACTACTTTATTACACTACAGCATTACGCAGTTACAGAACACGCTACCGAGATTACTGGGACACAGCACTCCCAGAGGTGTATTTGAAGATGGGTGACATCATCGGCTTTGCTAACAGTGGGTATAAGAAATGTATGGAGTATGAGCAGTATAAAAGCATTACTCCATCCTCAGGCAAACGGGGACACACACACACACACGGCAAGTGTGGGACTAGAACATCAACCTAACTACTTTATTACACTACAGCATTATGCAGTTACAGAATGTGCTACCAAGATTACTGGGACACAGCACTCCCAGAGGTGTATTTGTAGATGGGTGACATAATCGGCCTTTCTACCGGTGGGTATAAGAAATGTGTGGAGTGTGGGCAGTCTAAAAGCAATTTAGAGTCCACTGGCAAATGGGGACAGACATACACACACACACACACACACACACACACACACACACACACACACACACACACACACACACACATGCCAGTGGCAGGTACAGAACACTTCCCTATTTACAGATTACTATTACAATACTATATACTTACAAATCACGCCACACAGACTACACATGTCAAGGCTGTCATTATGACCGTCTGGGAATGTGGACATCAACAGGGATGCTGGCAGGTAAGATGTACATACCTGTGAACCTGTGTGTTTAAAATAGGAATCCATCCTGACCTGGAGTATGCCCATCTGTGGAATGGATGACTACTACCACTATACAGGGTTACAATGGCCATGCCCATACACAGATGCACAAAATGGACACAAGGTGTCACTGGGCATGCTCACACAGTAGCACAGGGCTGTTCGGAATGCACTATGTGTCCATCTACACAAGGATATACTGGGCATGCTCATACACTTAGTAGCACAGGGCTGACTCGGATGCACTCTAATGCTAAACACGGAGGGCCACAGTGGCCATGCTATTACAGGTAGATGTAAAGAACACATTGTAATGGGCTCTGGTGTTAGTAGCTGTCATTGTTAGCAGGAACGCTGCTCTACATATATTTGACACTGGTCTTTTACAGAACATCAACTGTCATTCTGGGATGACATGGCTGACAATAGGCAGGCCTTTGTCACATATCACATGCATCCATGATACAAGGGAGTGTGGATATTACCCAAGTCGCATCCGCCCACACAGTGCCATTCCAAGGCAAATGTCCTAAACACAGGTTAACTCTCATAGACCTACGGGACAACTGCATTGTTTTCTTATGCTAACCAGTGCTAGATGTGTAGCGTCCATATTTACAGCTGGTCACTGTAGATCCAACAATGGGGAGTACTGACATCTGTGCAGTGAGGAACACCTGGCTGATGGCTCTGTAGTGCACAATAGCACTACCACCATATACCTCAGAACCTAGCACTACGACCATATACCTCAGAACCAGACATGTGGGCCATAAATCAGGTACGGACCACTCCAGGTGGTGTACCCACATACATAAAGGCCACTCACATGTAATGACCGGTCCCCCCATGAAAGGCATCAAAGATGAGCCATGTGCAGGGCACCGTGTCACATGCTGCATTCTAGGATGTAAACTTCAGACACCACCATGCCCTCGGACCACCAACATGCAACTATACATGTTGTATGACATAGAAGAGTACACCACCATGTGGACCTTGGCCTGTGTACTGTACTAAGCTCTACATCAACTGTAGAGAGTACACATGTACTGACACAGTTATATTATGTGTTATGCAATGCAATGATACCACTGTCTGTGACCAGGTCAGCTGTACACATACCAGGGGCCCTCAGTACTTTCCACCATTAGCAGATGACTGTTGCTGTACACCAGTACGCACCCTCATGTATGGATATGATATACATGTACCTGCCCTGGGTATGTACATGCCAGACACACAACATACCTGTAAAGAGCATACTGTTGCTGTCCTTTGTGCAAACAGGTGGCTGCAGCCATTACACACATGCACATGGAATGTAGGTCCATGGCTGCTGAATGCTAACAGTGCATAAGGTGTGATATCAGTGTTGACAGAGGTAACATCCCCTCTGTACTGGTCACCCATCATAGCATACAACAGTCCATGTGTCATGTATGTCATTACATATTTCCACCAATTGCAATGCCTACAAACATGACCAAATGTCTGGATTGTAGGACCTACACACCTGTACATGTAGTGTTGTGCATTCAGATAACATGTATGTGCAGTTGCTAATGTATGCAAGTGGCGTATATCCTAGTACATCATGCAGTTGCAATGCAGCCTCAACATTGCCAACTGTATATGGTGATATGCTGAATGTACAGAAAGATGTACCACAGGTATGGACAGATGTGTGGAAATAACTACGTGGTGGGGTATCTTTGCAGATGGATGTTTGCTGTGGCAGCTCACAGGTGTGTCACAAGCAGTCCTACAATACCCTGTGTAACCAGTAAGCAATGGTTTCGTTAATTGAAGGACATAACACACAACTTAGACAGCGGTCAGGGTGACAATGAAGGTAAATCACTTGACACCTGTTAATAGGTATGACGTCCCTAGTGCATATATCTGCACTGTTGCCACAGGAAGTGTCAGTACAGTTTGTAATGCATGCAATACTGCTGTACATCTGACATACATAACATGAGCTAGGCAGGTCTGAGATTCACAGGACTGGCATGTGTGGTTGCGTGTGTGTCCATATATGACACATATTGTGGGGAATACATCTCAATTGTTACTCACTCTGCTGTACACTAGTGTACACATCTGTACAGACTGCAATTTAGAAAGCAGGACATAGGCAGGGGTGTGTATCTCACACATGTGAGGTATCTGTATGTGCATGACATAGGTGTATTAATTACTGAATGCCACAGTGTGGTGTGTATGTAGGGCTGACTGGTCCCTGGGGTGAGGATGTATGTTACCATACTGAACTTATAAGACCCCTCCAACCATCCAGGTGATGCATTCTACTATCCATGTTGATGTCCTCGATCTAAGCCCGTACTGACTACCTGTACATGTGTATTCTCTGTGGAGCATCATGTAGGTGCACAATACTGTAATGATGATTTGCACATAGGCATGGGTCCTCATCCCACCAGTAGCAACTGTGCGTGAGTGTGTGTTACTGTGTCGGTGAATCCATGAGTGTATGGGTGTGTTACTGTGTCATGGAATACATGTGTGTCAATACCTGAGTGTGTGGGTGCAGCTGTGTGTTGGTATCCTGTCATGGGAACTTGTATTACTGATTCCCAATGAGGCATCACACTTCCCACTGGCCTCTACCCTTGTAATCAGCTAGACCACTCTCTTACCTCATCACTCCATGTAACTGTACCTGTGATGTCACCCTTTATGGATGTTACATCTGTGGCCACAGTAGCTTAATACACAGCTATCATGCTCTTGAAACGGTAGACATGTTTGTAATGTGGGACATTCTCACTGGTATGTGACAGCTACACGGTGCATGCTGGTATATTCATACATACCTGTGAGTAGTCCACATTGACATATGGGACACTAACTGCAAACACTGACATCCACCGGCACGTGCAATTAGACCTGAAGAAGGACAGCAGAACATCATGACCAACATGCAGTTACTGTTGTTACACAAGACACATACTGTTAACAGTATTGTACACCTGTACTACATGGTATATCTGCTGCCTGTCAACAGTCCTCAACATTTGTAAACTACACGTATCATCCTAGTCTGTTCACCCTGTGCATCAGACCATATGAGCATGCCCCTGCACTGATGGTGTGGATGTCAGGGATGTGGCACAGGCAACGTCATATGCACAGTGTGTTAATGTTTGCCGGAGGCCTAGGCTGCACTGTTGTTACACAAGACACATACTGTTAACCGTACTGTACACCTGTACTACATGGTATATCTGCTGCCTGTCAACAGTCCTCAACATTTGTAAACTACACGTATCATCCTAGTCTGTTCACCCTGTGCATCAGCCCATATGAGCATGTCCCTGCACCGATGGTGTGGATGTCAGGGATGCGGCACAGGCATCATCATATGCACAGGGTGTTAATGTTTGCCAGGGGCCTAGGCTGCACCACTGGATGGCATCATGTGTGTGGGTTTGGGCCTTTGATCTAATTGGGCATGTGTGGATGTTATGCATGTTTGTGTTGCGGTGCCCTACATATGTTTCCAGTCTGTGCGTGTATGTATGCACACAGTTCTCCCTTGTGTCTGGCCTACACAGGGGTAATAGTGACAGCTGCAGACTGTACAGGTGAGGTTTTACAATTCACGGTGTCCAGCCACAGACATGTGACCTGTGCCTGCCAGGGGTTGCAAGGGCACTACCAGACAGAGGTGCAGATTGGGTCCTGTCTGATGTCACTTGTCCACTGGAACCATGTCCCTGTTGGGACCATCCCGGGCCATGTGCACGTGACCTGCTGTGTTGTGGTGTGGACAGCACAGCACCAGATGCACTGCTGCTACCACCACTATGGGAGCAGGCATGTAAGGTAGCTTGTACACGTAGACCTGACACAGGTGATGTAGCAGGCCTACGTCCACGTGCCCGACGCCTCACTCCTACCAGATGTTCCAACACAGACAGCTCACACTCGCTGATTGTCATGCCACGGTCAAGGACTCCAACCATGTCACCCAACCATCTATCCAAAGCATCAGCAATCTGCTGTTGAACATTTACTATTGCCTGGATGTTGTTGTTTAATGAACGGACAGCAGCCCTCTGTAGCCTCTGATCTTCTCTGTTGCACCATTCAGCACATGCCTGTGCCTCCATTACAGCCTGAAACATGTATCTGGTGACACCAGCTGCTGCGCTCTGTCATGCAGGAGCATGTTAGCCAGAGGTTCACCTAAGAGCAGCACTGGCCATGTGCCTGTGTGGGGCACCACCAGTTGTTTGACTGATACCATGGTGTGCAGGCACACCTTCCATAGCCCCCACACTTTCCTTTTCCAAGCTACCACACGCCAACTTCCTCTATGACCACTGGTGATGAGGTATGTGCAGGTATGGTATCTGTGTGCTGGGATGAGGTGGATATAGATGGAATGGCAACCAATGGCATAGTTTCAGCTCTCAGCTCCTGACAACTCTGCCTGTGTCTCAATCATACATTCATCATCACTGCTAGAGTCTGTGGGGACACTAACATCAGAAGATGCAATCAGAAGGGCAATGCACCTACATCACCTGTGAGGGCAGACAAGAACTGTACATTACAATCTATACAATAGACACACATACACAGACATACATGCATGTGATATGACAGAAGGCATGCAACATGCATGTGATACGGCAGGCGGCATGCAGCGCAGACAATAATAGTGGTAGTTATCATACATGCCTGGGTTGCACACAATAGCATGCATGTGTCATAGCAGATGGCATGCAAATTACACAATCATAGTAGTAGTAAGCATACATCCCTGTGTTACACCATGTGGACCAGTACAGGTTAACAGTACACCTGCCTGATGTGTGGCATATGACCTTGATAATCACATGTAGTATGACATGTGATCTGCTGATGTGTGCAATGACATGCATACATGTTTAACACAATGGTGTCCTGTCAAATATACAGTGGGGCAATGGTGTACCAATGCAGTGTTGTCTGTCCGCCCTACAGATATACTGCACATTTAGCTGATGTGCATGGCCATTGCAGGGAATCATGAGGCGTCTCTAGTGCTATACAGTGTGAGTTACAGACAGGGTTCATAGCCATGACTGTGTTCAGATACAATACATATATACTGTGGAAGTTGTGACACAGGTCACTGATGTGTATAAGGATGACACCCCTGCACATCCGCAACCATATTGCTGCAGCCTGGCAAATATGGCCAGACATGGCGAACAAGTCGGTTCACCATGTCCCACATGACATCTGTGTACCACACACACACACACACACACACACACACACACACACACACACACACACACACATGGGAATGTACTGTATCTGTGGCCTGATGTGAATACTGTACAGGTGACTGCTGTCATGTTGCAACACCCTCAAGATGTTCAACACATCTTATGTGATGGATTGATGTTATGCCTACACAAGATGTGCACAGGCCTGTAGGATGTCTAGTGTTCTACATCTACAGTATAATCATTATACAAAGGCCATGGTTGAACCATGTGTAGCCATTGTATGACAGGGTGTACACACAAGCACAACACGTCTACTGTGTGTGATGCTCCATGTCTCTGGCCATCCTCCATGGCCATGTGTGTACATGTGTTGCCCAAATTATTGTGATGGGCATCTATTTCACGTCTGTGTTGTCCCATATGACATATATGCTCCACTGATAACAGGGATATGCAAATAAAGGGTGGTATGTGGGATATGTTTTCAGGTTAGGTAGGCAGTGTAGCAGCCAGGCCAATAGATGTCATGGACATGTCACGATAGCACATCACATTGTGTGACATTCATAGCAGGGCTATGATCCACACTGGTGAATCCTGTGTGCTGGCAATACTCCAGCCCAGAGTGTAGTACTGTTTGTATTCACCACATGTGTAGATCAGATCTGTAGTATGTCCCTAAAGTGAACAGCACCTCCACCATTGTATGCACAGCTGTCAACACATCTGGCAATGACAGTTTGTGAGGATTCATGTTGGTGAGATGATTCACATAGTTTGCAAGTGGTGCACTTGGGTAGTCATTGTGATGCATTGCATGTCCGACCTGTATATTGTGACAAGACCATACATTATGTGTACATGTTGTAAATGGCCACATGGCAGATAGATTTGTGCATTATGATTCCTGATAAATAATAACACTCTCACCTGCAATGGGCTGCTGTCGCAGCGGGACACCAGAGGTACCTAAATAGGAGTAACACAGCAGTATGAGCATAATCCACCCCTGTATAAAGAATAAACAATAAAACACTGTGGAGAGGACAAACTGCACCGGACAGCCGAGATGTTTTAAACAGATTTATTCCAAAGTTAAACGTTAAACAGATCACCACGTTTTTCGTCAAAGAAACTGTAAGACTTCGTCAGAAAAAAGCATAATCTAATTAACACATATATATATATATATATATATATGCTGACAAATTTTAAATTAACCAATGAAAAACTGTATAAACCATCCTCATGAATATGAATGTGAATAGGAAACAAACAATCTCAAAAACTCATTCAACAATTTAAATACTTTAAATACATCCCTATTATTATGTATACGATATGTAGTGCATTAAAAAC
Organism: Protopterus annectens; assembly: GCF_019279795.1. Classification (NCBI taxonomy): domain Eukaryota; kingdom Metazoa; phylum Chordata; order Ceratodontiformes; family Protopteridae; genus Protopterus; species Protopterus annectens. The sequence continues at coordinate 330,859,481 of NC_056735.1, forward strand.
GTTTAAAAATCATTTATTTATTTATATATAATATTTGTAGTGTTAAAACAACATTCAATTCAGCCAAGAAACACGGGTGACTTTTCATCAGTGGGACAATACTCCCATCTAGTGGTCAAAATGATGTATATACCTATGTTTCATCTTTTATAATGAAATCAAAGAGAAACTTGAAATAGATAGAAATGTATAAAAATGTAGATAAAAACATGTGTGTATGAAATCGTGTATATGTAGAATAAAATAAATGGATGAGAAAACTTTATATTTATATTCACATATAAATGTAAATAGCACCTAAAATACCTCAATGAGTAATATGTAATATATTGTATATATGAATCAAAATAATAAATATACGATGAAAATGATGAATGTAAAACCTAAAATGTATAAATATAAGTATATAAATAAATATAAATATAAACATGTACCATTAATTTAAAACACCACTAATGTAATAAATAGTATACCCACAAATAATAATATAAATGTATATAAAAATGTTAATAAAAATGTTAAAAATTGTATTTGAAAATGTATATATATATATATATATATATATATATATATATATATATATATATATATATATATATATATATACAATCATGTGTAAATATATATATGTATATACATATGACACCTATGGTGATATTGTTACAATTTTGCTGCCCTTAATTTCAAAACTGGGGCGAGTGAGATGTAGTCATTTAAACCTGGGAATTTATTAGCCTCCAAAACAATTTGCCAATATAATTCCCGGTATTCAATGTGAGTCTCCCACAAACCACCTCTCTCGTCCTTCTGAATTTCTTCTAAGATAAAGAATTTGTAATTAGCTAAGGGGCAGGTGTTCGTGTGTTTGTATAATGCATTACATTCTTTTTTGTTTTTAATGTCATTCAAATGTTTATAAATTCTCCTTCTTATCTTCCTCTCCGTCTTCCCTATGTAAAAGGCCGAACATATTTCACATATCGCAATGTATACTACTCCAAAAGAATTACAATTACTATATACTTTACCAATAATCTCTCTTTCCCTTGCTTCAATAAAAATGCTATGTGAATTGATCATAGATGAACATTGCATACACATACCAAATGAATAAGTGCCCCCTATTCTTGTGCTTTTCTTCTTCACTTTGTGTTGAACTGTCAACCAGTCTTTGATGTTACGTCCCCTCCTAAAAATAATATTAAAAGAATCTTTTGATTTATTTAAATTGGGGTCGGTGATGTTAAGGAATTTCTCCCATTCTCTGTGAACCACTTGGTGGATAACACCTGCATCCCCACTAAAATCAGTTATAAATGCCTGACTATATGTCTTTTCTTTATTTAAATCTTTAGACTCCAATAAACCAAGATCACTGCTAGTGGGGAGACTATAATTCAATATGGGTGCAAACCTGTTTTTTCTCCCTTGAATAATATCTTCTTTAATGTGATTACAAAAGTCGAATGGATAACCCCTATCCAAAAACATATCTACTAAGAATTCCAATTCTGTGGTGAAATCTTGGTCACTCTATGTCATCCTAGAAATCCTAACCATTTGACCTTTTACAATACTTCTCTTTTGATGTAAAGGGTGTCTACTTTTAAAATGCAGATATGAATTGGAAAAAGTTTTTTTCCTAAAAACCTTTGACTTAAATTTATCTCCATCCTTTTCTATTGTCACATCGAGATAATTAATAGACTGTGCATCCATTTCATGAGTAAATTTTAAAAAAGTGGTGGTACAATTAATATATTTGATGAACTCATTTAACCTTTCTATACTGTCTTTCCAAAATATAATTATGTCATCCAAAAACCGTTTGTATAAACTCCAACATTCTTTTTATGCACTATTATAAATGAATTTATCCTCCCATGTATTTAAAATCATGTTGGCATATATGGGAGCACATCTTGCTCCCATAGCTACCCCACTTAGTTGATGGTAATACTCTCCCTGAAAAAATAAATAATTATATTTCAAAACCAATTCCATCAGATTAACACAAGTATAAATTTCATCGTTGTTTAGTTCTTGGAAAGACCTTATAGCTTCTTCGAACCATTCTATTCCTATGTCATGTGGTATTGAGCCAAACAAATCTACTATGCCTATAGTAACAAAAATAATGTCTTTGTTAGTAGTAATACCCTTCACTTTTTTTAAAAAGTCCCATGAATCTTCCAAATAAGATATCCCTTTAAACATTAGATTCTTCAATAAAATGTCAATGTATCTTGCCAAAGGAGAAATCACTGAATCTTCCGCTGCTACAATGGGACGTAAAGGGGGGTCTTCCAAATTCTTGTGCACTTTGGGAATGCTGAAAATTGATGGAATTTTTGGTTTATTGTTATGCAGAAATTCAAACATACTATATTCAATGAATCCCTTCAAAAACAAATCATATAATATTGTATAAATTCTCTTATAACCAATATTGATTTCATTTATAGAAACATTGCTATATTTAGACTCTTCCAGTAATATATTAAACATTTTGCCTTCATATGTGATGGAGTTCATGAGTACCACCCCACCGCCTTTATCTGGTTTCATTATTCTCAAATTCGAGTTCTCCCTTAATCTATTAAGCAGTTTTAATTCTTCTGATGTAAGATTAGGAATTAATCTATTTTTTCTAATAGCTTGTCTTAGTTCATTCTCCACAATATTCTCAAAATTTTTTAATTGTGTATGTATAGGAGGGTTCCAAGTACTTTTTTTCTTTAACTGTTTAGAGTGGTCAACTTCTAGTGTGATGTCACCACAAATTAATTCTAAATTTATTTTCCTCAAAAACATCTTAACATCAATTATTAATATACTCACATCACATTTAGTCCTGGGGACGAAATTAAGGCCTTTAGAAAACAATTCAAAATAGGTGTCGTTAATGTCCAGCTCTGTGTAATTAAATATGTTAAAATTCTTAAAATTAGCATATGTGCAAATAACAGTTTTGTCATGTGCATTTCCCAAATCTCTATCAATATTATCATTGTCGGTGTTAATATTGTTGCTACCATTGTTGAAAAATTCCGGGAGTTCAGGATATATTATCTCCTGCCCCTCCCCCTCCCCCCATCCCTCCATCCATTCCTTTGAAAATTTCCTTCTTTCTGATTTTTGATCCTTTCTGACCTCCGAAGGGGGGGGGGGAGTCTAAAGGGTCAAAAGAATCCTGTTGTAAATCACCCTGTCTTTCATCATGATAGTTAATGTTTTCATGTCTATATTTGTTATTGTATAAATATCTTTCATTCTTGTAAATAAAAGTAGTTCTAGGTTTGGGATACTGGATCCCCTGTTCATACTCAAATGTATCGCTCATTATCTTTCTTTTTTTCTTTTCTACAATTTTACTACATTTCTTGTCTATGTCCCTTCTTAAATCTAAATATTTCTGTTTCTCTTGTTCCACAGTAAATAAAAGGTCACTAGTTATCTTCCCATTAACAATATCAATTTGTTTCATTAAACACTCAATTTCATCTTCATTGTTCTTAATGATGGCTCTCAGGAGCTCAAAGCCCCATCCATCAAACATATTTAGTAACTTATCATAAAACTTTGTGCCTTCCTTCACATTGTTAGGAAATTTGTAAATGCGCAAGCCCTTTGGTACAATTTTAGCATGAAGGCACTCTTTTAAATATGTATTATCAATGTTCAAAATTTTAAACTTAAACAACAAATCATTCAGCTTGTATATGTTGTAAGCATATGTACAAACATTTTCATTTTCAGTAGATAAAACTTCATTAAGCTCAACCTTTTGTTTGAGCCACTCGTTCGAAGATATATTATTGTACAAACAGTCACCTTGTTTTTCTGGCGAGTTACACATGTTAACATGTCCACTATAATCCATTTTAGAATTAGTACCCTGAATAAGAATGTTCGGATAGTTGTTAGCACCACCAGGACCCGTATTCCCAACTTCAGTAAAGCTGCGATTAAAGCCATGTCCATCTCCGCCAACTCCGTTCTTGTCTCCATGAGAAAATAGTGCATTCTGGTTACCAGGAAGAGAATCATTGCCGCTTTGGCGTACAAGTGAATGACAAAAAGGAGTCAGCAAAGCAACAAGCTGACTCAGCTGACCAATAAGTGCCAGTAACTGATTTCCCTGCGATGTAACAGTGTCCATACGGACCGGGGAAAAACTGTCCTCACCCTCCATATAAACTGGTAAACTTGAAACATGAGGCACAGTGCACCAAAAACCAATAAACAATAAAACACTGTGGAGAGGACAAACCGCACCAGACAGCCGAGATGTTTTAAACAGATTTATTCCAAAGTTAAACGTTAAACAGATCACCACGTTTTTCGTCAAGAATTAAGACTTTAGACAAAGCATAATCTAATTAACACATATATATATATATATATATATATATATATATATATATATATACTGACAAATTTTAAATTAACCAATAAAAAACTGTTTAAACCATCCTCATGAATATGAATGTGAATAGGAAACAAACAATCTCAAAAACTCATTCATCAATTTAAATACTTTAAATACATCCCTATTATTATGTATACGATATGTAGTGCATTAAAAACAGTTAAAAATCATTTATTTATTTATATATAATAAAAGATGAAACATAGTTATATACATATTTTGACCACTAGATGGGAGTATTGTCCCACTGATGAAAAGTCACCCGTGTTTCTTGGCTGAATGTTGTTTTAACACTACAAATATTATATATAAATAAATAAATGATTTTTAAACGTTTTTAATGCACTACATATCGTATACATAATAATAGGGATGTATTTAAAGTATTTAAATTGTTAAATGAGTTTTTGAGATTGTTTCCTATTCACATTCATATTCATGAGGATGGTTTAAACAGTTTTTTATTGGTTAATTTAAAATTTGTCAGCATATATATATATATATATATATATATATATATATATGTGTTAATTAGATTATGCTTTTTTCTGACGAAGTCTTACAGTTTCTTTGACGAAAAACGATCAGTACAAGGGATAGAACTTTCCTTTCTTTCATAAATATAAGCTTATTCTTGTAGCAGTTTAGTTGCTTATCCTGTTTCCTGTAACATGTAGGTATTTTAGATACAGAAATAACTATTGTATGCAACTATTACAGTACATATGGGACATGATTATGTCCTACAATCCCAGGACATTTGCCACATTTAATATATTTGGTCAGGACACAACCACCCAAAGAGAGAGTGTCCCTCGCAAAGTGGGACAGGTGGTAACACTATCATTGGCTCATGTCCATAGAACATATTTGTAATAGTGTATAGGCATATACTCTCCATATCCTTTGTTCATAAAGGTTGGCAGTGGCAGAATGTGTGATTGCTATGGTCCATGTTATACACATATATGAACACTTCAACCGCTGTATACGGGAGATCTACGGAATCCCAAAACCACAGTGTTCCGATGCACACAGGACCAGACTCCCATACCCAACATTACTGACATTGACAGTAACTCGCGAAAGTAACACAAACATGGAACACACACACGCACACACAGACACACTGCTACCCAACACATCCAAACAAACCATCCTACACTACATATGAGCAGGTGGCCAAGCCGCCCTACACCCCCCAAGTAGGTGTCTGCACCCCCCACACCACCCCCTATTTTAATATTCTATCTCCTAGGTCACGCAAACAGATGCACAAAGCTAACCCACACCCACACATTACAGTGCCTCAAGAACACATACCACACACAGAACACACACTTACACACACTGCAGCCCTAAGAAACACACTTACACACAGTAACCTACCTGAACCGCAACATCAGAAGCACTGACTAACTGTCCATTAAGATCGTGAGATTACACCTCGCACATCTGGTGTTTCGGTACTGTATTCTTTCAGACTTTAAGCCTCGGGATTACAAGCATCGGTATGTAAAGCAGTCGGTATGTGGTAGGTATCCCATTTATATGTACCTCCATGGTTATGTAGATGTTGTTAACCTATCTATATATCTACATATATATGCATATCCCCATATATCGACATATCTGTCTCTCTCTCTCTCAATATATATATATATATATATATATATATATATATATATATATATATATATATATAATGTATATATACATATATATATATATATTTTTATATATATATATATATATAAAACATACACCTTTCATTGGGTACATGCCAGTTTGTCCTGTTTCAACACATTCCTACCTTTTGTGTTTTATCCTGTCAGTATACACGACTGCCATTGGTACATCTCAGGTAGCTTAGTGGTATGTTATTGTGATGAATGTGTACATGGTAGCATGTTCTAATCATGGCAGTGATATCTTACCTCTCAGAGCAGGCACTGGTAGTGCAAGGGTGATTAACGCACATTTCAGCGGTTGTGTGTTCCACATGTTTATTATTCTGTGGAGAACTGCCTATATATGCAAGCTGTGTTTATGGTGTACTATGTAACATGTACACATCTGTGAAGATTCCTGTCAGGGATACTCTCCATTATTTGGAACTACATCCCTGATTACATTATACAAAACTCCTCACTAACACTCTGGGGAATCCTTGCAGAGTGGGTGGTGAACAGTAGCTGCACCCCACGGATCCTGCAATTGGCTCTGCTCCACAGAGGGGCAGTTAGTTAATCGATGGGATGGCTACAGCAGACACGTTTTGCCTATGCTTATGAGTGGCCTCGGTGGTTGGGCATGTACCTACCTATGTATCTATGAACCTGTGCATACAGTATAGACACATGCTGATCTTAATTTACTGTTCAGGTATTGACTTACCTTGTGCCAATGGTGGTTGCGTGTACAATAGTTGAGGGCTACTTATGTAGGATGCACACAGTAGACCACCTATACATGCCAATTTACAGGTGGTCATGTGTGTGTGCCATCCATGTTTGCTGTGTGTGCAGGTGGAGAAGGGTGTCAGTCCATGAGTGCCTACACTGTCAGTGTGTGTGCTATACATTCCCTCTTTGCCAAGGCATGGGCATACTGGGCACGCCTCTGTCTGCCTACTGGGGCTAGCACAGGGTGTTCGTGGTCTGAGTCCCCCTGTGCCTGTGGGTCCCTTGGCAATGGTGGTGGGCTGTGAGGGCCTTCACCATTCTGTCCCTGCTGCAGCTGTTTCCGCAGGATCATATTGTGTAGCATGGCACATACTATGAAGATGTGGGCACACATTCCTGGAGAGTACTGCAAGGCTCCACCAGATATATCCAAGCAATGGAACCGTGATTTCAGCATCCCAAACATGCGCTCTATGATGATTCCAGTTTCTGCGTGTGCCTCATTATGGCATTCTTGCATGGCTGTGTGTACATTTCTGATAGGAGTCATCATCCATGGTTCCAGTGCATAGCCAGCATCCCCCACCAGGTGGCCATATGGGATGTCCCCCCTGGCAAATACCTGATACAGCTGTGAGGCATGCCAGATGTGGAAGTCATGATAGCTTCCAGGGCTGCCAGCACACACATCCATGATAATGCCCTGGGCATTGCACACGACCTGGCAGTTGATGGAGGGAAATCCCTTGTGGTTTATGTAGTGCCTACCCTGCTCACCGGGTGGTGACTTGATGTGAATGTGCATACAGTCTATTGCACTCAGTACCTCCGGGTAGTCTGCCACATGAAGGAAGAGACACATATTGCTGGCCAACTCCTCCTGCATTTGGGGGAAATATATGTGCTCATTGGCATGTGGTAACATGGCATCCAGGAATGGGTGGAGTACCCTGGATGCTGATGCCTGTGAGATCCCCATGATATCCCCAGTTGGCCTTTGGAAGGTACCTGTGGCTAGTATTCTCAAGCTTACACATACCTTCGTGTCCACTGGGATGGGTTCCCCTCTGTTACTTCTGGCTCTGAGGCGTGGCCGGCACAGCTCAACAAGTTGCTGTATGATGTCCCTGTCCACCGTATAATGCTCTACTATCTCCAGATCATGTAGCCCCTCGTAGGTTATCCTGGGTCTGAACACTCTACTCCTCCTCCGGTGCCTGAGATGATTGTCAGCATCATCCTCCATACCACCGTGAGTCTCCAACACATGCTGGTGAATCAAAGCTATGGTGGCCCCTAACATGTACATATTAAAAGTTCCCCGTCTGTATACATCAATGGTGCAGAGTGTCTGGGAATACACAAGTGTGTGTGGGGCTTTCACACCATATACTATTGTGCAATGGATAATGCTGGTGTAATTGGGTGTGTTTGTGCTATTCCAGCTGCAGGGTATCTTATTTATTGGTTTTACAGCAGGTACTGCTATTGCAGGGCCTTTGGTATTGACTTACGCTTGTTGGCCGTTATTCATCTGTTGCCCTTTACTTCTATTTTCAACCCGATTCCCCTCCCATTCTCAGGCATGCATCCAGCTGCTGCCTTTCTTGTTTTGTGCTTCCACAACCTAGGATTGTGTTGGGAAATGTGTTATGTAGCTGATCTACTGCAAGTTTGCTTTGTTCTGCTGTGACAGTTCTCTTTTCTTTGCTGTACGGCACCTCCCCTTTCCTGTTCTGCAGGTAGCTACTAGCAGCCTTGTTAGCTGTTGTCTATGGCCCACTGTGAGTTTCTAGGTGTTAATTACTCATTTGTACTCCAATTACCATGCTGCAGAATTTCCTTATAGTCTTCCTGTATCCTTCCTGTTTCAGTTGTGGTGCGCGCTGCGCACAGCCGTTTACCAGGTTTTGTGAGTGTTTTCATCCACATTCAGATGAACTTTCGGTTACTTTGTGTGCTCTCAGCTAAGCAAAGCTATGTCTACTTCGACACCCCTATCCTGCGGCTTTGCTTAGCAACATGCAACATGGATTAGCAATGATCCAATGTGCTTACAGCTATGGTGGCGCGCCCCTCTCTTGATGTCATGTTTACCTCCAGGCCACTCCTCGGTGTTGTACCGCTATGCCGTGTGGTACATCCTTATGCTGGTGGGGCATCTGTGATTCAGTATTACTTGACTCATTTGCATGACATTGACTGCTAATTCCTGGTTACTGCAAGGAACACTGTCATAGACCCTTGCGCCATGGTTGTGGTGTAGCATGCATGCCATTGACTATTATGGGGATATCATGAATTCCATTACATTACAGTTTTATGACATCTAAATATATTTTCCTTGTGATCCCGGTTGCACACCGATGCACTGCGGGTTTACTTTCTGTTGGTGTGGCCATGACATTAAATGTTATTTTTTATATGTTGTGCATGTTGTTTTATGCCATTGGCTATATATTTAGCCATTGGCATATATTAACATTATAATACATACGTTTGGTACGCTTTCATGGCTCTGATTTTATGTTTGACAAAATGTAAACTGTTTTTTTTGGTTTACATTTCTACATGTTTACGCTACGCCTGCACCAGTTCTTGAATCACTATATACCTTCATTTGCATGTTACACTGCAGCGCATGGGGTAATTAGCATACATGCATTGGGAGCTGCGCAGCTCTGCCGTATGCTGGCAGTGCACATGGAAACAGCTCTTACCTGAATCACTCGGCGGCCATATTTGGCACTTAATCGCCAACGCTACTCCGGCGTATGGCGCAAGCTTTATGAATCCCGGGGTTAGTCTAAACTTTCTAATTCCTAGCTATTGCTACAAGAAAACACACTTCTAAAATAATTTACATAGAGCAACAGGCAGTGCTGTGATTTGGATAGTAAGACAAAAATACTTAATAATCTCTGGTTTTCACTGTTTAATTTGAAACTGCAGTTTTGATAAAACATTACATCATCTCTTTTACACCTTCCTGGAGTTCCCAGGCTGACAGAAACTGCATTTACATTGTTTTACACTTAGAGGAATAAAGGACATTCCATATGTAAATTCTAGTAATTATTCCTTATTAAAACAATAGGCAGGATGCTTACTCCAGACTCATCGACTCCAAATTCTAACTTCAAAGGAACAGACATAAAGTAATTTTAATTTCAAAGGACCAACAAAAAATGCTTGACTTAGCTTTCTTTACAGCAGAGGGCAATGTTGCCACATTGTTTTAAGTTCAACATTTCACAGGTTTTACAAATGATAGAAATATCTGCACAATTCTTTCTGGCTAGGCTGGCGGCCTTCACCCATCTCTACTAGTCTTCACACACCCGCCCCCCCCCCCCCGGAGAACTCAAGCTATTTTTTCAAGTTAACCTTGAGAAACGCCGCTTGAGAGGGTTAGATCTATCTGACTGTACCTCACCCCATTCTCTGTCTTGAGAGCCCATCTGCATTTGCATTGCTAATCCCACTGCGGTGCTGCACTGACATATCATATGCTTGCAACCCCAGGCTCTGTCTTAGCAACTTGGCATTTTACTGACTGGCTCTGTTTAACCATGTTAGAGGGTTGTGATCTGTCATAACAATTAATTTTCTTCCATGCAGATAAGGCTGAAGTTTCTGCAGTGCCCACACTATGGCTAGAAATTCCTTTTCTACAGCTGCATAGCATTCCTCTCTGGGTTGGAACTTATGACTGAGATAAACCACTGGGTGCTCTTCCCCCACTGAAGAAATCTGGCGGAGTACAGCCCCTACCCAATGGTTTGAAGCATCCACATGCACAACAAATTATTTGCTGTAATCTGGAGTGGCTAACACAGGGGGTGCTCCCAAAGCTTCTTTAAGCTTCCGGAATCCCTGCTCACATACTGGGGTCCACACTACCTTATCTGGCCTGTTCTTCCTTGCTAGGTCTGTGAGGGTAGCAGCTATGGTACTATAACTGGGGACGAATTTTCTGTAGTACCTTGCTGTCCCTAAAAATGCCCTCACCTGCTTTTTGGCAACAGGTGCAGGCCATGCCTGAATGGCTTCCACTTTGGCAGGTCCTGGCCATATCTTACCATTCCCCACTGTATGTGCTAGGTAGGAGACTTCTGCTATACCCACCCGATATTTGCTCAGCTTAATGGTCAATCCTGCCCTCTATAGTCTGCCCAGCACCTCCCTGACATGCTGAAGGTGCTCTGGCCAGGAATGGCTGTAGATGGCAATATCATCTAGGTAAGCAAGGGCAAACCCTCCTGCTCCTGCTAGGATATGATCTTCCAGCCTCTGGAAAGTCACAGGGGCATTCTTCATCCCAAATGGCATCTTTGTGAACTCATGCAAGCCAACAGTAGTCACAAAGGCTGACTTCTCTCTAGCACTGGGAGTCAAGGGCACCTGCTGCTTGCTCACCCTGACTAACTAAGCTAACAAAAGAAATAAAACAATTATGATCTGAACTCAGAGTAGTCACTGCATGGCTGTTTTAGAGTATGTAAAAACCTTCAAAGCTCACTGTATACAAGCTACAGGATTCACTCTACCCACACCACTACAAACCAATTAGTATTTGCCAACGAATTAATATGTGATGTAGATATCCCACCGCTGCCAAACAATTAATATGTGACGTGGATATCCCAGCCACTGCCACCAATTAATATGTGACGCCCGTGCCCTGGCCCAGCAATCAAGGAACCTCAATCCACATGACTAACACCAGAGAGGGCATCTCATATATGAGGAAAGGATAACAAATACACACAGTAAAGTGCAATTTCCCTTAAGAGCACACAGACATTACAGTCAGTCCAGGGCTGGTCACTCCCTTGCTCCCCAGGTCCCCAGTAACACTGCCCACTGTCACAGCTATAGGGTCCATATCTCAGCCTAGCTGGGCAAACTAAAATATCCAGCAACCTTTTTGTCTAACCAGTGCTTCGTGTCCCTGCCCAAGTAGCTGACACACACACACACTTTGAGATAAGAGTTTACAAAACCACACAGACATTTCTGGGGAAGGCTGGCACAGGTTCTCCAGCTGTGCCCCCTTTTACCCAGACTATACAGTAGTACCCTGCCACCACCCTGCTAATAATTAGCAGCTATTCAAAGGCCCTTAAAAGGGTGCCCAATTATTACTGTGCAATATTATTATTCAATTGGTAAGTCTGACTAATCAGTCAAGGCTTATTTGAGTGGCTTTGTACAATAAACTCTATAAATATGCAATGTACTCTAGAGCTTAACCTATCTCTACACAAACCAGCCACAGTTAAAAGGTTTTAAAATATTTAATAATAAATAATTAAAACCACAAGACAATACTTTCGACTACACAGTCAGTGCTAGACAAGAGAGTTCAGAGATCACACATAAATACTTAAAATAAATCAGTAGTACAGTTCTGACATCACAGAAAAACACTTAGTCTAAACTTTCTAATTCCTAACTATTGCTACAAGAAAACACACTTCTAAAATAACTTACTTACATAGAGCAACAGGCAGTGCTGTGAGTTGGATAGTCAGATAAAATGCTTAATAATCTCTGGTTCTCACTGTTTAATTTGAAACTGCAGTTCTGATAAAACATTAGATCATCTCTTTTACACTTTCCTGGAGTTCCCAGGCTGACAGATTCTGCATGTACATTCATTTACACTTAGTGCAATAAAGGACATTCCACATTTAAATTCTAGTAATTATTCCTTGTTAAAACAATAGGCAGGATGCTTACTCCAGACTCATCGACTCCAAATTCTAACTTCAAAGGAACAGACATAAAGTCATTTTAATTTCAAAGGACCAACAAGAAATGCTTGACTTAGCTTTCTTTACAGCAGAGGGCAATGTTGCCACATTGTTTTAAGTTCAACATTTCACAGTATTTACAAATGATAGAATTATCTGCACAATTCTTTCTGGCTAGGCTGGCAGCCTTCACCCATCTCTACCAGTCTTCACATTTCACCCCCCCCCGGAGAACTTAAGCTAGTTTTCAAGTGATGCTTGAGAAACACCACTTGAGATGGTTAGTTCTATCTGAGTGTACCTCACCCCATTCCCTGTCTTAATAGCCCAGCTGCATTCGCATTGCTAATCCCACTGCAGTGCTGCACTGACATATCATATGCTTGCAACCCCAGGCTCTATCTTAGCAACTTGTCATTTTACTGACTGGCTCTGTTTAACCATGTTAGAGGGTCATGATCTGTCATAACAATGAATTTTCTTCCATGCAGATAAGGCCGAAGTTTCTGCAGTGCCCACACTATGGCTAGAGATTCCTTTTCTACAGCTGCATATCATTCTTCCCTTGGTTGGAGCCTATGACTGAGATAAAACACTGGGTGCTCTTCCCCCTCTGAAAAAATCTGGCTGAGTACAGCCCCCACTCCATGGTTTGAAACATCCACCTGCACAAAAAAATATTTGCTGTAATCTGGACTGCCTAACACAGGAGGTGCTCCAAAAACTTCTTTAAGCTTCTGGAATTCCTACTCGCATGCTGGGGTCCACACTACCTTATCTGTCCTGTTCTTCCTTGTTAGGTCTGTGAGGGGAGCAGCTATGGTACTATAATTTGAGATTAACTGTCTGTAGTACCCTACTGTCCCTAAAAATGTCCTCACCTGCTTTTTGGCAACAGGTGCAGGCCATGCCTGAATGGCTTCCACTTTGGCAGGTCCTGGCCATATCTTACCACTCCCCACTGTATGTGCTAGGTAGGAGACATCTGCCATACACACCCGATATTTGCTTGGCTTAATGGTCAACCCTGCCCTCTGTAGTCTGCCCAGCCCCTCCCTGACATGCTGAAGGTGGTCTGGCCAGGAATGGCTATAGATGGCAATATCATCTAGGTAAGCAAGGACAAATCCTCCTGCTCCTGCTAGGATATGATCTACCAGCTTCTGGAAAGTCAGTGGGGCATTCTTCATCCCAAAGGGCATCTTTATGAACTCATACAAGCCAAAAGGAGTCACAAAGGCTGACTTCTCTCTAGCACTGGGAGTCAAGAGCACCTGCCAGCAACCCTTGGTAAGATTAATGGTTGTAAGATACTTAGCCCCACCCAGCTGCTCTAGGGCCTCATTTGTCCTAGGCATGGGGTAAGCATCTGACTCTGTGTGGCTATTTAATTTCCTGTAGGCCACACAGAACCTGGTGCTGTTATCCTTTTTTGGCACCGGCACCAGCACCACAGGGGATGCCCAGGGACTGTTGGACTTTTGAATCACCCCTAGTTCCAACATCTCCTGTACCTCCTCCCTCAGAGTCTGTTTGACTCTCTCATGCAATCTATAAGGGGCCTGCCCAATAGGCCTTATGGGTCATGTATCCACCTAATGCTGCACCAGTGTGGGTGCACCCTAGTTTCCCAGTGAACATGTCCCAAAATTCCTGTAACACTGCTCAGATTTCTCGGAACTGGGTAGGAGATAGCTGCTGGGACATTGCTACCCCTTCCACTGAGGTGTCAGCCCGAGCCTCACTGAGAAGATCAGTCTCCAGATCTCCCTCAGACTCCTCCTGCAATCCACTGCAAAGGCTCATCACAAGGGCCTCCCTATCATGGTAAGGTTTCATTATGTTAACATGGTACAATTTGTGCCCCTGCCATCTGCCTAACAGTTCCACCATGTAGTTAACTTCACTTACCTTTTTTATCACCTTGTTGGGTCCCTTCTAAGCTGCTTGCAGCTTGTTGTGTCTGACAGGAATGAGAACCAATACCTGCTGCACCACAGCATACTCTCTAGCTCAAGCATTCCTGTCATACTACATCTTTTTCTGTTGTTGGGCTTCTGCCAGGTTCTCCTGCGCTAAGCCCATGAGTTCCCTGAGCCTTGTCCTGAGGTTTAGGACGTATGCCACAACAGACTCCTTGTGAGACTCGCACTCACTTTCCCACTCATCTCAAATTAAATCTAGAGGTCCCCTCACCCTATGCCCATACAGCAACTCAAAGGGTGAAAAACCTGTGGATTCCTGGGGAACCTCTCTGTAGGCAAACAACAGATTGGGCAAATATTTGTCCTACTCCCTCTTAAACTGATCTGCAAATGCCTGTAGCATGGACTTGATTGTAGAGTTTAACCTCTCAACAAGACCATTAGTCTGGGGATGGTAGGGGTGGTCTCCATGTGCTTTACCCCACAGGACATCCACAGACAAGCCAGCAGGTCTAACGTGAAAGTGGCACCTCTATCATTCAGTATTTCTTTTGGGAAACCTACCCTACTGAAAATCTCTAACAAAGCATTTGCCACCTTCTCTGCCTCAATGGAGGACAAAGCCACTGCCTCAGGGTATCGTGTAGCATAATCCACTAGCACTAGGATATACTTTTTCCCTGTGGAACTCTGGGTGCTCAGATGACCCACAATATCCATAGCTACCCTCTGAAATGGCTACGCAATCACAGGCAAAGGCATCAAAGGAGCTCTCACCTTGTCTCCTGCCTTGCCTCCCTTTTGGCACTGCTCACAGGTCCTGCAGTACCCTGTTACATCTCTGGAAATTCCAGGCCAATAGAAGTTCTGCATACGCCTCTTTGTACGTTTTATGCCCATATGACCTGCAAAGGGAATATCATGGGCTATGGCTAGAAGTGCCAGATGGTTGGTTCTAGGCACTACCAATTGCTGTACTCTCTCACCTTCTAGCCCACCCTCAGGGGTCCACTCTCTGTATAGTAACCCTTTGTCCCAGTATACAGATTCCCACTTTCCTTGAGAATCAGGTGCCTCCCTAGCTACCTGCGTCAGGCCTTGCAATGTAGGGTCTGATAGCTGAGCCTGTCTCAACTCCCTCCTTGTAACCCTTCCCAGCGCCCCTTCCACAGGAAGTCTGGCATCCTCTGACAGTGGTGCCTCACTGTCAGCCTGGGTACTACTACTCACCTCTACCTTTGCAGTCACTCTATCCAAGGGTCCATCAGTACCCACAAGCAGCTATGGCTCATCTTCAGTCTCACTGCTACAGCATAGCACACTCCCTGAAGTAAACACCTCACCGGTACTGGCTGCAAGTATGCTGTCTGTCTGTGTCTCGCCGAGACCCACATGGTTGTCTCCTAGCCTGACCATGTGTAACTCCATAAGCACATGGTAATGCCTCATCCAAATCCTTTCCTCTCAGGACATCTGCAGGTTGGTAGTTTAGTACCTCTGTTGTCTCAAGACAACCTACTATTGCCATTTTGTCTTTCCCACTTACTGGCTCCCTCACCTTTGGTTCCCCACCTTGCCTCTGTGGACACCTGAATGCCACATGGCCCCACTGGTTGCATTTAAAACATTTAACCCTAGCTCCTGGATGTGAACCTGGACTAGTGGCTACCCCTGCTACTGGCAGATTCTGTTGGGGCAGTCTGTGCTGCCCACAATGGGTTCCTTTAGACCCATGAGCGATACTGGGGGTCCCCTTCTTGTGCAGGGCTGCCCTGCTTGCCAAGCATAGGTCTCCCTTCTTCCCCAACTCATCTGAAGTAGCACATTGTCTATCAGCTAACCAGATCCTCATGTCCTCAGCCAAAGTGCTAAGGGCTTGTTCCATCAACAAAAGGCCTGGCTGCCCTTCAAAAGTGGTGACCTGACATCCACTCACTCACCTATGGAAATAAGTGCTCAATTCAGCAACATATTCACACACACTTTCATATGCCTTGCGTCTATGCTCACAAAACTTTTCCCTATAAGTTTCAGGTGTTAGCTTAAACAGTTCTAAAAGACATTTCTTAACAGAAGTATAATCAAAACATGCAACATCAGACATTTTGGACAGAACAGTTACAGCTTTACCATGGAGTAAGGGGGTCAGGAACCGTACCCAGAGCCCTTGGTCAACTTCATACTGTTTACATATCCTCTCAAACATATGTATGAAACTATCAAAATTATCCCCCTCGTTAAACTGCAAAATAAATTTACTGATGTTTTGCGCTTCTGGGGTCCAGTTACTCCCTTCCCTATTACCTCCATGACTCTGGCGAAGAGTCAGCATCTCCTTCTCATGCTGCCTCTGCCTGTCTTGTTCCTCAGCTTGCAGATGTAACAGTTTCTCATTCTCCTCAGCCTGCAAATGTTGCAGTCTCTAATTTTCTTCTAATTCCATACGCCTTGCCTCCAACTCAAGTCTCTTTAGCTCCAGCTGGATTTTTAAGTTCACTGCAGAAAGGTTGAGCTGTCCATTCTCCGAGGGAATTATATCTCTACTGCCAGTCTGATTGTCCTCCTGGTTGCTGTTTTTTGATGCAGCTGTAACCAAGGCTGCAATCAGGTCTGCCTTAGTAAGGTTTCCATGCACCAGTCCCCTAGCCTGGCACATCTAATCCAGCTGACTCCTTGTCCACTTCCCATACTCTTCTGCTGACATGCTGCCTGCTCACTCTGACTAACTAAGCTAACAAAAGAAATAAAACAATTGTTATCTGAACTCTGAGTAGTCACTGCATGGCTGTTTTAGAGTACAAAAACACCTTCAAAGCTCACTGACACAAGCTACATGATTCACTTTACCCACACCACTACAGGCCAATTAGTATTTGCCAACTAATTAATATGTGATGTAGATATTCCACCACTGCCAAACAATTAATATGTGAGGTGGATATCCCAACCACTGCCACCAATTAATATGTGATGCCCGTGCCCTGGCCCAGCAATCAAGGAGCCCCAATCCTCAACATTAACACCAGTAACACCAGAGAGGGTATCTCATATATGAGGAAAGGATAACAAATACACACAGTAAAGTGCAATTTCCCTTAAGAGGACACAGAGATCAAAGTCAGTCCAGGGCTTGCTGTCTTGCTCTACAGGTCCCCAATAAGATTCCCCACTGGCACAGCTATAGGGTCCAGATCTCAGACTAGCTGGGCAAACAAAAATCCACCACCCTCTTTATCCAACCAGTGCTTCTTGTCCCTGCCCAAGTAGCTGACACACACACACTTTGAGATAAGAGTTTACACAACCACACAGACACTTCTGGGGAAGGCTGGCATAGGTTCTCCAGCTGTGCCCCCTTTTACCCAGACTATACGGTAGTACCCTGCCACCACCCAGCTAATAATTATCAGCTACTCAAAGGCCCTTAAAAGAGTGACCAATTATTGCTGTGCAATATTATTATCCAGTTGTTAAGTGTGACTAATCAGTCAAGGCTTATTAGAGTGGCTTTGTACAATAAACTCTATAAATATGCAATGTACCCTAGAGCTTAACTTATCTCTACACAAACCAGCCACAGTTAAAACGTTTAAAAATATTTAATAATAAATAATTAAAACGACAAGACAATACTTTCTACTACACAGTCAGTGCTAGTCAAGAGAGTTCAAAGATCACACAGAAGTACTTAAAATAAATCAGTAGTACAATTCTGACATCACAGAAAAACACTTAGTCTAAACTTTCTAATTCCTAGCTATTGCTACAAGAAAATACACTTCTAAAATAACCTACTTACATAGAGCAACAGGCAGTCCTGTGAGTTGGATAGTCAGACAAAAATGCTTAATAATCTCTATTTCTCACTGCTTAAATTGAAATTGCAGTTCTGATAAAACATTACATCATCTCTTTTACACTTTCCTGGAGTTCCCTGGCTGACAGAAACTGCATTTACATTATTTTACACTTAGAGTAATAAGGGACATTCCACATGTAAATTCTAGTAATTATTCCTTAAGTTAAAACAATAGGCAGGATGCTTCCTCCAGACTCATCGACTCCAAATTCTAACTTCAAAGGAATAGACATAAAGTCATTTTAATTTCAAAGGACCAACAAGAAATGCTTGACTTAGCTTTCTTTACAGCAGAGGGCAATGTTGCCACATTGTTTTAAGTTCAACATTTCACAGTATTTACAAATGATTGAAGTATCTGCACAATTCTATCTGGCTAGGCTGGCAGCCTTCAGTCATTTTTATCAGTCTTCACAACTACTACCGTATCATCCACTGGTCACAAACATGTCCCCTGTAGCTAATATTCTCAAAGTCACACATAAGTTGGTATCTTGAAGAATAGGTACTCCAGACTTCCTATGGGCCTGCAAATGAGGGTGGCACATTTCAACCACTTCCTGCACATGGTGACTCTATCCACAGAGGAGCAGGCCATAATTTCATCGACATGGTAAGCAAGAAATGTTAGCCAGAGATGGATGATGCAGCACCTCAAGGACAATTACAAGCAGCACCATGATTACTAATGGTGAGTACAGCCTGCTGTATGAATAGTTTTGTTATTGTTCTGGCTATGCCATACATGAATTTGCAATTCAGCTTCTGCACCTCCAGGATTTTACTGCGGTGTATAGCTCTGGAGCTAGTGCATCTAGTCACAGTATACACCTCTGAATTTCTCTGCTGTATTGTTTACCATAATTTGCATCCACAGGGTACCTCATTTTAATAATGCTGCTTATTAGCATGCCATTATACTGCCATTAGCATACTATGCACATTGTGGGATTTCTACCTCACTTGAACTCATTGTGTCTGTGAATCATCTACACTGTACTTGTGGCCACTCATTACACACAATTGCTTACCACAGCATGGAAAATGTTCTGAATCCCAGGGAGATTGAGAAACGCAGAAAGCTTTTATTTGGCATGAATCAGGGGGCTAATGAAAAATGCTATCAGAATCTATTTTTCCTTTAGTCATCTTTTGCATTTATCATGTATTTCCTTTGCAAAGTCAGAAAGAATGTTTGTGGTTCTGCAGCTTCACATGGTGACCTACAGATTATGGATACTTAACGACCTCAGTGGGGTTTTGGCAAAAGTGCCAAAATAGAGAGAGGATTTGGAATTGCTAAATATTTAACAGACTGCTCTTGACATTTGGGTGTGAAATGTGCAAGAATTTAATTTGCAATCCATCAGCATTCCTCCTGCACCTTGTCTTGCTAACACCAGCCTTAGAAACACAAATGTGGACTACTGAATGATCCACTGACTTAGGCAAGTCCTTTGTCTTAGCTGATCATAATATAAAGCAGGAAAAGCTATATACTTTGACTCTGCAGAAGTCAGATTATTAAGGAATTACCTTCCTGACAAAGAGTTCTTATTAAAGATTAATGATTCTATATCTGCCTCTACGGTAATTACTGCAGCTGTTTTTAGCATGTAGCGTTTCTTTGGCCAGCTCTTGTCATTCTTTTCCTCAGCATCCAGGCCTGGGAAAATATGAAGATGAATGCCATCTTACATACTAACAATCTTGCACTGAGAGTGAAATCCTGCCAGTCACATATTTCTAATATGCAGGAAGGAGATTTTTTTGCAGTCATATACTGACTCATTTTATAAAAAAAAAAAACTGTATGTAATTAATTATGTTACAACTTTAAGTCTAAGGTCATTCCACCAAATTCGTCAGGGGTGCAGTAGATCTTGCTTTCAACACTACCCCCACGTTTAAAAGTTTGTGTGTCTGGCTGGACCCTCACTTGCTGTAAGGGAGCATATGAATGCTGTAATAAGAAAGTTATTCCAACAGTTGTGTACTTTACGTAACATAATATTCTTGATGCCTTCTGCCAGGGAAGAAAGGAGCAAGTGTCACATTATCCCAGTATGCATATGGCCAATATGTCTGCACTTCTGGAATTCAGCAGAACCACCGCTTGACAACAAATCACCTTCAGAAGGTGTGTCACCCTGTCCTGCATCACCTTTCCATGGAATTCAGCACTACAGCATGCTTAGTTTGTTAACATAGCTAACCACTCCCAAGCACTATGATCCTGCCTTTGCTTCCTTGTTTTTTATAAAAATTTTGTTGCTACTCACAATTAAACTGCAATATGCAGAATGGCATTTATGAAAGAATTCTGAGCAGCACAATCGCATTGACTAAAGTAGTGTAGAACTGGGCGATCTGCCATCTCTTTTAGCTGTTTCTAGCTCTGGAAAATTCTTTCTGAGTATTACAAGGTGTCTCATGCTTCTTACTTTCAGGAAAATTCCAAGGCCATTCTTAAAAGCACCATGTCAGTCTGCCATGCAAGGACTAACTGCACAGATGGTCTTCATCTTCCGACTTTTCTTAACTTCTTGTAGTATGAGTTGTCTAAGAAAAACTCATTGACTGCCACATAACATTTAATTTTTGTTTTGTGTACTAAGAATGGATATGTAATGTGACAAACACAAAAATAAACATTTTAGCTACAGTTTTTATCAGTTTAGACCATCATTATGCTTGCAATTATGAATTACATGAATTTATAACCCCTAATGGTTTATGCAAACATAATCTGTCCAGTGACTGCTTCAAAAGTCACTTTTGTTAGACTGTCACCTTAGACTTTATTGTCTCAGTGATTCCTCACAAGAATTATAATTTGTATTGTGACGACCTTTGTAAAACAAAGTTGAATCAACTGTATGTATCATGCAGTTCAGAATTAGCTGTGTCTTTGAGCCTAAGTGTTGCTGAAAAAGACATTGTGTGTCAGTCACCCAAACATAAATTCAATAAAAATAAATATATTTCACCCAGTAACAAAATTTTACCAGTTGTTCCTTATACAGGCTTAAGTGAAAAAATCTATTTGCAAAACATATAGCTAAACTGAAGTCGTTTTTTGTGACTACAGTATTTCTAGTGGTGAGACTCGTGTAAGATTCCATGACTTCCTTCAAAAAGCATTGATTATAATGAAGAAGAAGCTGCCAGAGGAAGCTTGCTCTTTTCAGATTCCACACATTAGGTAAAGAAATGCAAAACTACGTCTGTAACACGAATGACAAAACTCCAGTACCTGTATGACTTCTTTTCTAGACATGTACCTGACAAGCATATTTGATATGATGCTTACATAGATTTTACTCCGCAAAACAAGTTATGCACACATTCTTGTGTCTTTGGATCATCATGGCCTTGCAAGCAAACAAAAAAAAAAAAAAAAAAAAAAAAAAAAAAAAAACAAATGTGATATGTAATAAGTATGCATTCATATATGACTAAAATACTTTTTTAACAACATGACATGTACACTATGTACAGGAAAAAAACATGCAAAGTTGGACAGAGTTTTCTTTGGCTGCTCCCTAACTGTTAAAAGTTTTTCTTCTTGTTGAGCAGTTATGCTAATTTTGTTGAGCAGAGCTGATCACGCTATGGTATGGTTCACAATCCTTGCACTACTACAAAGGTAGAGGCCTGGAACGTGCACAAGGATGTGTGTATTTTATTATATTTTCTTCTAAAATTATTTTACATATATACATACAGTACATACATACATACATACATGTATATAGATAGATATAATCATCATTAAAGAAAATGTAATAACATGTAGTAAAACTAATAAATATTTCCAGATACACATACTGGAGGGTAGAGTTCTATCTCCAAATCTGGAGGTGGTGTTAATCAGTATAAACAGTGGTAAAACTGTTTTATATACTAAGATAAGAATGAGTGAAGCAATTCAATTAAGTCTTGAATGAAAATATTTTGTGAGGCATTTGTTACTTGAAAACATGTGTGTGTGTGTGTGTGTGTGTGTGTGTGTGTGTGTGTGTGTGTGTGTGTGTGTGTGTGATATGGACAGGGAGGGATCTTAAGCATAGGATGGTAATGGTATATCAAAGGTTGTTGTTGTTGTTGTTGGTCTTTCGGCTTTTCCCGGTTAGGGGTCGCCACAGTGGAACTCCGGTCCGCTAATGATTGGCTGTAGATTTTCACGAACACCGAGGTGCCAGCTAGACATCCAACCTTTAATGAAGACACGCCCATTTACACATGTCTTTCGAATGCCCACCCAACTGCGGGGAGGACATGCAGACTCCACCACAGAAGGCACTCCCCGCACTACAGCCAAGAATCAAACGGGAGAACCTCTTGCTGTGAGGCAACAAAGCTACCGCTGCACCACCCAAATCATAATGGTATATCAAAGGAATGCATGCCCCATTATTTGCAATTTAGGATGCATACCTTTGAATGGTATATCAAAGTTATGCATCCTAAATTACAAATAATGGGACATGCATTGACAGACATTCTTGTATTTAATGGCCTTATGTCATTGCATGCAGGGCAATAGGGGTGGAGAATAGAAACTATCCTTATGGCTACATATATGATGTTGCACTGGGATGCCTCAATCTCCTCTTAGACAAAGGAAGATGTATCATGTTAGGTTCAGGGAATCAAGAATGACTTTCAGCATCCAAGATTGTAGAAGCACACCAATGGCTGTTGGTGGTCTGTTGCATTGGGGCAAATGCTTAAAAAGAATCATTATGTAAGTATTTATAGTGAAGGAAGAGAACCAGGTACTAGCATGGGAGCCCAGAAGGTGCATGTGGCACCAAACAGACAGTTGATAGCATGTCCAGGGAAGAAGTAGGAAATGAAAGCAGATTCCCTATGCTGACCGTCTAAAAAAAGTCCAGCTATACTCTGTGGCATATCGTCTACTCAGAGGCAATCTCTGCTTAACATACAAGACCATGTTAAACCCTGAGCTGTTAGACATGCTCCACTTAAAGAAATCCCAATCCCTCAGAGCCACACACTCCAGAGATCTAAACCTCATCATCACAATAAACAATAAATGCTGGAGGGATAGGTTCCTGACCCAGAGACTCCCCATACTTTGGAATAGCTTGCCCATACATGTCAAGCAGAGTGCCTCATTGGCCCTCTTCAAAAGGAACCTTGATGATTGGATGAGAGATAGAAAATTCACCCCAGGGATCACATCAGTCACCCTGCTAGACAGGGGTCCAGGGAAGTAAATATTGTGGGAAGAAATATCCAGGGAATTGTCATAGCTAGGCTTGTATAGGCCCTAGGGCCAATAGCCTAGTACCAACCTATGAACCTATGAACCTATGAACTCAGGTGAGACAGACAGATGAAGCACAGGCGCCAAAAGACTACTGCTTTCTTTTGTAAAAAAGGTTACAGTAGTACTACATGAATCTGTACAGTTTCTTGAAAGAATGTAGATTAGTGCCAAAGGACTGAAAGATTGCAATGCCCTTATATGAGGGTGGGTCTATGAAGGAGCTGACCAGTTGTAGGCCTATCAGTCTAACTCTGATTTCAGGGATGATTTTGGAAAAAGGGAAATGTACTAGGAATTGTGAATAAAAACATTTTGAGGCTAAATCCATTTTAGGTTTTAGTCTTTGCTCTTATATTTACGCTACACATACTTTGCTAATCTTGTAATATAATACTGCCATGATTGTCTATTTATTTGCATATAATGTTAGTTGGATAAGAAATTTGTTTGGTTATAAATGGTGCTTTTCTCCCTAGAACTTTGCAGAAAAAGGATAGTTTGTCAGTTGGGCTATCATGGCAAATTAATATAAATAAATAAATAAATACATACATAAATGCATTTATTTTCACAAAAAAATCTTTCTTGCCTTCAAGGTATGTTAATGCAGATGCAAAAATAATGAATAGAAATACAGAAGGAAAGCCCCTTAGTTGAAACTCTCTCACAGAAGATGGTTAATAAAAACATTATTTTAATATTTTCTGTTTGGTGTAAAAATTCCACAATTTGCAATTATAAGATTGACAACTATGTGCTTTAGCATATGGAAAAGATTCTGCAGTGCAAACTACCAGGCTTCATGAATCATAATCTCTTATATTTGGGCAGCAGTTTGATTTGATCTGTTAAGAAATCTTGCCAAACCAGCTTGATCCAGAAGGTACCCAGTAGGCATAATGAACCCAAAGCAAAGAGCATTAATTAATGGCAAACTGCCTGGAGTGAAGTTAGAAACCAGTAGGCTGTTTTGAGGTTCTGTATTAAGATTAGCTCTGGTTAGCATATTTGTCTAAAACATCACCCTGGGGTTAGAGGGTAAAATTACAGTTTATTCTGTCCACAACAAAAGCAATGCAGTGCTTATGAACTAAGATGTCAGTCTTCAATGAGGCCTGATACAGTAAAGAAGGATGTGATACTAAGTAGCATATGATATTTAAGCAAAATATGCAAGGTTATACATTTTACTAGGAGGAGTTTAATAGTAACAATTGCTCTAGTAATGAGAGAGGAATAAACACACATGGTGCTTACAATTATCCTAAATTCCGGGTGTTTACCTATGTGAGGTGACTTTGGAGAAGCTGAGATGATACTCCAATGTTTCAGTTGCTACTAAGGTTATATATGGGATATGATATCTGTGTCTTGTTGGCAAACAGGATGTGGGAGATAAAGCATTTACAGAATATGCACAAGAGTTAACATAATGATTGTGATGATGGTGGGCTATGGACATGGACTGACTCTGAGAGCTTCATACAAGGTGATAGAAGAGCAAGGACCAACATGATGTCATGTGCTCCCACCAAATTATTAAGGTGCTGCAGGGATAAAGTGAAACTAAACAGCAAAGACAGAGAGTGGACATGGATGCATGGTTCGTAGAGGGCCTATTTTCAGACAGTCTTTAGGAATACCTTTTCACAGAGTAAGCAGAAAAACTCCAGATTTTATTTCCAAAATCAGTTTTAGATTATGCAATGAGAAAAAGCCTTACCTCCCATTTAAGTGCATTGGCTCCAAGAAGAGGCTAAAATGTTGTATTCTGTGCCTGCAAGTTTGAAAGTCACACTAATACGTGGATCAATGCAGCCTTCAACCACTTCTAAAGAAATGTCATCCATACTTAATTGCCACTAACTGGCAAAACTTAATTGAAACATTTTGTTTAATTTTAATGTAATCCCCTCTTCAAATACTCTGACTTGTGTATCATAAAATGTAGTTACTTTTTGGTGAAAAGTGTGCCATTTCAATACATTAGCAACTTACATACTCCTTCTGCTTTTCTGCTACACTTCCAATGAATAAACTGCAAGATTTCAATGTATGAACATTAACATGCATATGTAGAATATAAATTAAAGCCACCCTTTATGACTGTTTTCATTGTAGAGAGATAGATGACAAATGAAGTTTGCTTTATACAATGACATTGTTTAAAACAGGCATGACAGCACACCGTGTTTTATTTGCAATATACCATGGCAGAATTATGGATATTTTGTGTATTTATCCAAAATGGGAAAGATCTGGTTTTGGCTCACTCAGGCTATGCCCTACTGGTAAAACAGTACACCACATCTGGGCAAAATATAGCACCATTTCCCTGCCATGGTACATTACTTAAATATAAGCCAAAAGAATAATTGAAGGATTTTGGAACAGACAGAAAATGGTAGGGGGCTTGAAGGGGAATGGGCAAATACAAACTGGCTACTGCAGTGTTTGGTTGCACTACTGTTGATAAAACAGTAGTGCAACCAAACACTGGCTACTGCACGGTTTGGTTGCACTACTGTTTTATCAACACATTTTTATTCATATGTGCAGGAAGGCTACTACAGCAGTTGTGAGCAAAAATGTAGCCTTAAGGCACATTAAATTAAATGGATCAAGCAAGAATTTGCAACTCTGATCACTCTGCTTCTTTTACCTTCTTTGTGCCATTTTTCATTCCCCCTTATATGGACCCTCCTTACCTGCTTTTTCTTCATTACTGCAAGATGTGCTTCACTTTGTTGTCGGATCTTGTTCCTAGATTGCAATCTAAATATATAACTGCATAGAATGCATTAATAATTTTCTGTCATGCTGGATTTTTGAGAATCATGTTTAATACAATCAAGAGTATGCCATGCTATATTTGCAGTCAGAGGACTATGAGAGCAGAGGACTTGGAAAGTAATTTTAGTAAATGCATCAGTTAAGTTACCAGGTACAGGGAATGGTCTGAGATACCATTTTAAGGCACAATCTACATTGATGATTTGTGTGGTTAAACATAATTTCTTAATTTTGGATAAGATATGATCATCATTTTTTAAAAAACAAAAGCAAAATCCGAGATCTTCAGAATGGCATTATGTTCTAATGAATGAAGACTTAGAGACCAGTATTAACAGACATTATATATATTTAAACTTTTCACTTACAATGAGCAGGTATGCAGAGTCTAGTTGCAGAAATGCTAATTTTATTGTATATGCCCATATATTGTTCCACTCCTGAACAAACAGTTCCTGTTCAAGTCTTGTGGTCTGTTTAGTATTAGTAACACTAGAGGTCACCATATCCCTTGAGAAAACAGGTGCGTGTAAAATGCTACAAAATATAGCAGATAGAACCAGTGGGATAAAGGTATTTTATTCATTAATTTATTTGTTACCTAGCTAAACAAACTAAACAAAGTCCATACTTACTGTGTCAATCCACATGGAAATAAATGCTTGCTTTAGTCTCCTATCAGACATGATTTTTTTCCTTAGATGAAGTTCAAATGGCTGAAGACTGCTTTCTCACCATTACATTTTCCTGAGGTGTTGAATGCCACAGTAGTGTGGCCACTCTTTAACAATACAGTATACCTCCTGCAAAACAGATTTAAGCAAACCTCCTTTGTATTAGGCACATTCTTGAAAAGTGCATAGTATAACTGAGTATATTAAATCCCACAGAATGGAGGCTAAGTGATCTAAACATTTTAGAAAGCTGTAGCTGTTCAAGTTTCAAAAAGGAACAGCAAGAAAAAGGCAGCAGCCACAATTGATGTAAAATTGTATCCATATACATCATTTGACACAGCATTTTTATTAGAGGTGTCACCCAAATTATCCATAAATAGCAATCATAAACTACTTGCTCTTTTAAGTGATCTCTCTACATGACTACATATGCATGTTGTCTGTTTGTCTGTCTACCTTGTTAGCCTATCATGCATTCCCCTACATCAGTGCACCCATCACGTCCTTTTAAAACAGTGTTCTATACCTTTACTTTGCCAGCAGAGGGCAGTAAGCACCCACCAATGTTTTTTTTCCTATTTCATGATCATTCGGAAAGGCAAGAGAAGTACAGTTAAATGATTTCAACAGCCATGGATATGTTTCTTAATTCCCACTCTCAGGCCATTTACTTATAGAACATTGTAATGAATTTAATGTGAAAAGCCTACAGAAATAAATGTTTTCTTTTCATTAATGTGAAGTGCAAGGAAAGATGCTGGTTTCATATCTGCCTATGCTCATGTAATGATTCAAAGCATGGTAACGTTGCATTGAAACATTATACTGCTCTGCAAACTACCCCCCGGATTTACGAAGCCTGTTATAGCATGCAGGAATAGTTTAAGAGCTATTTTCAGCAATATGGCCGATGTGCGATCTAGGAACGAGCTTCTGGAACGTGCACATGAGCTCTTAGGCTAATCCTGCACGGACCGAGCTCCTGTATGCAAATTACCCTCATCTGCAGGTGAAAACCATGCAAATGAGGGTAATCTGCAATCCAGGAAGGAGGCAGCAGTCAGTGCAGGAAATGAGGGGAAGGATAGTGAATCCCAGATTTCCCCAGGGTGTGAGGTAGGTCCCAAGAGTGTAAGAGTAGAAATAGCTGGGTGCAAGACTAGGAGATAGTGACGTCATGGGTGTGTGCGTCAGAAATACAGTAAGTGGACTGGAGCCCTGTGGCTCAGGACTGCTCCTAGCTTAGCACAGCTAAGCTCGAGGTGTGTCCAAGCTGCTTAGCACTCTTTACAAAGTGCAAGCGGGTGTGCATACTATGCACTGGGTTTTACAGGAAGAAAAAGGAAGTTAAACCAGGATATAGCAGCTCTGTGCACATTTGAGCACTCTGTTTGTGCGGCGCGCACACAGGCTTAAACAGGGAGGCAATGGGAAGGGAAAACAGCAGTAGGAAGGTAATCAAGGAGAACTAGCTGAGCTGACAGGTGAAATGTAACAGACACAGCCAATCACACAGGCAGCAGCCCAGCACAGCACACCTCTACAAACTATGCAAACACCTTTCCCCCTTGTTATTCCCAATAACTCTGCACCACCAGTGTATACAAGCGGGGAAATTTTAAAAACAACAGAATGATAGGAGCTGCAGCAGCTATCAGACATCAACATGTGAAAGAGGCTGAGGGTGGTGAGGATGAGAATGCTGTCGACCAACCCACAGTAAGGAGACGGAGAAGAGTGTACAGACCCAGGGTAACCTACCAAGGGCTACATGATCTGGAGATAGTGGAGTGCTATAGGGTGGACAGGGACCTCCTACAGCAGATTGTTGAGCTGTGCCGGCCACGCCTCACATACAAAACGTACAGAGGGGAACCCATCCCAGTGGATACCAAGGTATGTGTAGGCCTACGAATACTAGCTACAGGTACCTTCCAAAGGCCAACTGAGGATATGATGGGGATATCACAGGCATCAGCATCCAGGGTACTCCACCAGTTCCTGGATGCCATGTCAGCACATGTCGGTGAGCATGTATACCTCCCTATCACCCGTGAGGCATTGGCCAGCAATATGCGTCTTTTTCATCAAATAGCAGAATACCCCGAGGTAGTGGGTGCAATAAGTAAAAAATGCTGCACTAAGCCTGCAGGCTAGAAACGTACTGTAAACCATTTATTCAATAAAACAACAAAAATATACACAAAGTAAGCACTTTCACAACATTCAGTTGATTCATCAGACAACATTCAAAGACAGTGCTCATCCTAAATAATCCTCTACAAAGTCAGCTGACTTAATTAATCACGTCAATTAAAGTGAACAAAGTATTTAAAAATGCGTGCATATATAGTACACAACATATGATATAAAACACATGCTCAAAAGCATTTGCATACATTTAAAAACATTTAAGAACTGTATACAAACTATATAAAACTATATAAAAATCCTTCTTTATAAAAACAGCATTCTTTATTTATTTATGCCTAAGAGGGCGTGCCTTCAGGAAAGGTTTTAATGAAGAAGTACTGTTAAGACTTGGAGATCTTTCAGCATTTAGCAGAAGAATCCATTTCTGTTCTGCTGCTTCTGTGTGATTCTCTAGGTCCCCCCTCTAATATCTACATCTAATATTTGCAAAACAAAGAATCTAAAACTATGTGTAGGATCATTTGTAGTACATGTACTGCTAATGCATTATTTTCTTTCTTGTTCTTCACATCCCTGATGTGCTCAAGCACTCTGTCTTTAAGTTCTCTATTTGTTTTACCTACATAGTAGGCATGACATTTCTCACAGAAAGAAAAATAAACCAAATTGACTGTTTTACAGTCTGCATAGTACTGCATTCTTAGTGTGAATCTCAAAGAGGGATGTTGGTAAAAGGAACTAGTATATAAATATTTGCATGCTGTACAATTTCTACACTGAAATGTTCCTGTCCTAGTAGATTCATATAGGTTTTTGTTTATACTCTTCTTATGGCATAAGTGTTGTTTATGAATTTATTATTCCTAAAAGATAAGGATGGTGTTGTACCAACTATACTAATTAATTCTGGTGCATCTTATAGAAGCCTCCAATTATTATTTATAATGTCACAAAATTCATTGATATCACTAGAATATTGAAAAGTAACTCTAAAATTGTCATTGGTAACCATTCTATCTTGGCTAGTGTTTGATTCTTCAGCTGTATAGTCAAAGTATGGTATACACCTTTCAGCCCTAATGTAACCAAGCTTTTTCTATAGCTTTTACTATTTCTTTTTCTGAGTAACATCTCTCTAAAAAATCTAATTTTAATTGTGATAGGGCTGTATGCGCATCTCTGTCATTACTATGTCTTAAAGTTCTATATATCTGCCCTTTAAGTACATTGTGTGGAATATGTCGTGGGTGCATACTTCTTTATGCAAAAGGGAATTCCTCTTGATAGGTTTTACATAAATGCTACTAGATATTTGCATAGGTTCAGATTTCTTTAGTGTAATGTCTAAAAACTCTGTTTCATGTTTAGAATAATGATAGGTACATTTTATGTTAGTTGTTGTGTGTAAATAGGTTCATAGGTTCATAGGTTCATACTAGGCTATCTGCCCTAGGGCATTTATAAGCCTAGCCAGAGTGTGTTTGGCTTTCGCCACCCATTTTAAATTAATTTTGCTATGCCCTTTTTCGAGGTTAGTATACTGTGCCTTTGTCTAACAGTGACACAGAAGTGATACCCGGGGTAAACCTATGATCTCCCATCCACTCATCAAGATTCCTCTTGAAGAGAGTCAGTGAGGGACTCTGCCTAACCTGGACTGGGATTTTATTCCAGAGTGAAGGGAGCCTCTGGGTTATGAATCTGTCCCTCCAGCATGTCCTATTTATTTCAGTGCTGAGGTTCAAGTCTCTCGAGTGCGTAGCTCAATGGGATTTGGATTTTCTGAGGTGCAGCATGTCCGTTAATTCCGGGTTGGACATGGCTTTATACGTCAGGCACAGATCGCCTCTGAGCAGGCAGTATGCCACTGAGTAGAGCTGGAGTTTATTTAACTGGGCAGCATATGGCATCTGTTTGAGCCCTTTGATCCTCTTGGTGAGGTACTTTTGGGGTCTTTCCAGTTGCTGCAGGTGTCGGGTAAGGTACATCCCAAAAGGGGCATTGTACTCAATTATGTGCCTGATGAGGGATGAGTAAAGAGGCACGATGACCTCCCCTGATCTAGATGTGAATCCCTTCATGATTAGGTGGGCTATATAAAATGTTTTTCTAACCACTTTAGCCACATGGTTGTCAAATGAGAGATTGCTATCAACTTGGGTCCCCAGGTCCCTAATTACTTCTTCTGTACTTAATGGATTACCACCTATGTGGTAATTTGTGGGCACTTTGTTTTTGCCAAAGGGGATGACTATACACTTTTTGGCATTTAGCTTGAGGCCATGGCTCTGGCACCAGTTGTCTGTTTCTATGAGGCCCTTTTGGAGGATGTTTGTGTTGGCTGGAGAGTCGATTATGGCGCCCAGTTTGCAGTCATCTGCGAACTTGGTCAGCCACAGTCCTTCCGTGTTGGCCTGTACCTCTGAGAAATATATACTGAACAAGAGAGGTCCCAGGACTGAGCCTTATGGGACACCACTTGTAACTGGTTTGGAGTCTGACATGGCTCCAGCAATTCTAACCATGTGGGTTCTGTCCTTGAGCCAGTTTGCAACCCATCTAGTGACATAGGGGTTTATATTTAAGCTGGTGAGCTTATCTATAATGCCCGAGTGGGGTATTGTATCAAAGGCTTTTGCGAGGTCCAGGTAGGCTGTGTGGACCACCTTCCCCTTGTCAATGGCCTTGGTGACTGTTTCAAAGAAATCAACCAGGTTTAAGAAGCAGGATCTGCCCTTAACAAAGCTGAACTGGGTAGGATCCAGTGTCTGTAGGTCCCCAATATCTTTATTTATGAGTTCCATGATGATCCTTTCCATAGCTCTGCAGACCAAGCTAGTCAGGCTTATGGTGCAATAGTTTCCAGGATCGGTTGAGGCACCACCTTTGTGGAGAGGGACCACTGTTGCTGTACGCCACTCTTTGGGTACATATCCTGTAGTAAGGCTGAGATTGAACAGTAGTTTTATGTTTGGGTTTAGCTCTTCTTGGAGTTCATGTAGGACACAGCCTGGGACACCGTCTGGTCCCATTGATGCTGTGTTTTTTGCTTTGGAGAGGGTGGCTCTTACCTGAGCATCTGAGATGTCAGGGGGGCAGCACTTTGCTGGGATAGATATTTGCCCTTTTGGTGGGGGGGGGGAGAAGTTTGCACTGAACCTGTCAGCTAGGATGTTGGCAATCTCTGTGTGTTCGGTGTATTTTTTGTCATTTTGGACTAATTCTGAGTATATCTGGTAATTCCCACCCAGGTTCCTAACATAACTAAAGAAATATCTAATGAAATAAAGAAATAAAGAAAGAAAGAAATATCTAATGAAATCCTCTAGACTAGAGCATTCTCATTTCCTTTCCATAGGAAAAAAATATCGTCCACAATGCGGACGTACCACATAATGTACTGACCATATTGATTGGACTCTGATAAAATGGATCTAAGTTCCCATTGTACTAACACCAGGCTGGCATAGCTATTGGCACACACAGTGCCCATAGCCATGCCAACCTTCTGTAAAAAGAATTCCTCTTCAAAAGTACAAACATTATTCTCAAGGACTAACTCTAGCAATGTACATATAAGTGTAACCTTATTATGAAAAAAACAGTTCCTGGATGTAAGAAAATCTCTAACAGTCTCCACACCCCAATCATTAGGAATAGAAGTAAAAAGAGATTCAATATCAAGTGTAATGAAAGTTAAATCATCAAATACTCCTCATAACCGATTATGTAGTTTCTGTAAAAAAGTTTTTGTGTCCTTTAAAATTGTTTCACATTGATCTAGGAGTGTATGTAGGCTATTCTCAATATAAATAGATAATGGTTCCGTACACCAACCTGCACCAGACACTATGGGTCTCATAGGTGGTGCAGATTTGTTCTTGTGAATTTTGGGTAGACCATAAATTCTAGGAATCAACGGATGTGTAACATTAAAATATGTAAAAAGTTCTTCATCAATAAGATTAGTCATTAACAAATCAAAAATTTAAAAATATACTTTCTCCACAATGCTATTCAATACTGCCTTTGAAATGTGTTGGTAGGTATATACATCATTTACAAGCAATCTCATTTGTCGCAGGTATAAGTCTTTGTCTAAAATCACAATGCCTCCACCTTTGTCAGCTGGCCTTATTTCTATTGAGTGCATATTTTTAAGTTCATTTAAGGCCAAGTAATCATGGTTAGACATAGTAGAAAAATTTGCTTTAGTACCTTCTTTAAAAAGATATCTAAAATCATTCTCTCATACATTTATAAAAGTCTGTACCACTGGATGTATATTCAGTATGTATGTACTTGGTTTCTTAAAACACATTCTTTCATTCACATTATTTCCATTATAAAGTGTTTTTAAAGTAAGATTCCTACCTAGTAACATAAGATCTTTTAACATCTCTGCATGGTCAGCATGTTTGGCTGGAATATAAGAAAGTCCCTTATTCAACAAAACAATATGTTCCTCTGTTAATGTAATGGAAGAGATGTTAAAAATCAAACCTGTATTCAATAATGTCTCCTCTTCACTGTTTATTGCATTCGTTCCATACTGGGTTGATGCTGCAAAGTTCCCTTTCTCCCCGGCTCCTCAATCTGTTCTGAATTGGTAGAGGCGACGATAGAGAGAAGCATGTGATCACTTTGTTCACTAAAAAATCTGTAGAGCTGATTTTATGGCTTGCTGTAACACAGCATGACCTCACTACAGGGTCAGAGGAATAATTAATTCCACTCGTGCTGGCTCCAGGATCTAACTTATTCGTAGTTGTAGTTTGGTTCATTGAATCAGTGTTACTAGCAATAAACGCCAGGGTAGATGCAGATTGTGGAGGAGGAGTTAGTGTAGTGCACGCTAGTGTCGTTGAAGTGATAGGTACAGTATTACTTCCTGTTATGGTTGCGATTGGTTGATACAAATGCCAATCAGAGGTAGTAATGGCAGTTGTTCTAATTAAATCCCTTGGCCAAGAGAATACATGTTGATTTTGAAAATCTTTCAAGTCTCTATACAGCTTCTTGATTTTCGTTTGCTGCAATCTTTTCTCATAAGACAAAATGTTGTCTTGCAATAAATCTATCTTGTCACCGATGACTTCTGCACAAAACTTGTTAAAAATAAAGCTCTGTGTTGACAATATATCATCTTTTAGTTCTTCCTCCATAGGTAAAAAGAACTCCATTAAAAGCTGAATATATTCTGCACTGAATTTTAAATTCAGTTGTTGCCACATTCTCAGTAACTCAGGGTAAACATCCACATAACTGGGTGCAATAGACTGCACACACATGCACATCAAAGCACCACCCGGTGAGTGGGGTAGGGTCTACATCAACCGCATGAGCTTCCCCTCCATCAATTGCCAGGTTGTGTGCGATGCCCAGGGCGTAATAATGAATGTGTGTGCTGGCTGCACTGGAAGCTACCATGATTCCCACATCTGGCATATGATGCAGCTGTACCACAGATTTGTCAATGGAGACATCCCACACGGTCACCTAGTGGGGGATGCTGGATATGCACTGGAGCCATGGCTGATGACACCCATCAGAAATGTACACACACCCGAACAAGAACTCCATAATGAGGCACACGCACAAACACAAACCATAATAGAGCATGTGTTTGGGATGCTGAACTCATGGTTCCGGTGTCTGGACACATCTGGTGGAGCCTTGCAGTACTCACCAACTACATGTACCCAAATTGTCCTTGTATGTGCCATGCTACACAATATGATCCTGTGGAAACAGCTCCAGCAGGAACAGCATGGGGCAGGGCCACACAGCCCCCACCAGTGCTAAGGCCTGCACAGGCACAGAGTGACTCGGAGGAGGAACAACCTGAGCCTTCCCCAGTAGGCAGAAGGAGGCATGCCCAGTATGCCCTGGCCCTGGCAAAGAGGCAACGCATAGCACATGCACTGACACAGTAGGAACCCAGGGAATGTCACCTCTCTCCAACTCGCACATACAGTAAAAGGGATGCCAAACATGACACTACCTGTGCTTAACCATGTATAGAGAGTGTACTCTGTGCAGCCAACATAGGCAGCCCTGCAGAACCACCCTCAATACTGGGACACCCACAAAGTAAGTGACTCACACATGCCAGTGGGGGGGGGGTCACATACACAACAACACAACAACTGTTACAGTCGGCAGGATAGGCGTAGACAAACACAAACAAATGCTGCACTATAGCCTCTGAATGAGCCCTATGTTTAACCCCCCGCCCCCAGGCCTACACAGACAGACTACAGCAGGCCAGGCAGTTGGATGGAAGATGTGAAGGCTAGAAAGTCTGAAACTAATATGTAGGCAGTAAAAGCTTGGATCTGTAGTACACTGGTATGACTCTAGCCAGCATGATAGGTAAGACTACAGACTGAAATGGAGTACCCGACATACCAGTACAGTCCTAGCAAATGTGTAGAAGTGTCAGGTGTGCCCACCCATCCTACGTACACTAATAGTAACAGTCAGGTGTCCCCACCTCACTCCTGTGTAGAAATGTAGAAACAGTCAGGTGTCCCGTCCCCCCGCTATGCAGAAATGTAACAACAGTACATCTCAAATGACCAAAGGATACCCTGCAGACACAGCAGGCTACCTGTCGGTGTACAACACAAAGGTCAGCACCACAGTACAAACAACCTGGACATGCTCCACACATGCAATACAGATGGCCATACTGGGCATGCTCACACACTTAAAGGAATGAAGGCAATGTCAGTCAGCAACATACTGACAGGTCATACTGTGCATGCCTGCACACTTAAACACATGACGGCCATGTCTGCAAACACCAGTAGACCAGACATATCCGGCAGTTGCAGTTCTTAGTGAAGACACATGTCAGTATGTACCACTCCTGCCTTGCACACACAGTGGATAGGAATACAGACATATATGTAAGGACACCACACTATAATAAGCCAAAGGTAGATGGACGTAGATGTGTGGAACAGGGTCACCGTGACAAGGACCCCTCTGGGACTGTCCCACCCAGCACACAGCCAAAGACCCACAACCACATGAGGTGCAGATGCACTTACTGCAGATACTAGCCATCAGCATCTGTCAGCATGACAGACTATGTGGTTCTCGTGCCAGCTGTGCAACATGACTGTACAAGGAAGTAATCATCTAGTAGCTATATACATGTACCTGTGACATATGACCCTGTGTGTGCCCGCATGTGGCATGTCAACCCCTACATGAATGAGTTATGGCCCATGCACACACTGACCACCCCATAGTAGTAGTATGACAAGCCTGCTGAGGTCATCCAATGAGAAATATACCTTTGTGAGAGCTGTAGCTCAGGAATCACCATGGAGCGTCCCATAACTGTGTACTGCTGTAGTGATAAACCGGTTAGGTAGTAGTCCAAACCCCAGACTTGGCAACTGTGTGAGTGTGTTTGTGTGTGTGTCTGTCTGTCTCTGACTGTGTGGAGAGCAATGCTTTTTGGGATACTCAAGCTCCGTACAATGCATATACTGAACCTTCGCAAGGATGCTGATGTCACTCACCTAAGAATAGACCTCTGGGAAATACATATCCCAGTAATCTCTGTAGCACGTCCTATAACTGCGTACTGCTGTAGTATGATAAAGTAGTTAGGTAGGTGTTCTAACACCAGACCTGGCAACTGTGTGTGTCTCTGATTGAGTAGAGAGCAATGCTTTTTAGGCTACTCACACTCCGTACAGTTCATATATTCACCTTTGGCAGGGCTGCTGATGTCACTCACCTAGAAATACACCTCTAGGAAAGTTAGAGCCCAGTAGTCTTTGTAGCATATCCTGTAACTGCATACTGCTGTAGTATGATACAATGGTTAGAGAAGTGTCTAACCCCAGACCTAGCAACTGTTAGTGTGTGTCTGATGGAGTAGAGAGCAATGCTTTTTAGGCTACTCACCCTCCGTACAGTTCATATACTCAGCTCTGGCAGGGCTGCTAATGTCATTCACCTAGAAATACACCTCTGTGAAGATCAGAGCACAGTAATTTCTGTAGCACGTCCTGTAACTGCTATAGTGTGGTAAAGTAGTTAGGTATGTGTTCTAATACCAATGCTGGCAACTTTGTTTGTGTGTGTGTCTCACTGAGTAGAGAGCAATGCTTTTTAGGCTACTCACATTCCATATAGTTCTTATACTCAACTTTGGCAGAGCTGCTGATGTCACTCACCTAGAAATACACCTCTGGGAAAATCAGAGCCCAGTAATCTCTGTAGAGCATCCTGTAACTGCGTACTGCTGTTGTGTAATAAAATACTTAGGTAGGTGTTCTGACCTGGCAACTGTGTGTGAATTTGTGTGGCTGTGTGTATGAGTAGAGAGCAATGCTTTTTAGGCTACTCACACTCTGTACAATACATATACTCAACTTTGCCAGGGCTGCTGAAGTCACTCATCTAGAAATACACCTCTGGGAAAATTATAACCCAGTAATCTCTGTGGCGTGTCCTGTAACTGCATACCACTGTAATGTGATATTGTAGTTAGGTAGGTGTTCTAACCCCAGACCTGACAACTGTATGCGTGTGTGTGTCTGAGTATGTAGAGAGCAATGCTTTTTAGGCTACTCACACTCCATACAATTCATATACCCAACCTTGGCAAGGCTGCTGATGTCACTCACCTAGACATACACCTCTGGGAAGAGTGTAGCCCAGTAATCTCCATAGCTTGTCCTGTAACCGTGTACTGCTGTAGTGTGATTTAGAACTGTGGTAGGGTTCCATCCCCACCCATGGCAGTTCTGGATGTTTTGTGTGTGTTTCAATGTGTATGTATGGAGCAATGCATTATAGGCTACTCACTCGCAGTATATTTCAAATGTCCTACTGTGGCACTCCTTCTGATGTCATCCATTGTGAAATACAACTTTGGGGAGACAGTTCTTCTGTAATCCCTGTGGTGCGTCCTATAACAGCCCCATGCTGTATTGTGATATAGACTTCAGTCGGGGATTCTATACCCACACATGGCAGTTGTGGATGTTTTGTGTGCGTCTCACTGTCTGTGTAGGGAGCAATGCATTTTAGGCTAGTCACTCGCTGTACAGTCAAAATGCCCTACTTTGGTAGCCCTGCAGATGTCAAACATTGTAAAATACACCTTTGGTGAAAAGGTACTCCAGTAATGTCCGTGGCATGTACTATAACTGCATAGTGCTGTAGTAGGATAAACTAATTAGATAGGGGTTCTACTCCCAGACATAACAGGTGCACGTGTGTGTAACATGTATCCTGTGTAGAGGTGAGTGTGTGACACCTGTGGCCAATGTGTAGGGGGGTTTGCTCAGTTCTTTTATGGTGGCCCTACTATATATCACC
The DNA here is from genome assembly GCF_019279795.1 of Protopterus annectens. NCBI lineage: Eukaryota > Metazoa > Chordata > Ceratodontiformes > Protopteridae > Protopterus > Protopterus annectens. Next base: position 330,898,135 of record NC_056735.1, read on the forward strand.
ATGTCAACCATAAAGGGATACCAGATGTAAATTAGTTGAAAGGCTAGTGTGCAAAGCCATACCCAGACATGTGACATCAAGGCCAGCCAATCACAGTTAGCAACCCCACTATTACCCAGAGCACACACACATGCCTAGGCAACAGCCAATATGTGGGTAATATACTGCATATTGGCCACTAATAGTAACTCTGCAGTGATAGCAGTGGGCTACAGAGGGCATGTCACCCTGGCCATCTGTTCTATATGCATGTACATGCAGACAGTGCGCCTTCACCATGTTCCCAAATGAACACCTGCACCACCTGTGGTGCCTGCACATGCGACTCCCAACGGACATACCATGCCTGATAACATGCCTTGTATGGACAGATGACACTGACATCAGGGAATGCTTTTAGCATGCTAGCAATGTAGGTGCAGGGTAAACCTGCTGCCCATTACCAGTTCCTGCCACAAGTGGGCAAGACTGGCACATCTAATGATAATCTGTGTTCACAACATGGGCCAGACACCCCAGGAACAGTGCCACATGTCACTGTACATCCATGTGGGAGGTGTGCACATCCCAGACACCATCGATGTCATGGAGTAATGAACATATATATGACAAGGGATGCACAGCATTGGCCACACACAATAGTCAGGTGACTGGATGGAGGATGCAATACCAACCTGTGTGGGCAGATGCAGAAACCACAGGCCTGAGGCACAATGCAGACCATTTGCATGTGGTCTGATGCCAAGGTATACCCATCCCCTACCTTTGTACATCCTGCTGGCACAGTTGACCACCACACACCCATGCAGACATGCACCCATGCATGTCAAGACTGGCACCCTGTGTGTCCATGTGTGTATTGTATGGTGCATCTGACCCCATCCACACTCACTACAACCCCCAAGGGCATACTGAAGCATGCTGTTTGATGTTTGACACCTCGTCATACCCTATGCTCATATGACCTCTGTATGACCTGTGTGGTGCATGTGATACCTGCACATCGATGTGTTGTGGCAATCACATTAGTGTTGAGTTGCACTCCTGGCCCTGCCAAGTGTGTCAATGTGTGTGCATCCCTGTGTGAGTGTGCCTGTGTTGACGCTGGCAGCTGTTCATGCAGACAGGCACGTGTACATCACTTACTGTATATCTACCATATCCCTGTTGCAGATGTCACTCATCATCACAAATATGCTCTGAGTGTTCCACAGCAGGTAACCCATGTGGTGCAACCAATAACTGAATCGAACTGTGATAGCACTACATAATTGTTGGGGATTTGATACCCTGTTCTGGTAGGTGTGTGACACAAACATGCTTCTGTTTTACTCTACCACCCCTCCCTGACATGTATTTGCCTCTGTCTACCTCCCCCACTCCCTCTCCGGTGGATTTGGAGACCCACACCTGCTATGCTTAGGCAGCAGCATGTGTAATGTAAGTGATGCTCAAGATCAGCTGATGGCCTCTGCATGAATTACAGCCCTCCCCTAGCTGATTGCATGTGGAACGGCTGTGGTAACAGGCCCATAGTCAATTACATGGAAACACACTCCAACACCTAGGAACAACATGGTGATTTTGGCCCTTTACAGTCATTGTGAGCAGGAACTCGATCTGTTGTTTGGCAAACAGCATCTCAGATGGATTGGGGATTTACTCTAACAACATACACTGTGGGAAGAGGACAACAAACAGGATGGGGATGTACCTAACCTGACAACAGACTGTAAGTGCTGCTATACTGCATGCGGAGTACTGTTGGTTTAACAGTGTTTGTCTGGATATGCCTGTTGTACATGTCGCAATACCTGCTATGTCAGTCCCATATATATGAGGGGTCCCCATCCACAGGGTCATCCGCAGACTGAGTAGTGTTGTGCCTTTGGTTTCATGTGTCAGCTACGGTGCACCTATCTGTGGAATGCAGAAGGTAGTGTGAGGATAGGAGGCAGTAGATGGTGACAGCCGGGAGAATTACCGTCACATCCCTCATAGGACATATGGTGCAACAAACCCTGTTACGACAGTATATGTATGAGGGTATTATAGTGACATGTCAACATTGGCCCTGTGTTTGTGCCTCAAGCCACAACTCTGTCAACTTTTGTACATATGTCATGCAGTAAGGGGTGCATATGCTCTGTACTCCATAGTCATTGACAGCATATCTGATAACAAGCCAGTGAGTTATCAGACTGCTACACATGTTATGTATAATAGGGGTTATAATTGAGGACATAGCCTGGCCATTATGTGGTTGTGTGTACAGTACTTAGGTATGTGTAAGTCTGGTAATTGTCGACAGTGTGTGTATAGTGAATATGTACCTTGGCCTGTGTAGAGACTGTTGTAGATGTCATTGTTCCAGGTCCTGTCCTATCTGATGTTACATGCTGCTCCACTGTATGTCACCCTAACAGCTTACATGTTTGTAGGGGTGAACACACACATGTCCCATAACACAGACAGGCATTGGACCACACTGTCTAGCAGCCCGGTATATGTAGAGGTGTTGTGTGAGTGGATCATATGAGGATGGTGTAGGTCAGATAGTTCATATACTGTAATAGTACGCTAGCTTACCATATGTGGCTGTGGCTGTGTTCACATTGGTTGTGGTTATGCACTTTCACACAGGTGTCTGTTACTCTGTGATGTGACATACCTGTAGAGCCTGCTATCTATGCAGGTACATGTGTATCCCCACATGTGAGATGTAGCCCAGTGTTGAGTCAGTCTGCCTGTAGCTAGCACTGTGCTTTGTTACATGCCTAGCACATTACTGTACTTATTCAGTGAGATGACATGTCCAGACACTTGCCAGATGTACTTCTGCCAGGCCACCATGACAGTCATGTATGTCAGACAAAGCAGTGGGATGCTGTTCAGATGTATGTCACTAACCAGTGGGTAGTATGTGACCATGGCACCTCTGTACCAGCAGTTATTATTTGTCAGGACAGACAGAGGTGTATGAATGTATAACCTATAGGGGCAAATGTATACCAGTATTTACGTATGATACCCATCTACATGGCTGTTAACATCCACATTAACAGGCCTGGTCCATATGTCTTGCATGAAGGGGTCTGTGTATATCCCTGGACTGACCAGCTTGTGTCAGATTGTCCACATATATTGGACGTATTGCAGCTGTAGTCCACAGGGATGTTACTGTGCTAGCAGTGGTACTGTACTATGATGACCTTAGGATGTCTGTCAGTAGCCAATGGCGCACATGTCCAGAGCAGATGTGGTCTCCCACACACACCATGTCTGTAAAGACACTCCCTATTACAGTAGCAATAGTCTACAAATATACCTGTAATACATACATGACATCCCCTTGCGCTGAGAGGTTGGGGCTACTGGGGCTGAGATAGGGCTCCACCCCATGTGCAGGACATATGGCAAACATATATGTACATATCATTATACATATATCCTTATAGATATGTACACATTTACATATCTTGCTTACTATATGACAACACTTGTACACATATGTGCCTGTGTACCAGACTCTGTCCTCCACCTACATACCTGGCTTAGCACAGGTGACATGCTGTCAGGGTTTGTTATGTAGTGGGCTGTGTGTATGCCATGCTGTCATTCCTGCCATCCCTTCACTGCTGTTGTGTCCCCCACACTTACTGGGGGGTTGGGGCCATATATGTGTGGGCTCCACCTGCACAATACATGTGTCCCCTAATGCACTGCAGAGAGCAGTGCACGTAACCGTGGTATATGGGCCAGTAGTAGTGAGTGTAGGGGGGTGCACCATGACTAACCTAGGCTGTAACAACATGTGTGGGTATCTGGGGTAAGCTGCCTTAAGGTATCTGGATGTACATTACCATACAGTCCACCTTGGGTAAATGCAGACCTACTGCCTCTTGCCATATGGACTGTTCTGTTTGTCTGTGCGATTGTGATGGTGTCAGTTATGCCTTGTTATGTAACAGATACATCCCATTGTGTCAACTGGGGTCTGTACCCTCTAGGGATTGTGTACAGAGTGTAGATAGAGGCTGCTGACCTATACATCTGCATTACATACTATTGGTTGCCTGGTATGCTGTGGGCCAGTCTGTCATTACTATTGTACTACTAGAAGGCCTCGGCCTGGACCACAACATGTGTCAACCTTACCAGACTACTGTCTCAGTATAACTGTTTCACAGTTGCATTACACTGTTCATATGGATGTCAGTGTCTAAACGGCTATATGACATGGCATATACAACTGTCATAGTACACAAATATAGCTGTCACAATGGGCACCTGTGTGTGGTGTTATACCCTTTGATATCTCTGTGGGTATGTATTGTAGGCTATGAATGTCATTCGTATGGGTGGCTCATGTAGTCTCCAGTTGGTAAGGTGGTGACTGTAGGAATACTGGCTGCTCAATTTGTGTGCACATGCTACACTGTACATATCTCTGTGTGTGTATGTGTACTTACATATATATATCTATTTGTATATATATATATATATATATATATATGCCTGTATCTGCATATATCTGTCCATCTATATGTATCCTAGGGATGGCCATGTTGTGTGCGGTCCTGGTTATGGGATCTGAAACACTTGTTACTGTATTACAGGGGGGGACGTGCTTGGTTGGGGGGAGCATACCTATTTGTACCAGACGTATATTGTGTGGGGCCTCTCAATGTCATTAACATTGCATGAGGACATATATGCTTTTGTTATATCCTCATTGTTATCACCAGATGTCTGTCCATATACACCTATATATGTACATGTATATATCTGCTGACATATACATGACCTGCTGTATATATTTACACATGTAGATGTATACATATATATCCATAGATGTAGGTATTTGTATGTATACATGTTTATATATATTTATATATGTATATATTCCTATAGATATAGATATATATACATATATCTACATATATCAATATGTTGTACTGTTTAGACATTAATATATTTACTCACACACATACATCTATATGTTGCAATACATTCCCTGTACTGTTGAATGACTGGGTTGGATGATATGTTTGTGGAAACATCAGGGTTATGTACATCTGCCATGGTGTAGTGGGAAATCACTTTGTGTATGGTGTGCAGGGTCCTTGGTACGAGCCTTGCAGAGGCGGTTTATTTCGTTGATGGCCAGAACACGCCCGCTTATCCCCATGCTAACCTCTTTAAAAGGAATGGAAAAAAGGGTTGCTAGGAAAGTGGTGAAAAAGGGACACAAAGAGAGTACGACAGTAAGGGAAATAGCTAGGCATGTGTAGGAAAGGTCCATAGCTGCCCATTTCTGCTACAGCAACGGCTGTGCATAAACACTGCAGTTGGAGGTAGACATGGACCCTCAAATCCCTGGGAGAGGGGTGAGGACAACATAAATGCATTGTAATGCCAATTAGACCAGATTACATGTGTCCAGTGGATACATGTGCAGAATGGATAGCCATGTATGGGGCAATAATGTTTCGTGGGAACATATTGCCCTTCCATTATCTTTTCAGGTGGGAGTGGAATGTTGGGGAGGGGCTGTAGGTATATTTGGGGAGGAAGGATGGGAAGGTTACCAGACATGACACACAAGACACATACAGGGGTGGTATATGTGGGGGGTGAACACCTTGATGGGGAGGGGTGTTGGGATATCAGAAGCCCACAAGCCCCCTAGTGGTAACAGTGGGACTGAGGTTACAACCCGTGGGCAGTCACCATGATGTCACCACAGTGCCATACTCTTGTGAAATATGACTGCAGACCATCCTCCTGCTGACACATGTACATCTGCAACACAAATGGATAACATTATGGACATAACCATCACTGTTAATGACAGCTGAAATGCATCATAGCTCCATGGCTACACTACCTGACATGTATGCATTACACATTACCCCTGACAACATCTCACACTGCAGTTCACTATAGCACTTTATAACAGTTACCATGTGCATCAGAACCATATTAGCCTGTCCCTGCATCGATGTTATGGATGACAGGGAAGTGGCAGAGGTATCATCATATGCACAGGGTGTGTTGCTTGTTTGCCAGAGGCCGAGGGTGTTCCATACATGTGTCACCATGAGTGTGGGTGAGGGGTTTGGTTCAATGATTGGGGCATGGTGAAGTGGTGTGTGTCGATATGGGGTCGCCATAGGTGTGGCTGCATAGTGTGCGGCTATGCATGGACACAATCCTGTCATGTGGCCACCCTATACAGGTGTTGTTGGACAGCTGCAGACCATACCTGGCAGGGTGTGCAGTTCAGTGCCTCCAGACACGGACACACTGACTGTGCCTACCAGGGGTTCCATGGGCACATGCAGGTACAGATCTTGAGGTGCTACACTCCCCTGATGATGACAGGTGTCCGCTGAAACCATATCCCGCCTGGGACTGGCCAGAGCCATGTGCATGAGGCCTGCTGTGGTGTGGTGTGGACAGCAGCCCCAGTGGTGTGCTGGGGATGGTACTGTCACTATGGGAGTGGCTTGGTGTTGTGGCATGTTCACGCTGACCCCCAGCTGCTGGTGTTTCTGGCCTATGTCCACGTGGATGTCATACCACTCCCACCACATGTTCAAGCACTGACATTCCACGGTCAAGGAGGTGCACCATCTCACTACACCATCTATCCATGACCTCAGTATGTTCACAGAGGGCAGCAGCAATGTCACGGAGGTTGCCACGTACAAATGAGAAAGCAGCCCTCTGCAGCCTCAGGCCCTGTCTGGTGTGTATGTCTATACATGCCTGTGCCTCCATTACAGCCTAAAACATGCTCCTGGTGGTTCCAGTTGTGGCACCTCTGCCAGGGGCAGGATGACCAGTGGCCCTCCCACAAGCACAATGGTACATCTGCCAATGTGGTGGCCTGCCAGACATCTGGCTATGCCGACTGTGACCTGACACAGTTGGCATGGACACCACACCTTTCTGGTCAATGACACCAACCACCAACTGTCCCTCTGCTATGGCCACGTGTGATGGGGTTTGTAGGGGCACTGTAACTGTGTGTGGGCTTGGGGTGGCTAGGAGGGTGATGTCACATGTAGGTGCAGTGTCAGCCTCTGACAACCCCACCTGTGCCTCAACAGTACCATCATCATCATCAGCGGTGTCTGTACGGACACTTACCTCAGTTTGTATGCAGGAGGGAACTTGACCCACCTTGCCACCTGTGGGGAAAACAAACACACATGTTAAGACCTGTACAGCATTGCATAACAGTACGCACACTCACACACATACAGTCACATGCACACAGTCACACACACACACACAGTCACACACACACAGTCACAGACACAAACACAAACACACACACACACAGACACACACACACAGACACACAAAGACACACACACAGACAGGCACAGACACACACACACATGTACACCCACAAACACTGACAGTCCCTTACCCTGGATTTACAGACAGTCCCACATTCAGTTACAGATGTTCCCCATCCTCCATGGCACTTGCTAACATACACTCATTAATACTACCCATTAACATATCAGACCACTCCATGCCTACACATGTGATCACAACACATGACCTGTTACTCCATCACCTCCCTGACTTTGGTGGAATAGGTAGTACATGGCCTCACTGCTGTCATCCAGTAATACCCTGTGTATGTCCAGTCATGGTTACATGGCCCCTAAATGGTTGGGGCTGCTACATTCACTACATATGTCACACACCAGAGCCTCATACTACGGTCTTGATCAGTCCATGCCACATCTCCTGCACAATCAACCCATCATGCGGACAACAGTAATACCTGGATACACTCACTGTTGTGGTCTGGTAATTCCCCATTGCATTAGTAGTGCTGCATATGTGGTTAGCTGGTTTCCATCTGCTGCTGGCATTATGATGTGTATACCTGGTATGTACTTTCCCTCCCAATGCATGCACTGTACTACAGACCTTGTTATGCTATCAGCTGTCCTGTGGTCACATATTGGACAGGCTGTCCTGGTGTCTCATGTGTCACTTCATCTACAGCACAATCCTAAGGAGAAGTACTGCCATGTGATCAATCCCACTTCTGCCTGTGCATACATGGACACCTGCACAAACAGACACACATGTACACACACATCAGACATGCATTGACCACACTCCACCAGATTGCACTTACACACATTCAACACCTTCCCACACACACACACCTACGTGTGGGGTCGCACACCTTTTGTGCACACAGTCCTCCCATTACCCTTCTGTAAGCATGCATTACATCTGGTGCTCAACAGCATGCAGTGCAACCAAAGTGACCTCATCACAGCAGCAGTATACTTGTGTGTGATGCATGGGCTGTGTTGGTAGGTGATGACCCTTCATCTTGTTAACGCTGCACCCATGTACGAAGCATTACTGTTGACCTCTTCTGCACCCTGCCTTGTACTGTGCACCATACCACACAGGTGTACAAACCATTGCTGCTTATGTAGTACTGTGTCTGTTATGTCAGCTCCATTGCTCACAGCCCCTATGTGTTACAGCACTTCATACCTGGGATGGTATGTGAACGGATATATCATGTGAATACCTGATGTCTGCTTTACAGATCACAACATCAGTGGTGCATGTATGACCAGTACAGGACTATTATGCTGACACCCACCAGACCTTGCCATGGCTGTGGATGGTACACTGCACATGTCCCAGAACTCTGCATGGTTGCAAGGTCTACTCATGTGCACATCCCTTGGAGTGCACACACTGCTGTCACTATTGCTGTGGGGTCAGGGTTACGTCTGCCACAGTTACATAACCTGATTGTGTGCAGTTACAGCCATGAGGGTGGTGTTTCACACATGTCCCTACTGTAGGCCGTGTGCCCTGCCATACTCCCCATCCCTGTAGACACATTGCACAATGACAGGATGTTAGGTATCTTGCATGTGTCTCTTGTACCCTTCCAATACCCCAGCTTGTTCACTACTGTGACGCAGTACATTACACAACAACAAAACCTGAACGTGTACAACATGCAGTGTGGGTAAGTGTGTTAGATCTGTGCATGGAATATCCCATAGCCACTACATGCACAGTGTCTTGTCATGCATGAACATGAACCATACTCACTGGCTACAGGTTGCTGCTGTGGTGGTATCCTGAAGGGACCTACATAAGACTGTGAGAATGTTGTTGTCAGTGGCCACAGCTGTGACATTCGTAAAGGGTGAGTGCAGCATTATGTTACATCTACAGTAGGAGTCCACAATACTACAGCTTATGAACATCTGTTTATTACTACTACACAGCAACAGAATATGTATATGACATCTCAGATTTGCATGATGTACCTGTACAGATGCAGATGCATACATAGGAGTGGTGTACTGATGTGCCCTGGGGCCTTACCTGCACTCTCCTCAGGCAGTGTGTCGGTGGCACCCACCTCTACAATGCGCCCTGCCAGTTGTTGGTGCTACAGGTGGGCAGGTGCCACAAGGCTCCTGAATAGCTCCTCCACATGGGAGAGGGGTGGATGGATGGCTTGCCCCCCCCCTGTTGTCAGGTGGTCTCCCCGTACAGCAGCAGCACGCTGATGTACATGGCAAAGCAGGTCACTGCAATGATGCCTGACCTGCTCGTAGCTGCAGTTATGCAGTCCAACATCATTGACCCTGTGGACTAGTTCATTCCACTGGGTGGTCCTCTCCTGCTGATCTTGAGCTGTCCGTTCAAACAGCTGTTCATAGTGCTGCACCAAATGTGATACTATGATCTCTGTCTCTGCAGCACTGTAGGCCAGAAGACGGAGATGGGGCATCCTCCCTGGAAGACATAAAGATGGAAACAGTCCAGTGCAACCATACAGCAGGGTTACCATAGTTCTTAATACACATCTGCCCCCCCACCCACCATATCAGCTACAACAAACCATTCATAGAATGCAATTGATATATCGGCTGCTTACCTACCATTGGGACACATGTTGTATTGTACCAAGCTTTGTGCTATGTGTTTGTGCCATGCTCTGTGCTATGTGTTTGTAGCCATGCTCCCTGTGGGGACACTATCTCTGCTGGCCTGTTACAGACTATTTCACCTACATGCCATTGTCAGTGCTACTATATATATATATATATATATATATATATATATATATATATATATATATATATATTTCAGACTTCATCTCCTTCAAGATATGTGCTCTAATACATATCACTGTGTGACTAGAAACATTTCAGGTGTCTTAGAGCAGTATTTGACATATATCCCTACTTGTACCCACATTTTGGCACACTTTGTCCAGAATTCTTGCATTAAGTGGTTGTGTGGTATGATATTACTACATTTCCTGCACTGTTGACTGCTTGTGCTGGATGATGTTGGTGAAAATATCAGATTATGTGTATCTGCCATGGTTTAGTGGTAGATCACTTTGTGTATGGAGTGCAGCATATTGGGTTCGAGCCTTGGTGAGGCACTACAACTTGTTGCTGGACAGAACAGAGGACTTTGGCTACAGAGGGATTAAGGCACTTTTATGCAGTTGTCAGCAGGTTTGCATGATGGTAAGCACTGCTAACCTTCTCTTATGGTTTTGTACAGTCAGTTAGCTTCTGATTTCTCAACCTGTGTAGGCATAGCTTACCCCCGCAAGCCCACGCAAACATGCTTACTGCTGCTTACAAGTGCTGACTGCTGCTTACCCCCGTGCTAATTTATATGAAATAAAAGTAAAAGGAGTTGATAGGAAAGTGGTGACAAACAGGGCATAAGGAGGGAAAGACAGTAGGGAAAATAGCTAGGCATGTGCAAGAAGGGTATGGGAAAGGTCCATAGCTGCCCATTTCTTCTACAGCAACAGCTGTGCATATACACTATATTTGCTGGTTCATTTAGACCCTCAAACCCCTGGGGGAGGGGTGAGGACAGCATATATTCATCATGATGCCAAATAGACCAGATTACATGTGTCCAGTGGACACGTGTTCAAAATTGACAGCTATATTTGGGCCATGATTTTGTTGTGAGAACAGATTGCCCTTGTTGTATTTTTCAGGTGAGAGTGGGATGTTGGGGAGGGGTAGTAGGTATATTTGGGGAGGGAGGTTGGGTAGGTTAACAGACAAAACACGCAAGATGCATGCAGGGCCAGTATATGACACATGTGGGGGGTAAACTCCTTGTACGGGGAGGGGTGTGTGGAAGTCGCAAGCCCATGATCCTCCAACTGGAAACAGTGGGACTGAGGTCCCCACCCATGACCAGTCACCACTGTACCTTCATGGGCCTGAAGGTGGCTGTGCTGGGGGCTGTGTAGGAGGTGCAGGCTCACCCTCTAATAGCACCACTCAGCCCTCAAACTGGCGTAGCTGCTCTCGATACTCCAGATCGAGCTCCCTATGTACCACGGCCCGGACCTGTTGATGGGTGACAAGTTCTGAGGGGGGGTGATCTCCATCCCCTGCAGGAGTTTCTCCCAAAGGTGGTGCAGTGCCCACGGAGGTGGAGGTCCCAGGCTGGGCCCCAGATGTGCTGGTGCCCGGTGCCATGGCCAGCTGGGGTGGGACAGGTGGGTCCACTGAGTCCAGCCTTCCCATAGGAGCTGTGTTGTCACTGGTTTATGACAGATATGGTTTAGTAATAGTCAACAGCATTCAGGATTAGTTATAACAGCATGCATAGGTATCCCCATTAACTTGACATGCCGGATTTAACACAGTTGCAGAGCAAGCAGAATATATGCATATATGGAACAACAGTGGTCATTACAAGAGCATGCAGGTTTCATTGATGGCAACAGGCCACCAATATGGGTGTATTATAGCATGGCACATGCATAGACACAAATGCGAATATGTATGACCCATTAGGACATATGTCCCAACAAATGTTTGGAGTGTACACATACCAATTGAGGAGTGTCATTGGGCTATTTCACACATACGGTAGGGGTGAGAGAGTGTTAAATTAACAACTGACATATCCTTGTAGTTTTCACGACATTCCTAGTCACTGCAGTAATATTTCCCTCACAAGTATTATTACTCTACCCAATGGCCTTATATTGTACACTGGTATGTTTATAGATTATTATATATGTGGCCTGTGTCTTACATACAGCCGTGACAAGATGCAAGTGTTAATGCAACATATGTTGTGTATTGCTGTCATACACTTTGGGTGAGGTGCTACAATGACAGATTTGTTTTTCCTACACATTCTATGACTATGTACACGTTTGACTTGCTGTTATATGTCATTAACAGCTGCCTAACTTTCTGGGTTCCTCACACTGCTTTTTCAGGGAGACCGGGTACCAGGCTGGCGATATGGACCATTTATCTGTACATGCTGGACAGACTGGAACAGTTGTGGGGTATGAATATGCATACAACTGTCTATCTGAACACTCTAGCCAATTCTGTACAGTTGGGAGTAATTATACACACAGCTTTCTATCTGAACATTGTAACAAAATCTGTACAGTTGTAGGATACGATTATGCATACATATTACTAGCACTCCTGGGATTCAGACCCTTGCTGTGTGTGACAACAAAATTATAGTTAACATCACAGTACACTGTGCCATCAGGGAATTGATGTGATGCTTTCTAATGTCTTCTAAGTCTCTCTCACTTGTACAATATGACTGACCTCTTGGCACTTCCAACATTGTTATACAGACCTTCATACACATTTTATCTGCATACCACAGACCTTCATACACATTTTATCTGCATACCACAGCATGAGTAACACTGCTTAATACAGCAGTACTGTTTATAGTATGCAACAGTTCATCTACATATGACAGAAGAGTACACAGAAGCACTCCAGGGGTTATACCCTTATTCACAGAATACTACACATGTATTCCTACTGTTATGACACTTTCTAATGCTCTTATATGTATTTGTTATGACAGTACATGCAGAGGTATACTAACCTGCCTCGCAATGCAGCCTTTGCAACCTAGCATCATGGGCTTGCTGTTTTACAGCCCACTCATCTGCAGATGTTGGAGGTATACAGTGATATATTGCCATACCTATCCACAGTATACACAAGCTAGTCAATTCTTAACTACTTAGTGGAATGAGTAGTTAGTACTGGGGCATTAGCCATCTACCAAGACTGCTGGATCCACTGTTCCAGTACGTCCCCACTCCACTGCTGCAGGTCAGCATGGTAATGCCTGACCTGCTCACCAGCCCGCGGGATACCTGTGGCACTGGTGAGGTCATGGGCAAGACTGTCCCAGGCCTCCATTTTATACTGCAAGCCCTGGTACTAGCCCTGCGGTAGTCTCTCCTCATGGTGTTGTACCAGGAGCCATACCATGAGTTATGACTCCTGAATGCACCAGTGCTGCACTCTAAAATGTGTGCCTTCACCCACACCAGCCTTTCTGCCTGCAGTAGGAAGCTACCACCACTTATGGAACATATTCCCACCTGTGAGGTTTATATACGGCCATTTACCCACACTTTCCCGTGATTGGCCAGGTTTGAAGCGGCTAAGCTAGGGGCACACCTGCTTACCTAAGGTTAGCAGTGCTTATAGGGGTATACCGGTAGGCAGATTGGATTTGCTCCCCTACACATTGCTTACTCTTACTAAGTTGAGCTGTGCTGTGGTTAGCATTGCTTAATAGTTAATTTGCACTATATTTGCATTCTGGCAGTAATATATTCTTCATTACAGGTTTTATGTGTCTGGTATCCATGATTCATGTGTACATACACTGTATAGGGACCTGGGGACGTCTACACTTTATTACAATAACACCTCACATCTATGCTTACTGCAGTAGTCCAGTTCACATAATTATGTTATGTAGCAAGGTAGACCACCTCACAGTGTACATAGATTCAGTTCACATCTTTCTTTTGATTTACCTGTGGTGAGGATTAGTTTGCAGATACCACATTCATCTGTATTGCTATGATGCTTTACTGGGGGACTACTGAGACTATAGTGTACAGGGTCCTGGGTTTGAGCCTTGTAGAGGCTGCTTATTTTGTTGCTGGGCAGGACACGTGGGTGTGCACAGGTTTGTACGACGGTAGGCACTGCTAACCTCTGGTTACAATTTCTTGAACCTGTTTGCTTCTACTTTGCTTAATCTGAGTACCACCCCCCACACAGGTGTACTCCCACTTGCTGCCACATACCTTCGCACTACTTCATGTACATGCTTAAGTCAGGTGTACATGTCAGGTATGACTGTTAACGAAGGTCAGTGTAAGGTTAAGTGGAATTCCGGTTTAGCATTTCTGGTTGGGCTACACACTGGTATTCGGGTTAGGTTTACATATGCCATACCTGTGTTGTAGAGTAGATGTGAATAGTTGAGGTGTAGGCAGGTAGGTGGAGGGGGTTCATTGTAACTGTATAGTAGGCCATTCGACTGATTGGTGGGGATGCGGTAGTGCAGATTTGCAGGGTGCTGGGATATGTATGTGAGGCAGGACAGGAGGTGTCAGTGTCAGTAGTTGGTGTAGGAGTCTGGAGTGTTGGGTTGTGATGGACTTCACCAGGTTGTGACCCAAGTGTGCTTGGGTTTTCCCTTCATGTGTTTTTACATGTGTAGTCTGGGACAGCTGCGGTAATACACCTGGGTTGGGGGTTCCAGATTCTGCCAATATAGTTGTGTGGTGGGTGTCACCTACTTGTGACTGTGGACATTACTACGAATGCAACAGGGGTCGATAGGTATGTGGTGTTACTGGGCCGCACAGAGAGGCTGATAGTAGGGGATATGTCCAGGGATGTGCAGGATGGCTGACGGAAAGGTCCACAGCTGGGTATTTCTTCTACAGCAACAGCTGTGCATATACCCTGCATTTGGGGGTAGGTCTGAACAATCCCATCCCTGGGTGGGGGTGAGGACAGCAACATAGCTCTCAACCGATCGGAGGAAACCTCAACAGAATCAGGGACAACTCCTCACATAATCAGGGACTATCAGGGACATTTTCTAAATATTTGTAGTATTGACTAGAAACATTTGCAGAATAAGGGAATGTGGATTTATATGGGATTTCTGATGTGAAACGTCTATAACTCTGTATTACTATCATTATTTATTAAGGGCAATTCACCACCTTTTCTTCAGCACTCACCAGTTCAGGGGGATTGAGAGGGACAGACCTATTATCTGAGTGTATAGCAGAGACATTTGTGAGGTCTGGACAGCAATACTACCTTGTGATGCCAATTAGTCTGGCTTACATGCCTACAGTGGGGTGTTGCGACCAAGTGTTCTTTGGTGTAAATTAGTGGGTTTGCAACAACACATCTGGTTATACCATCCTTTGCTATGTAAACTTGACTTTGTTGCTGTGGGACTCGTCCAAGACGTGGCTGCTCAGTGGGTGGTGCCTCTGCCCAGTGAACACTATTGCTTACATCCCTGGGGCTGTCCATATAGCCCCACTCCAGCAAACACCTACACACCTACAGCCATAA
Source organism: Protopterus annectens (assembly GCF_019279795.1). NCBI lineage: Eukaryota > Metazoa > Chordata > Ceratodontiformes > Protopteridae > Protopterus > Protopterus annectens. The sequence continues at coordinate 330,913,608 of NC_056735.1, forward strand.
TTAGTTACTCATAGTTTCCCCACCTGCACCTCATCTACAGCAGTCATCCTTACTCTGGGTGCAGGTCGGGTCTAGACACACCACTACACACTGCCCACTCTCCACTTCACAGGACCCATCTCGTACATTGTCTCCACCCATGGGTCATCAGGCTTTCCCACCCTTGTATACCTGGTATGTACACACCCTGCCTTGATAGGTCATCGCACGGACTTCCTCCTATAACATGTCAATATTTGGGGTGTCCCGCAAGGGGCACTCCTATCTCTGTTCCAAGATTAGCCTTCATTGGTCCACTGTGACCCCCCCCTGGTTGTATTCTGGCCATGTTCTGGGGAGCAGTGGATTGTTTACATTGTTTGTGGGTTTGTCTGTATGTTTCCCCTGTCCGGCTGGGGCGGTATTCATGCTACGTGTTACACGTTTCTTGCTTGGGCCCCTCACCTCCATTGGCATGGCCTGTGAACATATGTCATTCTTGGGTGCTGTATCTTATCATAGGTATATATCCGTGTATATCTACACGCACATATATGTGTGTATATATATATATATATATATATATATATATATATATATATATATATATATATATATATATACATATATATATATAATATGTATATGTCTGTATATATATATATATATATATATATATATATATATACATATTGCTGTATATATATCTAACGACATGTGGATGTATGGGTGTCTGCATATGTATATCTGTATTTGTGGGTATTTATTTATATGTGTATCCATGTATGTATACATTTGTACTACAGAGAGGGATGGTATATATCTATATAGTTATAGATATTCATACAAACACATATACCTCTAATTCTTTAGCTACATATCCGGTAATGTTGACTGGTATTGCTGAGTACTCATAGGTTCATAGGTTCATAGGTTCATACTAGGCTATCTGCCCGAGGGCATTTATAAGCCTAGCCCATCGTTTTGTGGCTTACGCCACCCCTTTAGTATGGGGAACTATACCCATTATTTTGCTGTGCCTCTGTCGAGCAGTGACACTGAGGTAATTCCTGGGGTATATCTGTGATCTCCCATCCATTGGTCAAGATTTCTCTTGAACAAGGCCAGCGAGGTGCTCTGCCTCACATGTACCGGGATTTTGTTCCACAGCATAGGAGTCTTTGGGTGATGAATCTATCCCTCCAGCACATCCTATTAATAGCCGTGTCGAGGTTTAAGTCTCCCGCCCTTGTGGCTCTGATGGATCTAGATTTTTTGAGGTGAAGCATATTCATCAAATCTGGGTTTGACATGGCCTTGTATGTTAGGCAAAGGTCACCTCTGAGCAGCGGTGGCGACTGAATAGAGCTGGAGTTCTTTCAGTCGGGCAGCATAGGACAGATTTTTGAGACCCTTTATCCTTTTGGTGAGGAACTTTTGTGTCCTCTCCAGCTGCTGCAAGTGTCGGGTCAGATACATTCCGAATGGGGCATTGTACTCAATCATTGGTCTGATGAGTGATGAGTAAAGGGAGACTATGACCTCCCTTGATCTAGAGGAGAATCCCTTCATGATAAGGTGGGCAATGTAGAAGGACTTCCTAACTACTTTAGCTACATGGGTGTCGAATGACAGACTACTATCAACCTGGGTCCCCAGGTCCCTGATAACTTCTTCTGTGCTCAGTGGATTGCCACCTATTTGGTAGCTAGGGTAACCTTGTTTTTCCCGAAGGGTATGACTATGCATTTTTGGCATTTAACTTTAGGCCGTGGCTCTGGCACCAGTTATCCGCTTCTGTGAGACCCTTCTGAAGGATATCTGTGTCAGATGTGTTTTCTACTATGGCCCAGTTTGCAGTCATCTGCAAACTTTGTCAGCCATAACCCTCCTGTGTTTGCTTGTACTTGGAAAAGTAGATGCCAAACAAGAGTGGGCCCAGGACTGAGCCCTGTGGGACACCACTTGTGACAGGCTTTGAGTCTGACATGGCGCCAGCAACTCTGACCCTGTGGGTTCTGTCACTCAGCCAGTTTGCAACCCATCTTGTGATGTATGGGTTAACATTTAAGCTGATGAGTTTTTCAATGATACCCGAGTGGGGTATTGTATCGAAGGCCTTAGCCAGATCGAGGTAGGCTGTATGGACTGCCTTTCCCTCATCAATGGCTTTGGTGACTGTTTCAAAAGTCAACCAAGTTTAAAAGGCATGATCTGCCTTTGACAAAGCCAAACTGGGTTGGATCCAAAGTCTGCAAATTCCCTATGTCTTTATTTATGAGGTCCATTATGATCCTCTCCATGGCTTTGCAGATAAGGCTTGTCAAGCTAATGGGCAGGTAATTTCCAGGGTCTGTGGAGGCACCGCCTTTGTGAAGTGGGACCACAGTTGCAGTGCGCCACTCCTGGGTACGTATCCAGAGGTAAGACTTTGATTAAACAGCTGTCGTAGCTGTGGGTTTAATTCCTCATTGAGTTCGTGGAGCACACAGCCGGGGACACCATCGGGTCCCATGGATGCTGTGTTTTTTGCTTTGGAGAGAGCAGTTCTCACTTGGGCGTTGGAGATGTTTGGGGGCTGCACTCATTTGGTATAGATATCTCTCCTTTTGGGGGAGGGGAGAAGTTTGCACTGAACCTGTCAGCCAGTATGTTGGCAATGTCTGTAGGATCAGTAATCTTCACATCATTTTGAACTAGTTCTGAGCATATCTGGGAGTTTCCTCCTAGGTTTCTAACATAGCTAAAGAAGGCCTTATGATTGTCTTTTGAGTCTTTAGCTATTTTTCTCTCGAAATTTGCTTTGGATGATTTTATGAGAGCTCTTAGTTTTTACTTATAGTGATCAAGGGTGTCTTACCTTTTAAGGATTTTGCTCTATCTTGTAGTAGCTTCCTCCTTTTGTTGTAGAGTTTGTTTATGGCTGGGGTCCACCAGACTGGACACTTGCCTTTGGTACAAAGAGTCTTTGTTTTGCTTGGGATTGCCTTATCCATGCAGTCCTGCAGGTGCTGGTAGAAGGCGTTTGTAAGTGATTCAGCGGCTTGAGTATTGTTTTCCCGGCTCGGGGCCTGAAAGGAGACCACACTAGTCTTTAGAAGTGTGAAGTCGGCTTTTGAGAAGTTCTTTACTGTGGTCTTTTTATTTCAGGTGGGGTGGGATGAGGACCTCCAGCGAGATTAGTTTGTGATCTGATCTCACCAGTGAGGGGTATACTTCGGTGTTGAACATTGTGCTCCCATGTTCGTGATGATGAGATCAAGTATGTTATCTCCTCTTGTGGGGATGGTGACTAGTTGTTCCATGGCATTTGAGTTTATGAATTCCAGGAACTTTTGGGCTAGGGTGTTTGGGCTTGAGTAGTGTTCCCAGTCTATATTAGGGTAATTGAAGTCACCTAGTATGATGGTGTTTGGTGATACATTTATCCCTCTAGTGTTTTCAGGAAGGCCATGTGAGTTTCCTGAGTTTGTGAGGGTGGCCTGTAACATGCTACAATTTGCAGAGCAGTCTTGCCTATGGTTAATTGCACCTGGATGGTCTCCGATGCATCGTGCGTTGCCACCAGTCTTGAGGTGTGGGTGTCCTTGATGAATATGGATACCACCCCTCCTTTCTTGGTATTGTCCGGATTTTGGGGCCGGAACGCATGATATGAGGTAAAACCTGATAGCGCTGGGGTGCTCTCAGGAGCCTTGAACCAGGTTTCTGTCACAGCACAGACATCGATGTTCTCCATACTGAGAAGGGCCTCGAGTGCGTGCATTTTGAGATTTAGACTTCTGGCATTGAGCAGCATTACCCTTAGTTTTTTCCTTTTTGTGTTCTAGGGTGGTAGGTTTAGAATTTGAGCCTTGCCTAAAAAAGGCACTATGGGGTGGCAAGAGCCTTTGCCAATATCCTGAATCCCAGGGGTGACAGGTGCAAGCCGTCCCTCATGAAGCAGCGTGGCTTGTCCAGCATGTCATCCCAGGCAGACAGATACTGGATCCCCTTTGAATGACACCAGTGTTTAAGCCAATTGTTAAAGCTGATCATCTTATCTCTGTATTGTGGCATCATTCTTGGTGAAGGTAGGATACTGCTCAAGGTCAGGGTCATACCTGCCTGGGCTACATAATCAGAGAGCTCCTCAATGTCTCTTTTCATGTAGTCCAAGGAGGTGCGTCTCAGGTCGTTTACACCAGCGTGGACAATGACTGAGTCATATTTGTACCTGCTGTTGAGAGACCTGAGTGCTTGCGTTATGTGGCGGATTCTAGCGCCCGACAGGCAGCTTACTGTGACCTTCTCCTTACTCAGTCTGGTGAGCGGGACATCAGTGTGTCTGACTATGGAGTCACCAATGACTAGTGTGTCTGGCATTGTGTTTGGCCTTAAGGGCTGTGACTGTTTGACACTCTGACTGTGAGGTCTATGTGTTGTGGGTGTTGTGTTCTGAGGTGGTGGTTGTTTGGGTGTCTGCTTTGGTGGCCTCTGCTGTTTTGGTAGATTTTTGATCAGAGCCTCCGAGTATGTCTTTGTGTGTTTATGTGTATGATTTGAGGTTGTAATGGTACTATGTGAGACTGGGTCTATAGTGTGTGTGGTAACCTTCTCCTCCTGACTGGTCTTGCCAGTCCTATGTTGAGAGAGCTCAGCCTCCAGTTTGGCCGTATAGTTGCATCTCTCGCATGTATTTGTGTTTTGTGGGAGGAGGAGAGGGTTGTCTGTGTACATGAGGCAATTGAAACATTGCCTCAATATTCCCAGCTGAGCAGGAGAGGACACTAGCAACTGATCCCTCGACATGCTAGAAGGGTAGACGAAAAACTTTAAAAAGATTCGGGGACGTGGGTGACCGAGAAATGGGGGGTTGCTTTTTGGGGTACTATCTATGACAAGAGTGCCGTATCAAGGTAATAAGTACTGTAGGAGCAAGTGCTAGGTTTAATAGATAGAGAATAGTCTACTTGGAGTCAAGTAGAGATGATCTTTTTAGTTATAGGATATGCTGATTTGATCAGTAGTATAGTTCGAGGAAGGTAGTTTTAAGGGAAAATTTGAAGAGTGGACTTTAGGTAGCCCGAATAGTTTAAACCTGCTTAACCGGCACTGCCCTAGTGTGCAACAGTGGCAGCTCCACGCTAAATCGCTCTAAATCGCGCTAACGCGTGTTTTATACCAGGGGGCTGGAAAAAGCTAGAAACTGGCCCAAAATGACCAATAAACTACTAGTTACTGGCTGAAACCTCACAAAACTGGACAAAAGGCAGCTCAATGCTTCCCACTCCCACTGGTAAGCAAGGTAGCTTCCCTTCCCCCAAATAAGGCAAGGAAACAGTACACAGGAACTACAACCAAAGCCCAGGAATCAGCAACTCTGAAACTGGACTAAACTAGTAAAGCAGGAAAAACAAGAGATATTTTTTCTTTTTTTCTTTTTTTTCACAAAACAGGCAGAAACAGGTACAGCAAACACTTATAAATGCTATGAATCAGCTACTACAGCTTACACAGAAGAATTTGCTACAAATACAGTCAAATAGTAACAAACAAGGATTCCAAGTGCAATATTAAGTTAAATGCAGTAAAACAGCTTCACTGTAACAGAAAGGCAGGTGAAATACAGTCGCTAGGTATTCAGATGTGGAAAGCAACAAAAATATACTTAGTATCAAGAAAAGTCGCTTATTCAGCTCTCTGCAGCCTGGATTACTCTGCTGGCCCACGTGGAGTCTGTGCTGAGTAGGTACAAGCTGAAAGTTTTATACCAGGGGCTGGAAAAGCTAGAAACTGGCCCAAAATGACCAATAAACTACTAGTTACTGGCTGAAACCTCACAAAACTGGACAAAGGCAGCTCAATGCTTCCCACTCCCACTGGTAAGCAAGGTAGCTTCCCTTCCCCAAATAAGGCAAGGAAACAGTACACAGGAACTACAACCAAAGCCCAGGAATCAGCAACTCTGAAACTGGACTAAACTAGTAAAGCAGGAAAAACAAGAGATATTTTTTCTTTTTTTTCTTTTTTTCACAAAACAGGCAGAAACAGGTACAGCAAACACTTATAAATGCTATGAATCAGCTACTACAGCTTACACAGAAGAATTTGCTACAAATACAGTCAAATAGTAACAAACAAGGATTCCAAGTGCAATATTAAGTTAAATGCAGTAAAACAGCTTCAATGTAACAGAAAGGCAGGCGAAATACAGTTGCTAGGTATTCAGATGTGGAAAGCAACAAAAATATACTTAGTATCAAGAAAAGTCGCTTATTCAGCTCTCTGCAGCCTGGATTACTCTGCTGGCCCACGTGGAGTCTGTGCTGAGTAGGTACAAGCTGAAAGTTTTATACCAGGGGGCTGGAAAAAGCTAGAAACTGGCCCAAAATGACCAATAAACTACTAGTTACTGGCTGAAACCTCACAAAACTGGACAAAGGCAGCTCAATGCTTCCCACTCCCACTGGTAAGCAAGGTAGCTTCCCTTCCCCCAAATAAGGCAAGGAAACAGTACACAGGAACTACAACCAAAGCCCAGGAATCAGCAACTCTGAAACTGGACTAAACTAGTAAAGCAGGAAAAACAAGAGATATTTTTTCTTTTTTTCTTTTTTTTTCACAAAACAGGCAGAAACAGGTACAGCAAACACTTATAAATGCTATGAATCAGCTACTACAGCTTACACAGAAGAATTTGCTACAAATACAGTCAAATAGTAACAAACAAGGATTCCAAGTGCAATATTAAGTTAAATGCAGTAAAACAGCTTCAATGTAACAGAAAGGCAGGTGAAATACAGTTGCTAGGTATTCAGATGTGGAAAGCAACAAAAATATACTTAGTATCAAGAAAAGTCGCTTATTCAGCTCTCTGCAGCCTGGATTACTCTGCTGGCCCACGTGGAGTCTGTGCTGAGTAGGTACAAGCTGAAAGTTTTATACCAGGGGGCTGGAAAAAGCTAGAAACTGGCCCAAAACGACCAATAAACTACTAGTTACTGGCTGAAACCTCACAAAACTGGACAAAAGGCAGCTCAATGCTTCCCACTCCCACTGGTAAGCAAGGTAGCTTCCCTTCCCCAAATAAGGCAAGGAAACAGTACACAGGAACTACAACCAAAGCCCAGGAATCAGCAACTCTGAAACTGGACTAAACTAGTAAAGCAGGAAAAACAAGAGATATTTTTTCTTTTTTTCTTTTCTTTCACAAAACAGGCAGAAACAGGTACAGCAAACACTTATAAATGCTATGAATCAGCTACTACAGCTTACACAGAAGAATTTGCTACAAATACAGTGAAATAGTAACAAACAAGGATTCCAAGTGCAATATTAAGTTAAATGCAGTAAAAACAGCTTCAATGTAACAGAAAGGCAGGCGAAATACAGTTGCTAGGTATTCAGATGTGGAAAGCAACAAAAAATATACTTAGTATCAAGAAAAGTCGCTTATTCAGCTCTCTGCAGCTTGGATTACTCTGCTGGCCCACGTGGAGTCTGTGTTTCGTGTGCATACCAGCCAACCTTGTGTTTCATGTATGCTTTGCGATACTTACGACTAACTCCGTTAATGTACACAGACCCTCACGTGGCACCGGCCGTTTGATATGGTGTGCTTAAGGCACTTTCAAGCAATTGTGAGTGGGTTTGCGCAGAGCTTAGCACTGCTAACTTCCAGTCACAGTGTGTTACACGCAGTTAGCGTCTCCTTTGCTTGATCTGTGTCTGCAGTGCTTCACCCCGCCCATACACACTTGCACACGCTTACTATTGCTTATATTTGCTTACTTCTACTTATCTCTGCTTATGCCTGCTTATTGCTGACTTATTCACTCTGGTACTGAGTCTTCACATGTGCATTTCATGCAGTACTCCAGTTCATATTTAATTGTTATTTGGTAGATTCTACTGCAATAAAATGTACATAATTGTCCGTATATGGATTACACTTGGAAAATGGTATATGCTGCAGTGGGACTCGAGCCAGGAAAGCCTCCTCCTTAGGTGGATGCTCTGACCCCTACGCTATTGCTGTGCTGCTTCATTTGCTATACCTTCCTTGTTATCCTCTACAGCCTTTCATGCTGCTTTACCCGTAGCTACGCGATGGGCAGACCTGTGCACCTACAGTTAGCTGTACTCGGAGTTTTAAAAACATTACTACAAGGGTTTCTTCGTGGTTTTTTTTTCAATGTATCGTTGCTGTTGAACACATGGGGACTGTTGGTGGGGATTTGCGGACACTTATGGGTGGTCTCACTCTTTTATGTACACATTCATCTGTTCTACTTTGCAGGGGCATGTTTATTCTGAGAGCTCTGCTCTCAGCCATGCCCCCTGCACTCGGCCACGCTCCGTGTAGCATTAGGTGTTCAGGCAGCATGCCTTCCTTTATATGCATGATGCACTGTCATCCTCCTCTTAAACTGGTGCTTCCGTGCAGGACTAGAGTAGTCCTGCACGGAGGGTTAGTGAATCCGGGGGTACTGCCCTCATCACATGAAATATGTGGAATAGCAAACATTGTCTTTATGTCCTCATGTCTTTCCTGTGGCACTTTTTTTTTTTTAGGATCTGACTAGGTATAATTGTAATAAAGGATGCATATGAGCTTTTTACCCATTAGCTGACCTGCCACATAAAAGTTCCCATTTCTTTTCTCATAGTTGCTAACCCAGTGCATCCAACAATTGGATGTCTCCTCTGCTTTAGGAGGATTTCAGGAGGATATGGCTTACTGGCATTCTTGTTAGCTGTAGAAGCTAGAGAACCTGCAGTTGTATCTCTGTGTATGGAGGTGGAAAAGTTCCTTTTTTTTTTTATCTGTGGTGTGCAGTACAACACTGATACCAAGATGTCACATGCAAATTCTACTATGAGAATGTATTTTCCTGATGGAACAAGACATGCAAATCCATGCCCTCTCCAACATTAGGGTCCACAATCTGCAGTAGCTCACTCCTAAAGAGGGATGAGGAGAGGATCTACATGTGCTTTTTTCTTCCCAAACTGACCTTATGCTCTAGTAACTACTTTGCTTTTCAAACTCATGTTGCTTATTGCACTGGTTCCTTGCTTGCTCTTCACCAGTAAGCCAAATACAAGTGAGAGACCTTTCTGGGAATATTTATTGAAATGAAAGGAATTAGAGTTGATTGTCGGAATGGATATTTCAGAGCAGTATTAAATTAATATAGATGAATTTCTAGTTAGGTTTTAGTGGAGAGAAAGAGTAATAACAATTTGTCTACAGGGTGTTATCAAGGCTTACCTGATAGACATCCTGCTCTGTTTCTAAAATGATAACTGGAATTTGAATTGCTAAATCCTCCCAAAATAAATTAGCAATTTCATATAACTGGGCCAATGTTCTGGTTGAAAAACATGAATAAACATCCAACAACAGAGTGTAGATTAAAAAAAAAAAACTTTGATTTGTTGCTGTAGTTACTTTTTACCAACGGGTATGCCTGATGCAGTGATGAAACTGGCAGAAGTGTTCATATGGAGCAAACAGATAAAAGTAGAAATAATGTTGGAAAACTATTGAATGAAGTCTGAGAATACATAAAGAGATACACTCTGAACTCTTTGGAGTATTGACTAGAATCTAAAAAGCTAATTTTGAGCTGCACAATGTGCAGTATGAAAGAACAGCCGCTATAGGGCTAGCCACTCGGTGTGAACCTTGGCTTTAGATAATTGTCACTATTGAAGTGACACCCCAGCCCCATGTGAAAAACATTGAAAAAGGTGTTGTGGATAGAATGGATTTGCCAAGACAAAATAGTGATCTTTATTAACCTTATTCTGAGAACAATGTGCGGCTAAGTGATATGCTCAGATTTACACCGATGGTAAACAGACTCAAACCCTGAATTACAGTTTGCCAGAGCTGTTCAGAGTTTGGCAGCCTTAGCCAGAGATCTGAAGCGAATCTGAATAAAATCTAAGGCATCTGGTGAATTCTACTGAAAAATAAATATTTTCATAACCTTTTCACTTTTAAACTGTTTGCATCTGTTTTGCCACCTACTTTAAACTGTTTTATTGCTTGTGACTGTGTTTTCTGCACTGCCTATTTACAGTACTTGAGAAATTTATAGCTAGGCTATATTAAGACTTACTGAACCTAGACAGTTTGGCATTTTCTGAGCACTAAATCCAACCATCGCACATTAAGAGGGCCCTCCTCCACCCTTGTGGCAGAAGAGACCCATCTGAGTTGAGGATTGTTGGAACAAGGCTCAGTCTTGGGCTTTCCTATTGGTTGGATTGTTTGAAAACTGTTTTAGTTAGCTGATATATAAACACAGCACACCACACAACTGGGGTTAGCACTGCCATGTATAGACACAAACTCTTAAAAAATCAAATTTTCCCTAGATAACTGCTAGGGAACCCTCCTAAGCTTTCCTGCTTCTCAGCACACAACACAGTTGTGCACTGCTGCCCAGAGAGCAGCTGGCTTTTTGAGGTGCTGGTGCAGGATGCTACACCTGAACCTCCCATACATTAGCTGATTTTACTAGTTCTACAGCAGAACCTAGTCCATCTAGCCCATCCTCCACCACTCTTTACAGAATACACCTGACATAATGGAAGTTCAGTGTCCCACCATTTCTTCAGCCAGTCTGATTGACATGGGCATCCTGAAGCAATGTAGCAATTGCCTCATGTATACATACAACTTACTACTCCTCAAACATGCAAATGCAATATGTGAGAGCTGTATCTATACTATGAATCTGGAATCAATGATTTCTCTCTCATGTGACAACATACCAAATACCAAGCAGGTTGTCAGAACCCTTAATCCACCTCCCACACTTACGAAGCACACAACACATAAACCCACTCACATGGAGGTACTCTTTAGAAATATTCCAAAAGACAAAGACCTCCCAAGCACAAACTTTCTGCACACAATACAGTCCCAAAAGCACCCACTGCACATAATAACATGTGCATCAGTGTCTCACTCAATAAGCTCCTAAGACAGAACAAATGTATTGGTCATAGACAACTTCATAGTAAGACACACAGATATCCCCTTACTAGGATGGATAAGAAGCTGGTCATGGTCAGCTGCCTGTCTGGTGCCAGGATCCACCAAATCATGTACTCACTCAAATCTCTCAGCAACATATACTGTTATGACTCTGTCATAGTCAATGTTGGGGTGAAAGACTTGAGATGTACCTCGCTGGACTATATGAAGAGAGACATGATGAAGCTTTCAGATTATGTGTCTCAGGCAGGTATGTCCTAGCCTTAAGCAGTATTCTTTCCTCACTCAGGATGATGCCATGCCATAATACAAAGAAAAAAATGATTGACTTCAACAATTGGCTTAGCTTCTGATGTCAGTCCAGGGGGATCCAGTATCTGACAGCCTGGGATGATATGGTCGACAGACCACACTGCTCTGCCAAAGATGATCTTTGTGATGCCCCTGCACTGGCCCAGTAATCAAGGAGCCTCAATCCTTACCACTAGCACCAATGAGGTATGTACACATCAGGAGGATGACAAGTACAATTTCCCTTAAGAGCACACAGAGATCACAGTCAATCTGGGGCTGGTTTCTGCATCTTTCTCCAAATCCCCAGTAAGACTTCCTACTGGCACAGCTATAGGGTCAAGATCTCAGCTGAGTGGCCAAGCCAAAATCTCCAGCACCCTCTCTGTCCAACCAGTGCTTCGTGTCCCTGCCCAAGTAGCCAAGTTCTTCCTAGGTGCAAGATAAAACACAAAGTGCCCAGACTTTCTCTCTGACAGAGTTCTTAAATTAATAATCAACATTACTGCTGGATAGCTCTGACTGTATCACTCTTTGTCACCTGCCTTCAGTTCCCAGACACAGCAGAAACTTAACAAAATTTAACATTTCTCTGTGAAAAATACATATCTCTGAGATGTTTGCCTAGAACTGGAAGTCATAAAACAAACAAATTTACATTTGAAACCTAACAATTATTTCTGTTTCCAGACAATAGGAAAACCTCTAGCTCTAGACATTCTGTCTGCTTACTGAGAGATACAACTGTAAAACATTCTGATTCCAACCTATTTTCTTGAAGCCTTGCAGGTTAACTCTGTATGTTCCAGCGTCTACTATTAAAACATGCATTTGCACAGGTATATACTTTATATACATTTCTGTTCTTTTCCAGTAAGTTACACTGTGGTTACATTCTTGAAGCTCAGTATATAACATACAATTCTGTATAAATCATAGCAATATTCACAAATAACAGAATTATTTACAATATTCCAGCTAGGTGGGCTGGCAGCATCATAATTATATATAAATCATATTAATATTTTCAAGTGACATATAATTATTTACATAATTCCAGATAGCTGTACTGTCAGTATTTCCCTGGTGTCACAATTTTCACCTGTTGCCTCTGGGCTTTAGATTACTGGCAAAGGTACTTATCTCTCCCATAGTGCCTTTTTTAGGCAATGTCATAAGAACAAAATTTCCGATGTAAAAATATCCTCCAGAAACAAACGCAGGGTTATGCTGCTTAATGTTAAGAGTCTAAATTAGAAACTGCACTCACTTGAAGCACTTCTCACCCTAGAAGATGTTGATGTCTGTGCAGTCACAGAGACATAGTTCAAGGCCTCAGAGAGAACTCTGGCCATGCACAACTATAATGCCTTCCACATGTTCAGACCACACAACAAATGTGAAAAAAACAAGGGAGGAGGAGTATCTATCTTCATTTGAGACAAATACACCTCTAGACTGGTTAAACAGTATGACACCCTAGAGTTACTCCAAGTCCAACTAATTGTAGGAAAGAATACCCTCCATATCATTGTTAGCTATAGGTCCCCCACCATGAACCATGAAAACCACACGGCCTACCTGGACCTACTTGAGTCACTTTCAGTACAGCCAGATTCCCTGGTCATGGGTGACTTTAACTATCCTTCCATCGATTGGGTCACATATATGAGCACAAATGCTCTCATGCAAGGATTCTTGGATTTTGTTAACATAAATGCTCTAGATCAGATAGCACCCCCACAAGGGGCTCTAATATCCTTGACATACTCCTCACCAATATGGGGATCACTGTACCACCTCATGTGTGGGACCCTTCCTGGTGAAGTCTGATCATAAATCAGTCTTGTTTGAAGTAACAATTGTACCTCCCTCTAGAGCAGACAAAATTAAAACACTTCTCCAAAGCAAACTATAGCCTACTGAGTGATGGCATCAATAGTTTCAGACCCCCTGACAGCAATGACCCCTATAGTGATGTGTCCGTAAATGTTCTGAATAAACACCTATATAACTTTATAGACTCAGCCATACCAGAAAAGATCAAATCAAGATCTTCATGAAAAAATAAGCCACTCTGGTGAACATCCAGCATAAATAGGTTATATAGTAAGAGAAATAAACTGCTGTCAAAAAACATGAGGGAATGATCACAGCAAAGGAAGAACTCCCTCCAAAGCATAAACAAGCAGATCAGACATCTTGTAAAGTCTTCTAAAGCTAATTACAAAACTAAATTAGCATCCCTAGCTAAGGAAAATCACAAGGTATCCTTTATCAATGTCTGAAATCAAAAAGGGGAGGCCCAGCTCTATGCTGAACTAGCTGTGAACAATAAAACATATACTGAACCTGAGGACATCACCAACCTGCAAGCGGACAGGTTTGGTGAAAACTTCATCCCCTGTCCTCACCAATCATACCCCATAACATACCTATCTCCAGTCCTCTGCCTCTCCAGAGAACAGTTCATAGCTGCACTCTCCAAGGCAAAAAACACAGTCTCTATAGGACCAGACAACATCCCAGGTTGCTTATTAAGTGGACTAAAGCAGGTGTTGGCAGAGCCACTGAGCACACTATTCAATCTCAGGCTAAGCACTTGCTTTGACCCAGCTGAGTGGAAAACAACAACTGTAATCCCCTTGCACAAAGGGAGTCCCTCAACCAACCCTGCAAACTATAGACCCACAAGCCTAACCAGCCTTATCTGCAAGGCCATGGAGAGAATCATCATTGACCTTATCAATAAGGATATAGGTGACCTTCAAACTCTTGACCTGACCCAGTTTGGCTTTGTTAAGGGCAGATCTTGCCTGCTAAACCTGGTGAACTTCTTCAGGAATGTCATCAAGGCCCTGGATGAAGGCAAAACAGTTCTCACTGCCTAGCTCGACCTAGCTTGTCACTCATGCATCATTGAGAAACTCACCCAGCTGGGGATTAACCCTTACATCACTAGATGGGTTGCCAACTGGCTCATAAACAGAACACATACAGTCAAAATTGGGGGTGCCAACTCTACTAGCAGACCTGTTACCAGTGGTGTTCCACAGGGATCTGTGCTAGGGCCCCCTACTCTTCAGTATTAATTTTTCAGCTTACCAAGTTTGCTGATGACTGTAAACTGGATGCAATCATCAAATTCACAAAGATGTCAACATACTACAAAATGGGCTTGCACAGACAAATGACTGGTGTCAAAACCACAGACTTAAACTAAATGCAAAAAAAATGCATTATCATCCCTTTCAGCAAAGGAGAAACCCCCTGCTAATTACAGCATTAATAATATCCCCCTAAGTTTAAACCCAGTGATGAGAGATTAAGGAATGCAAGTTGATAGCAGCCTTAATTGTAATCTTCAGGTGTCCACAGTAGTAAAGAAGGTCTACTATGTTGCACACCTCATGAACAAGGGTATAGCATCCAAAGGTACAGAGGTTATAACTCATCTGTTCTCTGATCTCATCAGACCAATAATAGAGTACAAAACTCCCTTCTGTATGTACCTCACCAGACATCTGCAGCAAATGGAGAGACCTCAGAGGTTTCTCACCAAGAAAATTCAGGACCTACAACACATGTCCTACAAGGACAGACTGAAGGCCCTATCACTTTACTCAGTATCATATATATTGCTTAGAGGCGACTTGTGCATGGCCTACAGAGCAGTCTCAGACCCTGCCTTGATGAAGGTGCTGCATAATTGCAAATCCAATGGGACAAGATTCACTCACTCTAGGGATCTTAACCTAACCTGTGATATAACAGGACATGCTGAAGAGGCAGATATGTCTCCCAGAGGTTGCCACTCCTCTGGAACAAACTCCCAATTCATGTAAAACAGAGCTCTTCAATGACCCTTTTTAAGCATAACCTGGGCAATTGGATGGGAAACCCTAAGTTTACACTGGGGGTATCACCTATGTCTCTCTTAGTCAGGGACAGCCGGTACTGATCTTAGATTTGTGCACAAACATAGACTATATATCTTGGTCCATAATGAAACAAGGGTATAATATGACTAGGCTTTAAGAGCCCTTAGCCTAATAACCTCCTATGATCCTATTAAGTATTTATTTAGTAACCTCCTATGATCCTATGAAGTATTTATTTATTTAACATTTGTTTACTGGGAAAGACCCAGTTTCAGCTGAGGCCCAGGGAGAAACACTCCAGATGCATGTGTTTGAAAAGTGGGAGGAAACCAGAGCACCTGAAGGAAATCCACATGAATACAGGGAGGAAATGCAGACTCCACACAGAAGGCACCCCAGCTGAGAATTGAACCAGAAAACCTCTTGCTATGAGGTGACAATGTGAACCTCTACACCACTGTGCTGCCCTTTAGCAGCTTGTAGCTTTAATCCTCAGTGCTAATTGCCAGATGGTCATATACAACAATGAGAAAATTCGTTAGGGCAACTGTTGTGGTAAGAAATCTGTGTACTTTACAAATGTTGAGAACGGCAGTGCAACATTAATTTATTCATCATTCTAGGAATTATAATGGAGGCATAACAGAATGTATGGATTTATTTCTGAGTACTATCACTGGATGTAAAACCAATATCATTTTACCTACAAAGAGTGCTGACTGTGATTAAAAAGAAAGCATCCATAATGGTAAGGTCACTTATCATTTTATATAATTCTTAAAAAAAAGCAAAAAAGAATGAAAAGAAAAGCTCCTTGGAGAGCTATATGGGAGAAGTTTTGAGTTGTAGACCTGCAAAACCTACATATCTCATGACACTGATTTATTAGAATGGGATTTTAGAAAAATATTATTTATTTATGTTTTTAACACGATGAATCAGGCACTAGAGCTAGCTGTCACAAAATATCTCCATTTTGTACCCAATAAAGTTGTAAGTGAAGCTTCAGATAGAAGAACCTGTGAGTCACAAAAAAACAAAATAACAGAGACTGAAAGTGGAGAACCAGGATGTCATATGTGATGAGAAAAAAAAGAAGTAAAGAATGATTATAAAATATTAAACATTGTTAGGCAAGCTCAGGCAAAAACAAGGGGAAAGTACAATCACAACGAAAGTAATCAGGTAAGCCTAAAAAGAAATGAGATCCAGATTTCAATGCAGCATAGAGACATAGATATGTTAGGGCAAAGGATGACTTCAGAATTAAGTCAAACAAAAATGCAAAATGCATGATGGGTTATGACGAATTAAGATTTTTTATGAATAGCTAAGATGTCCAAAAAAAAAAACAAATGCCAAGACAAAGTGGAGGAGAGCTGATTATCAGAAATGATTGGGGGAGGGTTGGATTTCACATTTATTGGTAAAGGGGGGTGGACACTCACCAAGGATTCACATTATACCAAATTATATTATTATTATTATTATTATTATATTATTATATATTATTCTTATTCTTATTCTTCTTCTTCTTATTATTATTATAGTGTGTATGCATGAAATAGGAAAGGCTGCAGTAGCACATATTTAAAAAAGTTTCACCACTTCTGATCCATAAAGAAGTATTGAAATGGTAGATAAATACAAAGAGGGAGATACTCCCCCAGATTTACTAATCTTCCATGCAGGACTAGCTTAGTCCTGTACGGAAGCGGCCGTTTAGGAGCAGGATGGCAGCACGCCATGCATATTAATGAAGGTGCACTGCCTGAGCTCCTAATCTTACATGGAGCATGTAAGAGTGCAGGGGGCGTGTCTGAGACTAGAGCTCTCAGAATGTACACTCCCCCGCAATGAAGAACAGCAGAAAGCCCAAAAGAATGGGCGAGACCGCTCATAGGTGTCCGCATATCCCCAACAACATCCCCTCACGTGTACAACAGCAATAGTAAATACACAATATAAATATACCATTTTTTATTTTTATGAAACAGATTAAATTTAACCATTGATGCATGGGTTTGCCCATCGCTTAGCTACGGTTAATGCAGCTTAAATGGCCGAAGAGGATGACAAGGATGATATAGGCAAATGATGAAGTATAGCAATAGTGTAGTGGGCAGAGCATTTGCCTTACAAACAAGCATTCCCAGTTCAAGTCCCACTGCAACACATCCCATTTTCCATGTCAAATGACATTATGACCAATATTTTAGTTGCATAACCTACTAAATAGCATAAATTTGTGAATGTGAACTGGAGTACTCCATTAAATGCAGATGTGAGGTGTCAGTGTCATAATGTTGCAAAGTCCACAGATAATCACATGTGCCCCGTACAGTATACGTACACAGGAATCATGGATAGAAATGGAAGATAAAATGTGTAATGAATGATAACTCCATACAGCTTCCAAATCTCCCACCTTCTCAAGAACCATTAGACATTACTGTCTAAATTAGTGTAGTGGTAAGTGGGAGTAAGCACTAGTAAGCAAGTGTAAGTAGTATTAAGCAGTAGTAAGCGGGAGTAAGCATATGTAAGCACTAGTAAGTGGGGTTAGGCCCATTTGTGTGGGGTAAGCAATGTGCACACAAGTTAAGCAATATTGAAGCTAACTCTCTGTAAGCATATTTAACCAGAGGTTAGCATTGCTTACCCTCACGCAAACCCGTGCAAACTTGCTTACAAGTGCTTAAAAGTGCCTTAATCACTCTGTATCCAACAGCTGCTGTTATGCCCAGCAACAAAATGAACAGCCTTGCAGGACCCTATACACTATAGTCACAGTAGTTAATCAGCAAGCCATCACAGCAGTACATAAGACTGAGGTATCACCAAACAAACCATCACTATAGTAAAATCAAACTGAACATGTGAAAGGAATCAGTATACAGTCATATGTTCTATAACCTACTACATAACATAAATATGTGAACTGGAGTACTGAAGTAAGGCCAGATGTGAGGTGTAAATGTAATAGAGTGTTGAAGTCCCCTACTAAACACAAGGATCCCATACAGTGTAAGTACACATGAATCATGGATACCAGACATATATATAAGATGTAATGAATAATAAATCAATGCTGAAAAGCAAATATAATGCAAAATCACTTTTAAGCAATGCTAAGCATTGCACAGGCCAGCTTAGGAGCTGTAAGCAATGTGTAGGCCAGCTAACTCAATGTGCCCAGTGGTATAGCCCTTTAAACAATGCCAACCTTAGGTAAGCAGGTTTGCCCGTAGCTTAGCCTTTTCAAAACCGGTCAATCACGGCAAAGTGTGGGAATTCGGCCCTACTTAAACCCAACAGGTGGGAATACATCTCATAACTGGTTGTAGCTTCCCCTTGCAAGCACCATTGCAGAAAGGGGAGAGGGAGTGTGCTTCCGGGTGCAGTGCTGGGTCATCCAGGAGTCCAGAGTCATGGCAGGACTCCTTGTCAAAGAGCGTGAGGAGAGACTGCTGCAGGGCCAGTACCAGGGTTCTCAATATAAGGTGGAAGCCTGGGACCATCTCTCCTGTGACCTCACCAGTGCCACTGACATACCCCAAACTGGTGAGCAGGTCAGGCATCACTATACCAACCTGAAGTGGCAAAAGGGGGATTTCTTGGATCAGTGGATCCTAGGACGACAGGGGAGGTCCCAGCTGTGTGTATCACTCCACTACCTGTTTAATAATTGCCAGCTCATGTATATTATGAATATGTATGGCTAAATATTCCTCTTATGTCCTTCACAGCAGCAAGTAAGTGGGCCGTGAACCAGGAGGCCCATGGCTGTCGCCTGGAGAGGTTGTGATATGAGGCAGGTTAGTAATACTCTTGCATGTACTGTCATAGGAAATAAATCTAAAAGTATGAGTAAATTAATTGCCAGTATAAAACCTGTTTTGTTTAAGGCAAGTACTGCATACACCGGAGAATATGGCAGGAAGAGTCTCATATAATTTGTATGTAAATAAAAGCATAATAGCCTGACAATAAAGGTCTAACTGCTGGAGTGCATGTGTATACTCTGGTATCATATGGTAATGTAGATTTGCAATCACTTAATAGTACAGTTGTATTAAGCACTGTTACCCACACTGTGCAACATAAATAGAATGTGTAGGAATGTCTGTATATGACTGGTGTAATCCCCAGAGGTCACTTAGTACAACTGAGAGACACATAAGCAGAAAACAGTGAAATGGCAAACAAAAAAATCCAAATAGCCCACACAACTCAGATGTGAATTGTATTTTTAGCACACACAGCCATGGTTCGAATCCTTGGAGTGGTAGTAGTCTGCATACAGTATCATACCCCACAACTGTACAGATATGTCCAGAATGTCTAGTAAATTGGCCCATATCTGCTGCCTGTCACCCTGTCCCCCTGGGAAATCAGTGGGATGATCCCAGACATATAGGCAGCAAACAAGAAATACAACTGATTGTCACACATCTATGAGAATAAAGCTGGCACACTAGCAACTCCCCAAATCTTATGAGAGTAATAAGCCACGTATGTCCTATTTGCACCCCCATGTTGTCAAGCTGTGACCAGAGTGTGTACAGTAACAGATTGAGATGTATGTGCATAATAATAATGTGGAATCTGGTACTGTGTGTGGCAACATTCAGATAGTGCTAACACACATTGCTCTCACAGGTCTGTCAGATACGAACACTGTGCCCAGAAATTAAAGAATGATACCCTGTACTGGTACTGTTTACTTTGGTATTGTATGGCATTGTGACTGATGCAGTTGCTCTGAATAATAAGGTATTGCTCATCACTGTCACCCACACTGTGCTGCATAATATAACTGTCTAGGAAATCTTGTATAAGAGTGTTGTAATACAAGGTCAGAATGTAAAACCACAGGAGAATTATAAGCCAGAAAGCAGATAAGAGATATACAGCAATATCTATATAGCACACACAACTGTGATGGACAATGTTTTAGTTTTAGCAGACACAGCCATGGTCTGAAACCTGGGAGTGGAAGTAGGCTGCATACAGAACCATACCCCACAACTGTACAGATAAGTCCAGAATGTCCAGTATATGGGCCCATATCTGCTGCCTCTCACCCTGTCCCCCTGGGAAGTCAGTGAGATGCTCCCACATGTTTAGGCAGAAAAACAGGAAATACAACTGATTGTCACACATCTATGAGAACAAACCTGTCACTCTAGCAACTTCCGAAACTGTTATGAGAGTAATAAGCCAAGTATGTCCTATCTATACCCCCATGTTGTCAAGCTGTGACCAGAGTGTGTACAGTAACAGAGTGAGAAGTATGTGTATAATACTAATGTGAAATCTGGTACTTTGTGTGGTAACATTCAGGTAGTGCTAACAAACATTGCTCCCACAGGTACGTCGGATACAAACATTGTGCTGAGAAATAAAAGCTTTATTGGCTAAGCTTCTGGTGTCATTCAAAGGGGATCCAGTATCTGTCTGCCTGGGACGACATGATCGACAGCCCACGATGCTTTGCCAGAGATGGTCTGGAACTGTCGCCCCTGGGATTCAGGTTACTGGCTAAGGCTTTTGCCACCCCTATAGTGCCTTTTTTAGGAAAAGTTCAAAGGACAAAACCACCACCGTAAGAGGTACAAGCATGCAAAATCTGAAGGTAATGCTACTCAATGCTAGAGATCTAAAACCTCAAAATGCACACTCTTGAGGCACTCCTAAAAATGGAGAACATTGATATCTGTGCAGTAACTGAGACTTGGTTCAAGGCTCCAGAGAACACCCTTGCAATAACAGGCTACAACACTTACCACACTTTTCAACCACCAAACCAGGATCAAAACACTAAAGGTGGAGGAGTGTCCATATTCACCAAGGATATTCACACCACCAGGCTAGTTGCCCAACACAATGCATCTGAAATTCTCTAGGTGCAACTAACACTAGGTAAGACTGCAATCCAAATGGTAGCTTGCTACAGATCCCCCACTATGCCCCAAGATTCTCACTACACCTTTCTAAATATACTAGAAAATATTAAGATACAATCAAACACCCTAATACTGGCTAATTTCAACTACCCTGAGATTAACTGGGAAAACTACTCATGTACAAACACCTTTGCCCAACGGTTCTTGGAATTCATAAATGCCAACGCCCTGGATCAACTAATCTATAGTCCCACCAGGGGCTCCAATATCCTAGACCTGGTAATTACCAACATTTGAAATCGATGCTCCACACCTATGGTCGCCCCCTCATTGGTCAGAGCAGACCATAAGCTAATCACCCTAAACATCCACATCCCACCCCCACTCCCCAGTAAGGAAACCTCCATAAAAAACTTCATGCTACTCAAGTCAAAAGTGACAAACTTTATGACACCCATACAGACGGGAACTGAAAGTTCGACTGCTGAGTCCTACACTAAGGCACTGTACGAGCACATCCGCTCATGCATGAATCGTGCCATCCCAAATAGAACCAAGATGCTCTCCTCCAAAAAAAGGAAGCCAATCTGGTGGTCCCCTGCCATAAACAAACTTTACAACAAAAAGAAGAAACTGTTGCAGAAAAGAGGAAAATACCGCAATGCAAAAAATTCTCTTACCAGCCTCAGTAAGAAGCTGAGATCCCTCGTAAAATCCTCCAAAGCTAGTTACGAAAGTAAAATTGTCAAAGATTCCAAAGACAACCACAAGGCATTCTATAACTATGTCAAGAATCTAAATGGCAATGCTCAGATCTGCTCTGAGCTGCAACAGAATGGCATTAAATATACTGATCCCAAGGATATTGCCAATATCCTGGCAGAGCGATTCAGTGCCAACTTCACCCCCCTCTCCCCCCAAAATGGCCCATCTCAATACCGGAAGATTGCCAAATTCCGGTAATAATGGCCAAACAAGTAAAAAACACACTCTCTAAAGCTAAGAATACAGCATCCATGGGACCAGATGACATCCTGGGCTGTGTACTACATGAAATACAAAATGAACTGGCACCTCACTTAAGTGTCATGTTTAATCATACCCTCACCTCAGGCTTCGTGCCCACTGAGTGGTGCACAGTTACAGTTATTCCACTCCACAAGGGGGGATCCTCCTTGGATCCCAGGAACTACCACCCCATCAGTCTGATGAGCCTGATCTGCAAGGCCATGGAACGTATTATCATGGAACTTATAAACAAAGATATTGACAACCTTCAAACACTGGACCCCACCCAGTTTGGGTTCGTGAAGGGCCGATCTTGTCTCCTGAACCTGATTGACTTCTTTGAATCAGTCTCCAGAGGCGTGTATGAGGGTAAGGCAGTCCACACAGCCTATATGGACCACGCCAAGGCCTTTGACACCATCCCCCACTCTGGAATCATAGATAAACTTACTAAGCTGGGCATTAATCCCTACATCACTCGATGGGTTGCCAACTGGCTTACTGACAGAACCCACACTGTAAAAGTAGCTGACTCCAAATTCAGCTCCAGACAAGTGACAAGTAGAGTACCTCAGGGTTCAGTCCTGGGACTGCTCTTGTTTGCCATCTATCTCTGAAGTACAGGCCAATACTAAGGGACTCTGGCTAACAAAGTTCGCAGATGACTGCAAACTGGGAGCCATTATTGAATCCCCAAATTATGTGGATACTCTACAAAAGGGCCTTACAGAAACAGATGCTTGTTGCCAGAACCATGGGCTCAAGCTCAATGCCAAATGTATAGTTATCCCCTTTGGGAAAAAACATGTACGCATGAATTACCACATAGGTGGCAGTACACTAAACACTGAAAATGTGATAAGAGACTTAGAGACACAGGTGGACAGTGGTCTCACCTTCAATAACCACATCGCCACAACAGTCAGGAAATCCTTCTATGTGGCACACCTCATCACTAAGGGCTTTTCATCCAGAAAAAAGGAGGTCATTGTTCCACTGTACTCATCCCTCATTAGACCCATTATAGAATACAATGTCCCATTTGGTATGTACCTCTCAAGACATCTGCAACAACTGGAAAGGCCGCAGAAATACCTCACTAAAAAAATCACAGGCCTAAAGCAGATGCCCTATGCTGACCGCCTTAAAAAACTCCAAACTCCAGCTATACTCTGTCGCATATTGTCTACTCAGAGGCGATCTCTGCTTAACATACAAGGCCATGTCAAACCCAGAGCTGTTGGACGTGCTACACTTAAAAGAAATCCCAATCCCACGGTGCCACACGCACCAGGGATCTAAACCTTGTCATCACGATAAACAATACATGCTGGAGGGATAGGTTCCTGACCCAGAGACTCCCCAGACTCTGAAATAGACTGCCCATACATGTCAGAGCACCTCCTTGGCCCTCTTCAAAAAGAACCTTGACAACTGGATGGGAGAAAGGAAATTCACCCCGGGGATCACGTCAGTTGCCCTGCTAGACAGGGGTCCAGAGAAGTAAATAGTGTGGGAAGAAATAGCCTGGGAATTGTTATGGCTAGGCTTGTATAGGCCCTAGGGCCGATAG
>NC_056735.1:330942244-330977244 GCF_019279795.1 Protopterus annectens
AGCAATACAACTGTGAAACAGTTTTATTAATACAGTAGTCTGGAGTGGTTTACATATATTGCTGTCCAGGCTGAGGCTTTAAGTAGTACAATAGTAAAGACAGACTGGGCCACAGGATACCAATCAATCAACAGTAACTAATGCAGATGTATAGTCCAGAAGCCTCTATCTACACTCTGTACACAATCCCTAGGGGGTACAGACCTCAGTTGACACAATGGGATGTATCTTTTACACAACAAGGCATAACTGACACCATCACAATCATACTGACAAACAGAACATTCTGTATGGCAGGAGGCAGTAGGCCTGCATTTACCCAAGTTGAATTGCATGATAATGTACATCCAGATACCTTAAGGTAGCTTACCCCTGATACCCCCACATGTTGTTACAGCCTAGGTTAGTTATGGTGCATCTCCCCCAGACTCAATAATACAGGGCCATATACCACTGTAACATACACTGGCCTCTATAGTGCATAAGGGGAAACATGTATTGTGTAGGTGAAGCCCACACATATATGGACTCAACCCCTCAGTATGTGTGGGGGACATAGCAGTGGACTGATGGCAGGAATGGCAGCATGACATACTCACAGCCCACTACATAACAACCCATGACAGCATGTCATATGTACAAAGCCTGGTATGTAGGTGGAGGGCAGAGGCAGGAACACAGGCCCATATGTGTAAAACTGTTATCATACACTAAGCAAGTTGCTGGTGTTATAGGATAGTCTGCAACATACCCTTAATCAGGAATATGAAGTTAGAAACAGAAATGGATGTAGCCATGTACTGATAGCACTCAACACACACACTGGGAGTGATATATCTGACACAAGACCTGTGTGATGGACAGATAAAACATAATAGGCACACCTCTGGCCATCAAGAGGATAAGCCCACAGTTGAGAGCTATGCAGACAAACTGCATTCCAAGTTAAACTAGTATGTAAATACAAACCCTGTAACACTGGTGCTATACAATGTAGACAAAAACACTACTCACACTCTGTCTGTAGTTCTGGAACCTCCTACAAATATGTAGCTGGCCTGAGTGTGCAGGTTCTCCTGTAAGAGGAATTGCTACCTGCTATCTGTAACACTGCTGCCCACACACAGAAAGGATGGCCATCATACAGGAAAGGTAAAGGGACCACGCCCACATGATGCAGGGATTTATAGTAGTTGGTTGCCATGACAGTGGTAATTGGAAGTACTACACAGCATGCTGCATGCAGGTAGCAAGTGGAGGACACTGATTGGTGCAGTGGTCATCACCTGATCATGTGCATCCCCTACAGATTCCAAGCTGCAAGCTATGCAAAGCAGCTCATTCCATTTACTGGAGAGAGAGTGTGTGTGAGAGAGAGAGAGAGAGAGAGAGAGAGAGAGAGAGAGAGAGAGAGAGAGAGAGAGAGAGAGAGAGAGAATGAGAGAGAATGAGAGAGAATGAGAGAGAGAGAGAGAGAGAACGAGAGAGAGAGAGAGAGAGAGAGAGAGAGAGAGAGAGCGTATAAGGCACAGAAAAAAAACATCCAGAAGAGTCTGCATTCCCAGAACAGGTATGTGAAGTATATATGTCTGCAATTTACCATAGTACTTGGTCCATAATAATGGGATAGATTAGGTGGAATGATTTATATGTGCCTTCAGGTGTTGTTGTAATGATGTTCAGCTGAACAACTGCTAAGGACAATAGCATCTGTCCCTGTGAGTAGTGGGCCATACCCATCAACCATGCAGAGCAACACTGACTGATAAGATGTAAGCCATCATAGTGGGTGTTGTGTAATGGGAAGTATGTATATTACGTGGCCAAGAGCTGGTCGTGGAAGTAATGCCATAATGATGGACACGTGGGTACCACATCCCACCTCTTGCAGGATATTCAGGCTAACCTGTATTGTAGCATGCAGGAATGCCATAGGTGTGTAATAGGGTTCCCTGCAATCCGGCCCTATATATATCCCCCTAATGTCAGGCTGTGTCCATATGTGGCAATTGTCTGTGTTGTAGTAAGAAAGAACAGTGCAGCTGTGCAGGAAGGTGTTTTGAGATTGTGGACCTGATGCCTGAATGTACCCCACATATAGGTATGCATATGTGTATACATACATACATATATATATATATTCCCAGAACAGGTATGTGAAGTATATATGTCTGCAATTTACCATCTCTCTATATCTCTATATCTACAGGTATGTCCACAAATATACAGATACCCATGCGTAGACATATATATCAGCACATATATACATGACATATATCTACACATATATAGATATATACCTATTTGCAGATGTCTACATATATGTATATATATATATATATATATATATATATATATACAAACACAAACATAAATGTATGTAAATACATGTCCCTATATTACTACCACAGTGCTGCATGCTATGTGCGAGGAAACAGCACACAGCAATGCACACAGATATCTACAGCTGTCAGTGTGTGCAACATGGATGGGTATGTCTCATGTGAACCCCTTGTTGGGACCACATTGCCCTTGTCTGTGAAGTATGGAATGGGAATATGGGGAAGTATGGCAGGTATAGTTGTGGAAGTGGTCAGGGTTGGTAGCTATAGAGGACAGCCTACAGGGGTGGTATGTGACACATGTGGTGGGTAACCACCCTGGATGGTGTGTGTGTTCTGTGATGTGGACACCCCATGGGCCCCAATATGGACACAATGGGAACAAGCCTTCCACCCACTGCTACTCACAACAGCAGTCCACGTTCTGAATGTGACTGGCCTGAAGGCTGAGTAGGAGGGGCATGTGGTCACTGTGAATGTGTACTGGGTGCATCAAGGTGATGTAGCACATGCCACATGTGTCTGTGGAGCCCATTATGGAGCAGACCCTGGACCTGTCATCAGGGGACAGGAACATGTCTGTGTGTGCCCCCAGGGTGGGGAACAACAACCCCTGGGTTGGTTACACCTGACGGTATTGCTGGACCAGTACATGAGGAGGCCCCAGGGTGGGTCAAACATGTGATGTGGCCTAGTAACATGGGCAGATGAGTTTGGAGAGGTGGTTCTGCTGGCCACTAGTATATATACATGCTATTGTGTCACTGTTTTAGAACATATGTCAGTAATAATAATCTACACAATCCCAGAACATATCCAACAGCATACATAGATAAGCTCAATAACACAAAATGTCAGATGTGCAGCAAAGACATAGCAAGCATACCACAGGCATATATGGAACCATTGTGGCCCTGACAATGGCATGCAGGTGAATAGTCTGTAACAGGCCAGCAATGTTAGTGTCCACACAGGGAACATGACTACAAACACATTGCACAAAGCGTGGTACAGTACAATACCTGCCCCACTGGTAGGTATGCTGCAGCCATACCTATTGAGTTGTGTGTACAGTTTGTTGTCACTGATATGGTGGTGGGGTGACAGTGATGTGTATTAAGAACTGTGGTAACCTTGCTGCATGACTTGCTCACACCTGTGTCCATCTTTATGTCTTTCAGGCATGATGTCCCATGGAAGGCTGCCAGCCTACACAGCAGCTAAAAATGAAATCCTGCTGAATGAACTAATACAGCACTATGTAATCTTGTTTGGCCTGGCTGCCCATGATCAGCAGGAGTCCACAGGGTCAATGATGTCAGACTGCACAATCGCAGTTATGAGCAGGTCCGGCATCATTGTTCTGACCTGCTTCACAATGCCCATTGGCATGCTGCGCAGTCTGTGGGGATCACCTCACCACAGGGGGGGCATGCCATTCATCCCCCCTGACATGTGTGGAGGAGCTCCTGGCCAGCCTCGTGGCACCTGCCCGTCCAGTCAGCCACCAACCGCTGGACATCTTTGTGGAGGTGGGTGCCACCCACACACCAGCCGAGGAGCATGCAGATAAGGCCACAGAACACATCAGTAGACCACTGTTGCATGTACATCCACATCGGTACAGGTAGATCATGCATATCTGACATGTCATAGATATATTTTGTTGCTGCATAGTAGTGATAAACAGATGTCCATATGTGGTAGTATTGTGGAAATGTACTGTTGATGTATTGTAATACTGCACCCACCCTGTAGCAATGCCACAGGTGTGGCCACTGACTTTGCATCTCTCACCATCTTATGTAGGTCCCTCTGGGATACCATCAAGGCAGCAGCCTGTAGCTGGTGAATATGGTTTAGGTAGATGCTTGCCAATACACCGGGCATGTAATGGCGATGGTATATTCCATGCACACATCTAACACACCTACCCAGAATGCATGCTGTACATGTGCATGTATTGTTGCTGTGAAATGCACGGCATCACAGGGGTGACCATGATGGGGTATTGGAAGGGTATGTCAGACACCTGCATGGTAACTAACATCCTGTCATTGTGGAATGTGTCTACAGGGTGTAACATAATGGTGAGAGACATGGCCTACAGTAGGGACATGTATGGAACAACACCCATATACAGAGCAACACCAGTGTATATACCTGTAGGACAATGGCAACTGCTGCAGAGATACACTATGGCATAAGGCATTACAGTGGTCTACATTATCAGCTAGGACTAGACTGTAACATATGGTGTTCAGTGTATGGGACACTGCAAAGTGACACACATGTGTAGGGCTTACTTGTCATGCATTTGCTAAAAGGCTGAAGGAGGGGGGGTGTCAGCATGACACACCAGTGCACTGCAGCAGGGATCCTAAGGATGCTATGAATGGCTGTATCTGCACAAAGTCAGGTTCAGGACCTGTGACAGACGTAACCCTACCCCCACAGCAATAGTGACGGCAGTGTGTGAACACCAAGGGATGTGCACATTATTAGACCTTGCAATAATGCAGATTAGGGGGACATGCGTAGGGCAGACTGAACATACACTGGCAAATGCAGGTAGCCCATGCTGGTATACCCCTGCCAGGAGTAGTAACTGCTGTAGTACACACAACAAGAGGTGCAACAAACTGCCATGATAAGGGTGTGCACACATTTACCCACACGGTGTGTATGCATCATGGCCAGCATCCGCACACCTAACACATTCCATAGACACTGCATGTGAAAGTACAGGACATATGTCACATATCGGGTGCATGTACTGTTAAGATATGCAGTGATGTGGTCCCATGGCAGATCAAGGATGGGTGCCTCATATCAATAAGTGTGTGTACACCCCCCATAGCCATGGTATGCTCTGATGGTTGTTAGTGTAAGAGTACTGGATTGGTCATACATGGTCCGCTGATGTTGAAAACTGTAAATCAGACATCAGGCATTCACAAATGACATCTGTCCACATATCATCCCAGGTATGTGTTGCTGGAAAACATAGCGGCTGTGAGCATTAAAGCTGACATAACCAACACAGTAGTACACATTCAGCAATGGGCTATACACCTGTGGGATGTGGTGCACAGTACATGGCAGAGTGCAGAACAGGTGCACAGCAATACTATGTGCATGGGTGCAGTGGTATCCAGGGGAAGGGGCATCACCTAGTGACAGAGCACATGCATTACACACATGCATGCTGTTGTTAGCGTGGATGGACTATAGATGTACTGCATGCTGTTGGGTACCATATGTTATGCATGTTGACAGATGGGTAATAGGAGGACTGTGTGTACCTATCATTGTGCAACCTCACGTGTGTGTGTGTGTGTGTGTGTGTGTGTGTGTGTGTGTGTGTGTGTGTGTGTGTGTGTGTGTGTGTCTGCATCCTGGTGGGTAGTTAGTTTGTCTGTAGGGTTACTCTGGTGAAGTTGAGGGAGGTTGATGCATGTAGGATGCATGTGTGCATGTGTGTCTGTCTGTGTGGCTGGCCATGTATGTACATGTGTGATTGTGGAGTGTTCATACATCAGTGCTTCCCTTTGGGATCATGCAGTACATGGACATGGACTGCCACAATACACACCAGGAATACTTGTCATGTATGTAATCACAGGACAGCTGATAGTATAATATGGTCTGTAGCATGGAAAAGGCATTGAAAGGGAAGGTAGACACCAGGTACACCCTTAATATTGCATGCAGCAGAGAGGTCACCTACAACTCGTGTATGCAACACTACAGATGCATTGGGGATGTACTAGTCAACACCAGGGAGTGTATCCATATATTACAGTTGTCACATGACAGGCTTGATTGAGCAGCATATCTGGCATATACTGAGCATTACATACACATGACACACAAGTGTGCACTATTATGGAGTGAGCATAGTAGCCCACACATATAGGGGCCATGCTCATGATGTCTGGACATACACAGGGTGAACACCAAATGACAGCAGTGAGGCCATCTAAAACCACTG
This sequence comes from Protopterus annectens, assembly GCF_019279795.1. Classification (NCBI taxonomy): domain Eukaryota; kingdom Metazoa; phylum Chordata; order Ceratodontiformes; family Protopteridae; genus Protopterus; species Protopterus annectens. The sequence goes on from NC_056735.1 coordinate 330,948,581, forward strand.
CACACAGGTCAGGCAGGTAATGTATTAAAGGGTCTTGTGTTGTGATCGCTTGTCTAGGCATTTAGAGGACTGATATGTTAATGAGTGGTATCAATGTCTGTATGTTACCAAGTGTGATACAAGATGGGGTACACATGGACATATTTGTGAGACTGTCTGCAAAGTCACTGACAGGTAGGTATTATGGTGGTGTGTGTGTGTGTGTGTGTGTGTGTGTGTGTGTGTGTGTGTGTGTGTGTGCATGTGTGCGCGTGTGCGCGTGTGTGTGTGTGTACTGTTAGGCAATGCTGTACAGGTCTTAAAGTGTGTTTATTGTTTTCCCCCACAGATGGCGAGGTGGGTCAGGGTCCTTCCTGCATGCAATCTGATGTCAGTGTCCATACCGACACTGAAGATGATGATAGTACTGTTGAAGCACAGGTGGGGTTGTCAGGGGCTGAAAGAGTGCCATCATTTGACATCCCCCTTTTAACCACCCCAACCCCGCACACAGTTTCAGTGCCTATACATACCCCATCACCAGCGGTCATAGCGGAGGGACAGCTGGCATTTGGTGGCTGTGCACAGGAAAGTGTGGTAACCATGCCTACTGTGTCTGGTCACAGCAGGCATAGCCAGATGTCTGGCAGGGCACCACATAGGCAGATGTCCCAGGGTGCTCATAGTAGGGCCGCTGGACATCATGCCCCTGACAGAGGCAACATAGCTGCTACCAGCAGGGGCACGTTTCAGGCAGTCATGGATGCACCGGCACATATAGAACGTTCCATCAGACTGGGCCTGAGGCTGCAGAGAGCTGCTCTCACATCTGCAATTGACAATGCCCATGAACTGGCTGGTGCCATCCATGCATTAACTGAGTTCATGGATAGACAGTCTGGTGAGATGATGGCCCTCATCGATTGTGGTCTGTCCGTGCTTGAACGTGTTGTGGGAGTGCGGCAATGGCCGTGTGGATGTAGGCCAGCAACACCAACAGCTGGCAGTCAATGTAGATGTGCTAGGACACCAAGGGGCTCCTGTAGAGGCAGTACCAGCCCTGGCACTGTGGGGGGGTGCTGTCCACTCCACACCACAGCAGGCCATGAGCACATTGTCCTGGCCAGTCCCAGGAGGGACCTGGTACCAGCAGACACTTGTCATCATTACGTGAGAGTAGCACATTGAGGCCTGTACCTGCACATGCCCATGGAACCCCTGGCAGGCACAGTCCACATGTCCATGGCCAGAGGCAGTGAAGTACACACCCTGCCAGGTATGGTCTGCAGCTGTCCATAAATGCCCCCTGTAGGGCAGCCACATGGCAGAACTGTTTGCATGCATACCCACACACTATACAAACACACCTAGGGCAACCCCATAACTACACACACCACATCACCATGCCCAGTTCACCTCGGTACACCCCTCACCCACACACATGGTTTCAAATGTATAACCCACCCTAGGCCTCTGGCAAACCAACAACATACCCTGTGCATATGATTATACCTGTGCCACATCCCTGTCATCCATACCATCTACGCAGGGACAGGCTACTATGGTTCTGATGCACATGGTGACTGTACTACAGTGTACCACAGTACTTCAGTGTAACATGTTGTAAGGAGCAAAGTGTAATGCATAAATGTCAGTTAGTGTAGCCATCCAGCAATGTTGCATTATAGCTGTTAGTAACACTGGTTGATTGTGGTTTCTATAATGTTATCCATTTATGTTGTAGATGTACATGTGTCAGCATGAGGGTGGTCTGCAGTCATATTCCACAATGGGGTATGGCACTGTGGTGACACCATAGCTGTGACATATCTGAGGTACAGTTGAACACATGTCACAGGTTAGTATAACAGTTATTGCCTGTGCCACATGGACAGGTGACCCACTGGGGCATGTAGACCCTGCAACCTGATGTAGACCCATCCACATGTACACACACACTGTTACTTGGCAACACTGGGTCTAGACCCCTACCTAGGTATGTAGTGATACTGAAGTGTGTGGCTTACATTGCACACACCACACAGCGTTTAGGATGAGGTGTATCCCAGGTTACATGTTACATGCAGAATATCCCCAGACATGTACAGTATGCTAATGGGGGATGTAATGGGTGTATATGGACAATACATAGTGTGACATACCTTCATATACACATTAACAGACATATAACAGGCAGACACACATCCGAGAGACCAGGGTCTATCGCTGTTAACTAACTTGACCCTGTGTCCAATGTGTTACAGGTAGGCTGCACACAGCACATGCATAACTGGCCTGTAATGTGGTATCTGTTACCTGTATGGTTGATGGTGACAGTGGTAACCATAATGTGGTACATGGGACATATACCAGGTGTACCTTGGTGTAATGACGGTGTACACAGCACCCACATCCCCCAGTGGATATTGTACTTCCTGACCCCATGATGACACTCTGATATACCCACCATCACACATTGGCTACGGCTGCGATACAACCCAATGTAGATCCCAACAGTGATACTACAGGGATATGCATCTGATGCACATGCCACACACATAACAGGGTGTTGCATTGTCATGCCTCACCGATGGGCAGCAACAACACTATCTGTACTACCATGTGGCAATGGGTATTGTAATAGGTGTATGTGCCCTCGTAATGCTGTACCCCACAGATAAACGGACATGCACACATACTGACACTTGCCAGAACAAAATTGGTATCCCATGCCTATCAACCCATTTGTACAACACTGTTGTGATGGTACTACAAGACCCATGTAGCCAGTATGGGGAGGAGCTTAACAGGGTATATGTAATGTCCCATACAGCAGCAGCCACGACTGGCTATGGCAATGTGTGTTGCAGTGGTTGTGAAGGCCCTTATGGAATTCCTATGTACAGGTGTGCTAACACATAGACACTGCTATACTCAGTCATGCACATGTATGCATGTGTCAGTACTGGGGTGCATCACTGCAGGTGGTCATAGCTGTGTGCCTAGCTATTGTCCAAGGAGAGATGGGTTACGTAGGGGCTGTGTGTACAGTGGTATCCTGCCACCTGCCATGTGGCAGCAGGCAATCTATTGACCGACACTACTATGGTGACCCTCAGGGTGAGAGTGACATGCATCAACCATTCCACCAGCTGCCTCCTGCACATGGCCACTGAGGTGATCATGTTGACATGCATGCAACATGCATTACAACACATGATTAGTGTCTGTGATGGAGACCTGTACCCAAGCATGTTCTGTTGACTGTGGTAGTGTACTGGAGGTACCCATGGCATGTGGTGCATACAGGGTATTATCTCCAATATATGCCAGTTCTTACACAGCTGGGCAGACATATCAGGGTTAATCAAGCTTATGATGCCTGTACATTTCCCAGCTGGATACCAGCCATCTGCACATCTGTACAGGGACTGACAGTCATCAGCTTGGCAAGTAGCTATGCAGTAGGATGACTATGTTGACAGATAGACGTTTGACAACAATATGTATGCCATACCTACATGTCAGGAGCCCTCGCTATCATGTGCTGTACAGACGGTAGTCTACAATAACTTTCCACATGTCAGATCATTACCCAAGGGTTATATACACTATGACACAGCTCACATACCAGGGATACAACAGGGTGGCCTCAGAGTCCAGCTATGCCTGCAGGTGTGCCTGCTGTCAGTGCTACATTTAGCACTCCACTCTTGCCTGGGTAGGCACTGTCAACAGTAGTACCGCCATGATACACTACATGCCAGTGTGACAGCATGTACCCTGGTGTACTACCCTGTATGTAACACAGTCACATGGATAACAGTGTTGTACAGGCCTCATATACATCTGTGTCCCACACATGACACTCACACCCCTTGCTACTGTAATGATAGCACATAGGCGCATGTATTGTACATGGCATTACATACATTTATTACAGATTTCATTACCCTGTTATGTTATCAGACTGGGTGGTATGAACTGGTTACCAGGGCTAAGCCATGCTTAGCAGGTATCAACATTGCTGCAATATAACAGCTCAGCTGATTTGCGCACTGGTAAGCAAAGCCTACACTGTGTAAGCACCTGTACGTTTACCCGTAGCTTAGCACCAATTAGTTTCATGCAAACCCGAGCAAATGCACTTAATGCTGCTCAAAACTGCCTTACCCACTCCGTATCTGACAGCCCTTAATCTGCCCAGCAACAAAATGAACAGCCCGTGCAGGTCTTGAACCTAGGACCCTGTATACTAAAGTCACAACACTTAACCACTACACCATGACCACTGTGAAAACAGCTGTTGCTTTTCCAATATATCTGTCAATACACATATTGATTAGTATTGAACACTTGCCTTTACTTCCACAATTGTGTAGTACTTGTTATTAATATGACTGTTGCATCACCTATGTTGTTTTATCATAATGTACACATAGCAGAAACATACAGTGAGATACATCTGGGAGTGGATATACAGCTGTGAGGCTTACACATGACAGGAATATGGATATATACATATAACCAGTTGATATATGTCTGCATGTACATACACTTATATATTCATACATATGTCTGTATACACATCTGTATAGTGCAACATATATATGGCCATGTGTACATTTCTTCGTATGTACACACACACACACACACACACACACACACACACACACACACACACACACACACACACACACACACACACACACACACATATATATATATATATATAGATATATGTGTATATAGCTATATATGTATGCACATCCTATGTGTACAGATATGCCTATTTATGTAGATATATTTGTAGATATCTATAGCTATATATGCATACAGATCTATTCTGATATACCAATTACTGTCAATGTATATGTAGATATCCATAAGCATATGTGCATATGTATCTCTATCTGTATATGTGTAGACATATATGGCTGTGTATATGTATGTATATATATATATATATATATATATATATATATATATATATATATATATATATATCCATCTATGTATGTCAATATGTATATGTGTATATATCTATATAGATATGTGGATAAGTATATATGCATATATGTTCATCATATGTCCTGAACATGGAGTGGAGCCCTACCTCAGCCTCAATAGTCCCAATCTCTTAGTGCAACAGGATGTCAGGTATGTATTGCAGGTTTATATGTAGACTATTGCTACTATGATAGGGGTTGTCTTCACAGACATGACATCTGCTTTTAACATGTGCTCAATTGGCCACAGCAGACATCCTAAGGACATCATAGTACAGTACCACTGCTAGGACAGTAATGACCCTGTGGAGTACAGCAGAGATATGGCCAATAAATGTGGACAGTCTGACACACTCTGGTCAGTCCAGAGGTATACACAGAACCCCTTAGCGCAAGACATGTGGACCGAGCCTGACAATGTGGATGTTAACAGCCATGTAGATGGGTATATTACATAAACACTGGTATACATTTGCCCCCATAGGTTATGCATTCACACACCCCTGTCTGTCATGACACATACTAACCGCTGGTACAGAGGTGCCATGGCCACATACTACCCACTAGTTAGTGACATACATCTGTACAGAATCCCACTGCTTTGTCCGACATGCATGACTGTTATGGTGGCATGGCAGCAGTATGTCTGGCAAGTATCTGGACAGAACATCACACTGGGTAAGTACACTAAGCTGCTAGGCATGTAAAACAGCACTGTGCAAGCTACAGGTGGACTGCCACAACACTGGCCTACATTTCTTATGGGGGAATACACATGTATCTGCATATATAGCAGGCACTACAGGCATATTACAGCACAAAGTAACAGACACCTGTGTGAAAGTGGTTAACCACAACCAATGTGAGCACAGCCACAGCCACATATGGTAGCTAGCATAATATTACAGTATATGGACTATCTGATCAACACCATCCTCATATGTGCCACCCACACACTAACCCTACATATACTGGGCCACTACACAGTGTGGTCCGATACCTGTCTGTGATATGAGACATGTGGGTGTTTGGCCCTACAAACATGTAAGCCGATAGGGTAACATACAGTGGAGCAGCATGTAACATCAGCTAGAACAGGACCGAGAACAATGACATCTACCACAGCCTGTACACAGGCCAACATGATGTTCCTAGATATTGGAGTGTGTTTCCATGCAATCGGCTATGGGAATGTTACCACAGCTGTTCCACATGCAATCAGCTAGAGGAGGGCTGTAATTCATACAGAGGCCATCAGCTGATCATGAGCATCACTTACAAAACACATGCTGCTGCTTAAGCAAAGCAGGTGTACGTCTCCACATCCACCACAGAGAGAGTGAGAGAGACAGACAGAGGCAAAGATAGGACAGGGAGGGGGTGGGAGAGTAAAACCTAAGCATGTTTGTCTCACACACTTACCAATACAGGCTATCAAACCCCTGTGTATTGCTATCACATGTCTATGCAGTTTTTGGATGCGCCACATAGCTTACATGTTGAGGGCCTCCCAAACGCATATGTGATGGTGAGTGACATCTGCAACAGTAGTATGGTAGTGATACGGTAGGTGTAGTACACGTGCTTGTCCACATGAACAGGTGTCAGTGTCAACACAGCCACACTTTCTCAGGGACCAACACATTGACACACTGGCAGGGTCAGGAATACACCTACTCACTAGTTAGTTTGCCACAGTACAGTACTGTGCAGGCATCACATGCACCACAGGGGTTATCCAGAGTTAATATGGGCAAAGGGTATGTGGAGGTGTCTGACATCAGACAGCATGCTTCAGTATGCCAATGGGGGTTGTAGTGAGTGTGAATGTGGACAGAAGCATCATACACCACACACACACACAGTCACAGGGTGCCAGTACTGACATGCATGGGTGCATTGCTTCACAGGTGTGTAGTGGTTGACTGTGCTAGAAGACTATACAAGGCTAGGTGATGGGTATACCTTGTCATCAGGCCACATGACAATGGTCTGCAATGTGGCTCAGGGGTGTAGTGTCTGGATTGGCCCACACAGGTGGGTATTTTATTAACCATCCAGTCACCTGGGTAACTATTGTGTCGCCATTGTTGTGCATTGCTTGCCGTGTATGTGTTCTTTAGTCCATGACATGGATAGTGTCTAGGATGTGCCTGTCCCACATGCATGTACAGTGACATATGTAACTGTACCTGAGGTGTCTGGCCCATGTTGTGTACACAGGTTGCTATCATCAGATGTGCCAGTCCTGGCCTCATGTGGTGGGAACAGGTAATGGACAGCAGGTTGACCCTGCACCTGCATTGATAGCATGATACAAGTATTTCCTAGTGTTAGTGGCATCTGTCCCTACAGGGCATGTGTATAAGGCATGGTATATCCTTTGTGGGTCACATTTGATGGCACCACAGGTATTGCAGGTGTCCAGTGGGGAACATAGTGAAGGTGCACAGTCTGCATGTACGTGCCTATTGTACTGATGGACAGGGTGCCATGCCCTCTGTAGTCTGCTGCAATCACACCATGGTTACTATCTGTGGCAATATGGAGAGTACTACCACCATAGCGGTTGTTGCCTAGGCAAGTGCGCTTGTGTATGAGACATGGGTTGAGAGTGTTCTCTGGGTAATACAAGGGTTGCTAACTTTGTTTGCAAGGCCTTGATGTTACATGTAGGGGTTTGGATTGGCACCCCAGACTCTCAGCTATTTCACATCTGTTATCCTTGTACGGTGGACATTGTGACATATAATAGGGCCACCATATAAGAAATTTGCAAAACCCGCTCCACAATGAGTCCAGTTGTTATGCACTCAGGGACACATCCCCACAGGATACGAATGACAAACACAGACACACACACACACAAACACCTACCATGTCTGAGATTAGAACTCCTACCTAACTAGTTTATTACACTACAGCACTACAGAGTTATAGGACATGCCATGAAGATTACTGGTGTACTCCTTCCCCAAAGGTGTATTTCACAGTGAATTATATCAGCAGCTTTGCCAAAGTAGGGCATTTGATCTGTAGTGAGTGTGACTTGCCTAAAAAGCATTGCTCCCTACACATACATAGAAACACACACACAAACATCCACACTTGTCATGTTTGGAATAGAACCCCTACTAGTGTACTATATCACACTGCAGCATTATGCTGTTATAAAACGCACCACAGAGATTATTGGGCTACATCTTTCTCAAAGGTGTATTTCACAGTGAATGACATCAGCAACCTTGCCAAAATAGGGCATTCGATCTGTAATGAGTGTGACTAGCTTAAAAGGCATAGCTCCCTACATAGACATAGAAACACACACACAAACATCCACACTTGCCATGTGTGGGAATAGAACCCCTACCAGAACACTGTATTACACTACATCATTACTCTGTTATAGGCCATGCCAGGGAGATTACCAGGCTACACCTTTCCCAAAGGTGTAATTCACAGTAAATGACATCAGACCCCTTTCCAAAGTAGGACATTTGAATTGTAGTGAGTGTGACTAGGCTAAAAACACTGCTCCCTACACAGACAGACACACACACATTTACCATGTCTGGGATTAGAACTCCTACTTAACTAGGTTATCACACTATAGCATTACACAGTAATAGGACACACCACAGAGATTATTGGGGGACACTTTTCCCAAAGGTGTATTTCACAGTGAATGACATCAACAGTCTTGCCAAAGTAGGGCATTTGATCTGTTGTGAGTGTGACTAGCCTAAAAAGACATTGCTCCTTACACAGACAAGGCACACAAACACAGCAGTTGTCATGTCTGGGAGTAGACCAGCTATCTAACTAAAGAATCACTCTAGAGCATTACACAGTTATAGGACACGCCACAGAGATTACTGGGCTATGCCTTTCCCAAGGGTGCATTTCACAGTAAATGACATCAGCAGCCTTGCCAAAGTAGGACATTTCAATTGTAGTGAGCGTGACTAGCATAAAAAGCATTGCTCCCTACACAGACACACACACACACACACACACACACACACACACACACACACACACACACACACACACACAGTTGCCATGTCTGGGATTAGAATTCCTACCTAACTAGTTTAATACACTACAGCATTACGCAGTATTAGGACACGCCACAGAGATTACTGGCTATTTTATTTCCAAAGGTGTATTTCAAAGTGGATGACATCAGCAGACTTGTCATAGTAGGGCTATGGGGAGGGCAGTGTGTGTGCATGGACCATAACCCATTCATCTAGAGGTTGACACACCACATGCAGGCACACACAGGTTTATTTTCCGCTGGTACGTGTATACAGCTGCTAGATGACCACTGCCTTGTACAGTCATGTTGCACAGCTAGCTCTTGCATCACATAGTCTGTAATGCTGATGGATACCAGTGGCTAATTTCTGCAGTGAGTGACATTTACACATCATGTGGTTGTAGCCATTTGGTTGTGTGCTGGGTGGGACAGGCCTCATGATGGATGGCTCTTTGTCACAGTCAGTCTCTTCCACACATCAATGTATGTCTACTTTTGGCTTATTATAGTGTGTTGTCCTTGTATATATGTCTGTATTCCTATCAACTGTGTGTGCAAAGCATGACAGGTGCATACTGAGGAGTGTATGCACTAACATCTGCAACAGTCAGATATGTATGGTCCACTGTTGTTTGCAGACATGGGCTTCATTTGTTTAAGCATGTGAGCATGCCCAGTATGACCTTTCAGTATGTTTTTGCCTGAAATTGCCTTCATTTCTCCAAGAGGGTGAGCATGCCCAGTATGCCCTTCTGTATTGAATGTGTGGATCCATTCCAGGTCATTTGTACTCCAGTGCAGACCTTTGTGTTGTACACCTACAGGTATCAATCTGCAGGATATCCGCAGATCATTTGGCAATATGGGGACAAACTGTACAAGGGATAGTGTGTACTGTAGGGGAGTGTGTCTGTGCTGCTCCTGCTACATGGTACTGGTGTTAGCAGAGATATTCAGACATGTGTACTGTTGTACACTGTGATATTTTATGTCCTCAAGTACTGTCAAGTGGACATTCTTGCTCACAGTGATGTCATGGGGAACAAGGGTGAATGCAGCTGTGTCTGGTATTGTGGGCAGATGCCTACATGTTCATGGTTAGTTATGCCATTCTGGAGGGGGAGCTGCAGACACTTGCTGCTCGGTCTGTGTATCCAGTTCAGCACCTTGGCACAGTGCTGGCAGAGGATCCCATACTTTTACATCCATCGACATGACAGTATGGCCTTAACTTGCTCTGGCAATACCTCAGAGCTGTACAGATTCACACAGGTTACCCAGAGGCAGGGGCCATGAGTCACCCTTGGGAAAGGCATAGCCCAGTAATCTCCGTGGCGTGTCCTATACCTACACAGTGTCCTGACATTACCCCTATTGTGGTGTACGGGCAGGTCTGTAGCCACCCATTTATGTGTTTGCAGCCAGAAATAGTGTGTGCACACAGCTGTGTCGGACCTTGCACATTCCATGGTGCCCATGCTCCCACCCCCCCCATTATTCTATCCTCTGCCATACATTATGCATACAATCTCTGATACTTTTCCTAAGGTTATCACCTCATCACATCTGTGTTTCAGTGTTGGTCCACAGTTCATGCAATGGAACATGGTGGACATGTTACTGTGGTTTGTCCACATGGCCTTGCATATGGCTTATGTGGAGTGTGTTATGCTATGTGGGTGTCCATGACATAACATGCATTGGCAGTACATGTGAGACACAGGCCTTTGGCAGAGGCCTGTAGGCTATTTCATGGTGATGTGGGCCAGGCCATTGCATTCTGTCAGTCTTACAGACCCAGACCGCCATACAGTATATTCCCCTGGTGTGACAGAGTAGGTGTGCTAGGTGTTCATGCCAATACTTTCCATCAGTGCTGATCAGGTGGTGTGGATGCTGGCAGGGTACTACCTACAGCTAGGGACACACCTGCATGGGACACCTGCACTGCATGCTGCATTCTGTCACTGTTGCCATATACAGGTGTGGGTCATATTGTATCCATTTCCAACAGCAGGGATATGACCAGAGAGGTACCTGTGGGTGGTGTTTGGGTGAGCTGAGTGCATGTGTGCTATGGACACTACTTGCATCTGATGCACAGATATACATGGGACATTCCAGTTATGGTGGCATGTGCAGGTACAGCAGCTGTTTCCCAATACATCAATCCTGCCGCCTTTGTGCCCAGAAAACCACAGGGAAAAACTTCTCCAAAGCAAATTTTACACTCCTCAAAACTGAGGTGGAATCCTTCAAAGCCCCCGGGCCTGTGGAAAATGCGGCCCAGACCGCAGAATCCTTTATAAACGCATTCTATGAACACCTTCAGGAATGCATGGATCATGCGATCCCAAATAAAACCAAGACCCAATCCTCCAAAGGCAGACATCCTGTCTGGTGGACCCCAGCCATAAACAAACTATACAATAGAAGGAGGAAGCTACTAAATGATAAAGCAAAATCCCAAAGGAAGGCATCACTGATCAGTATTAGCAAAAACTACGGGCATACATAAAATTGTCTAAGGCCAGCTTCAGAGAAAAATTGCACAGGACACTAAGGATAATCACAAGGCTTTCTTTAGTTATGTTAGGAACCTGGGTGGTAATTCCCAGATATGCTCAGAATTAGTCCAAAATGACAAAAATACACGAACCCACAGACATTGCCAACATCCTAGCTGACAGGTTCAGCGCAAACTTCTCCCCCACCAAAGGGCAAATATCTATCCCAGCAGAGTGCTGCCCCCCTGACATCTCAGATGCTCAGGTAAGAGCCGCCCTCTCCAAAGCAAAAAACACAGCATCAATGGGACCAGATGGTGTCCCGGGCTGCGTCCTACATGAACTCAAAGAAGAGCTAAACCCAAACATAAAACTACTGTTCAATCTCAGCCTTACTACAGGATATGTGCCCAAAGAGTGGCGTACAGCAACAGTGGTCCCTCTCCATAAAGGTGGTGCCGCAACAGATCCTGGAAACTATTGCCCCATAAGCCTGACTAGCTTGGTCTGCAAAGCTATGGAAAGGATCATCATGGACCCCATAAATAAAGATATTGGGGACCTACAACCACTGGATCCTCCCCAGTTCGGCTTTGTTAAGGGCAGATCCTGCCTCTTAAACCTGGTTGATTTCTTTGAAACAGTCACCAAGGCCATTGACGAGGGGAAGGTGGTCCACACAGCCTACCTGGACCTCGCAAAAGCCTTCGATACAATACCCCACTCGGGCATTATAGATAAGCTCACCAGCTTCCTATGTCACTAGATGGATTGCAAACTGGCTCAAGGACAGAACCCACATGGTTAGAATTGCTGGAGCCATGTCAGACTCCAAACCAGTTACAAGTGGTGTCCCACAAGGCTCAGTCCTGGGACCTCTCTTGTTCAGTATATATTTCTCGGAGGTACAGGCCAACACGGAAGGACTGTGGCTGACCAAGTTCGCAGATGACTGCAAACTGGGTGCCATAATCGACTCTCCAGCTGACACAAGCATCCTCCAAAAGGGCCTCATAGAAACAGACAACTGGTGCCAGTGCCATGGCCTCAAGCTAAATGCCAAAAAGTGTATAGTCATCCCCTTTGGCAAAACAAAGTGCCCACAAATTACCACATAGGTGGAAATCCATTAAGTACAGAAGAAGTAATTAGGGACCTGGGGACCCAAGTTGATAGCAATCTCTCATTTGACAACCACGTGGCCAAAGTGGTTAGAAAACATTTTATATAGCCCACCTAATCATGAAGGGATTCACATCTAGATCAGGGGAGGTCATCGTGCCTCTTTACTCATCCCTCATCAGGCCCATAATTGAGTACAATGCCCCTTTTGGGATGTACCTTACCAGAAACCTGCAGCAACTGGAAAGACCCCAAATGTACCTCACCAAGAGGATCAAAGGGCTCAAACAGATGCCATATGCTGCCCGGTTAAAGAAACTCCAGCTCTACTCAGTGGCATACCGCCTGTTCAGAGGCGATCTGTGCCTGACATATAAAGCCATGTCCAACCCGGAATTAATGGCCATGCTGCACCTCAGAAAATCCAAATCCCATTGAGCTACGCTCGAGAGACTTGAACCTCAGCACTGAAATAAATAGGACATGCTGGAGGGACAGATTCATAACCCAGAGGCTCCCTTCACTCTGGAATAAAATCCCAGTCCAGGTTAGGCAGAGTCCCTCATTGATTCTCTTCAAGAGGAATCTTGATGAGTGGATGGGAGATCGTAGGTTTACCCCGGGTATCACTTCTGTGTCACTGTTAGATAGAGGCACAGTATACTAACCTCGAAAAAGGGCATAGCAAAATAAATTTAAAATGGGTGGTGAAAGCCAAACACATTCTGGCTAGGCTTATAAATGCCCTAGGGCAGATAGCCTAGTATGAACCTATGAACCTATGAACCTATAAGTGTTCGGGCAGACTACACCGGTATTCCCTACTACAGGCCCAGATAATGTGATGCATACCTGTATGTACAATTCCAAGGGTGTGTCCATTTCACAGTTACACATTATATAATGTATGTCTGGAGTACTTTTCCCTGTGTACTGTTTGTATATCTAGCCCAACAGCCATGCCATGTTAATCTTTCAGATGGTGACACATATTACTACCATGCATTTACAATGGCTTACTGCTGGCATGTGTTATACTGGTGGGAATTGTCTTTGGCACTGCAGTTGTAAGGACTTGCCCCTGTCATCGGCAGTAGTGGGCAATGGCCACCAGGTCATACCTCAACATGCCTACATACTGACCACTCTCAAAGTATATGGAACACACACCAACCTGACACACATAAACCTGCAGATTGTACAAATGCTACAATCTACCCTGCTACCTTGGTCACATCTAGGAATCCATGCTCCACTGGTATTATACCTACACATACATGTTACTACATTTCTACATAGGATTGGGGAGGCACACCTGACTGTTACTACATGTCTACATAAGATATGGGGGGGGGCACACCTGACTGTTTCTACATTGCTACACAGGATTGGGGCAGCACACCTGACTGTTACTACATTTCTACATCAGATTGGGAGGGGGCACACCTGACTGTTACAATGTTTGTACATCGGATTGGGGGGCACACCAGACCATTACTACATTTCTATATAGGATTGGGGGGCACACCTGACTGTTACTACATGTCTAAGTAGGGTTGGGGGGCACACCTGACTGTTTCTACATTGTTACACAGGATGGGGGCTCACCTGACTGTTACTACATGTCTACATAGTACTGGGGGGCACACTTGACTGTTACTACTGTCTACCTAGGCTATGAGGAGGCACACCTGACTGTTTCTACACTGCTACACAAGATTGGTGGGGGCACATCTGACTGTTACTACATGTCTACATAGGATTGAGGGGGCACACCTGACTGTTACTACATTTCTACATAGGATTGGGGGGACACCTGACTGTTACTACATGTCTAGATAGGCTACAGGGGGACACACCTGACTGTTTCTACATCACTGCACAGGATTGGAGGTGCACACCTGACACTTGTACACATTTGCTATGACTGTACTGGTATGTCAGCTACTCAATTTCTGTTTTCTAAGCTATCATGCTGACTAGAGGCATGTCAGTGTACTACAGGTCCTACATTTGATTGACATACATATTAGTTTCTGACTTCCTAGTCTTCAGAACTAACATCCTGCTGCCTGAACTGATGTGGTTTGTATGTGTAGGCCTGGGGGGAGGCTACCCATAGGCATCATTCAGTGGCCTTAGCACAGCCTTTGTTTGTGTTTGTCTGCACCTCTCCTGCTGGCTGTTACTGTTGTTGGGTATGTGAACCTCCCAGACTGGCATGTGTGTGTCATATGGATACACATGTGGCCCAGTACATTTCCTGCAGTGGGTTTTGTCAACATGTGTAATACTGGCTACTGTGGTGACACCCGTATTTGTTACAGATCTCATGCTGCCACTATAGGTGTCTACTATCTGCTGGCATCCTATTCAGCCACCTGATTCCCTTGCATGCTCACATCCATACCATAGATACAAGTAACTACACATACTACTCCAATCAGCAATCGGTAAGGGGATTGACTTACTTGTGGGTGTGCCAGTATTGAGGATGGTGCTGGGGCTACCTACGTCGGATGTGCATAGTACACTTCCTATACATGGTTGAGCACAGGTAGTGTCATGTTTGGCATCTCTTTTACTGTATGTGCGAGTCAGAGAGAGGTGTCATTCCCTGGGTCCCTACTGTGTCAGTGTATGTGCTATGCATTGCCTCTTTGCCAAGGCCATGGCATACTGGGCATGCCTCCATCTGCCTACTGGGGAAGGCTTAGGTTGTTCCTCCTCAGAGTCACTCTATGCCTGTGCAGGCCTTAGCACTGGTGGGGGCTGTGTGGCCCTGCCCCATGCTGTTCCTGCTGGAGCTGTTCCCACAGGATCATATTGTGTAGCATGGCACATACAATAACAATTTGGGTACATGTAGCTGGTGAGTACTTCAAGGCTCCACCGGATGTGTCCAGGCACTGGAACCATGACTTGAGGATCCCAAACACATGCTCGATTATTATTCTGGTCTGTGCGTGTGCCTCATTATGGCATTCTTGTTCAGGTGTGTGTGCATTTCTGATGGGTGTCATCAGCCATGGCTCCAGTGTGTAACCAGCTAGGTGACCGTAAGGGATGTCCCCATTGGTAAATCTCTGGTACAGCTGCGTCAGATGCCAGATGTGTGAATCTTGATAGCTTCCAGGGCAGCCAGCGCACACATTCATTATAATGCCCTGGGCATCACACACAACCTGGCAGTTGATGGAGGGGAAGCCCTTGTGGTTGATGTAGACCCTACCCCGCTCACTGGGTGGTGCTGTGATACATATGTGCATGCAGTCTATGACACTCACCACCTCAGGGTGTTCTGCTATTTGGTGGAAGAGACGCATATTGCTGGCCAACACCTCATGGGTGTTGAGGAAATATACGTGCTCACCAGCAAGTGCTGACATGGCATCCAGGAACTAGTGGAATACTCTGGATGCTGATGCCAGTGAGATCCACATGATATCCCCAGTTGGGCTTTGGGAGGTACCTGTGGCTAGTATTCCTAGGCCTACGCATACCTTGGTATTCATTGGGATAGGTTCCCCTCTGTTAATTCTGTGTGTCAGGCATGGCCGGCACAGCTCAACAATTTGCTGTAGGAGGTCCCTGTCCACCCTATAGCACTCTAGTATCTCCAGTTCATGTAGCCCCTGGTAGGTTACACTGGGACTGTACATCCTTCTCCATCTCCTCACTGTGGGTTGGTCAACAGCATTCTCATCCTCACCACCCTCAGCCTCTTCCACATGTTGATGTCTGATAGCTGCTGCAGCCCCTATCATTCTGTTGTTTTCATTTGTTAAAATTTCCCTGCTTGTATACACCGGTGGTGTAGTGTATATGGGAAAAAACAGAGGGAAAGGTGTTTGCATAGTTTATAGTAGTGTTCTGGGCTGGGCTGGTCTGCTGCCTGTGTAATTGGCTGATTCTGATACATTTCACCTGTCAGCTATGCTAGTTCTCCTAGATTACCTTCCTACTGCTGATTTCCCTTCCCATTGCCTTCCTGTTTAAGCCCGGGGCGTGCCGCACAAACACAGTGCTTAAATGTGCACAGAGCTATTTCCTGGCTTGCTTTTTTTATTTTTCCTTTAAATCCCTTTGCGCGGCACACACACTCACTTAGGCAATGTACAGAGTGCTAGGCAACCTCCAACACACCCCCTTGCTTAGCTCTGCTAAGCTAGGAGCAAACCCAAGCCACAGGGCTCCAATCCACTTACAGTATACCTGACACACACCCCTATGATGTCAGCTCACTCCTAGGCTTGCACCAAGCTATTCCTGCTCTTACTCTTTTGGGTGATGAGTAGCATTCAGGGGAAATCTGGGATTCAGTATTATTCCCCTCATTTGCATAGGATTGCCTGTTGATGCATAGTTACATGTCCTACACTGAGCCCCCCCCCCTTAGCAACCACTATTCACTGGCCATGTTGTCTTCTGCCTGCCATTGGGTGAAGAATTCTATGGCATCTTCCTGTTTGTTTCTTGCTGTTAGTTGCATTTACATGCATACATACCACAGTTCCTTTATCTATTTATTGTAATCAACTAGTCTTATTACTGTATTGTGCTGAGTACAATAAATACACGAAGATAACTATTTCAGTTAATAAGCTTTACTATCACATTTTTCTTTTCAGATCTACAAAGCATGTAACACAGATGCTTTCGGCTCTCTATGGCAAATACCCAAAGCTTGTTTATGCACAGTTACATTTATACCAGAAGGTCTGGTATTTTTTCTCAAAGTCTGATGTAAAACAGTTCTTTCTTTGTATAACAGTTTTTCTTTGTTCCCTTGTCCTTGGTTCTTTGTAGTTTGATGATCCATGGAAACTGAGTCTTGCATTATGTGAAACATGGTGTTCCAGCACTATCGGATGTTCCAACTTTATCTTGCTTGATGTTACATCTCTTTACTTTGTTGATGTCCTTCCAGCTGCCATCTTCGCAGTTATTTTTACAGACTTTGTTTCTCAATAACATACTCCTTTACACGGATGCCAAAATCTAACTGAGCTATGCCAGCACACTTACTACTTCTTATTTTTCAGCATTTTACACTATTTCTAAATTAACCCTTTATATTTCGTATTATTCTTGCAGCTTTTATTCAAGCTAATAATCATGCTAGTAGTAGTTTGAAAAGACAGTATATACTATATAGAAGAGAGTATTCTTTCATTGGGTATAATTGCAAAAGAGTGATTTTGGTTAGAATGCTTATTTTGTTTTTTTTTCTTATTTTCTGGCCGATCCTGTTTGGGCGCCGCTGCCCTACGCTTAAACAGCCGAGATCGGCTAAAAAAAATAAAAGTTGATTTTTTTTATTTTTGCAAATGTTTTCCATGCCACTGGCCTTATAGTTGGCCATTGGCATGCTTTCTACATAATATCCACCCTTTATTTGGAGCTGTCATGGCTCCATTTTTTAATTTGCAGAAATGTACTCCGTTACTGGTGGAGTACATTTCTACAGATTACACTTGTCCTGCACGACCAGTTTCCAGCTTCCTGGATCACAAATTCATCTCATTCACATGGATTTCTCCTGCAAATGGGGTAATTTGCATACAGGGGCTGAGACCATGCAGGACTAGTGCAGGAGTGCCCGTGCACGTCCCTGCAGGTTATTCCTGGATCACACGGCAGACATATTGCCTGCTGGAGCTCCTGCACTAGTCCTGCACACCATGCAGGGCTTGCAGAATCCAGGGGCTTGTCATCACAATGAACAAAACATGCTGGAGGGATGGATTCCTGACCCAGAGACTCCCCAGACTCTGAAATGGAATGCCCATACATGTCAAGCAGAGTGCCTCTTCGGCCCTTTTCAAAAAAACCTTGAACCTTGATTGATAAAAGGAATACTGTTTTTTACAGACTCATTTTGGTCTTTGGTAAGGACACTCTGGGTGTCTCAAACAAACTCATGGATCATAATTTTGGCATGGATTTCATCATTTGTTTTAATCAGGATGTGTTGAAGATAGTAGACGTTATACGTAGTAACTGGGATATACTACAATTTGATGTGAACTTAGCCCATAAAGTGGGGGGAGGACCAAAAATTATTTACAAAAGGGATATATCTTTCAAAGATATATTTGAAAACGTCAGTCCTCACCATGGAAAGGGCATGGTTAGACAAAAAGGTAATTTTAAGTGTCAGCATTGTAATTACTGCCCCCATATATTGGAAACGGGGGAAATGTTTGTACTGAATGGGAAAATTTTGAGACTAAATGGACACTTTAATTGTAATACAGCCAGTGTTGTCTATTTAGTTAAGTGTCTCATGTGCCCAACTTTTTATGTGGGGAAGACAGCTAGATTTTTTAAAAACAGAATAGCAGAGCATCTATTAGATATAAAAGATAAGAGATTAATGAATGCGCTTGCTAGACATATACATCAGCATAGTAATCATGTATTTACATTTTTGGTGGTCCAACATATGTCAAAGGACCCACAGAGAGAGTTTTAGACATTCACTTAGATATCTGTGAATTGAGATGGCAGCTTAGATTGGATGCAGCTAACTTTTCAGGGTTAAATGAGGCAGTCAGTATTTCCAGTATATTTAAATTAAGGTAGATTTTGGGTTAATTGAATTTCTTTAACTGTCTTTTTAGTCCCCTTATGAAATAATGACGAAGTCAATTGATTTTTATGCAAAAAGTTTTTCATGTATAGATTTTTAACATCATTTTTTTTTAACATCATTATATGGATTTTAACATATGGAATGTTTACATGATTTGAGATATATTGTATTTTGCATTGTATTTAACATAGTATACATTATTACTTGGGTCTTCGATAGTGCACATTATTTATATTTACATTTTTAATTGGTTGCACGATCATTAAATGTAGTTCATTATTTTTAAGGTAGTAAGGTGGATATTACTTTAAGGTTTAATTAGTTAATTAATTAACATTTATCACCTATTTAATTGGTTTGGGTATATATGGCTGTTTTTTAAGTATTTTGTTCATTTCATAAAGTGTTCTGAGGAAGTCCCTATTTAAGCTAAGGGAAGAAAACACGTAACCTGTGGATTTTTATTGTTGAATAAACTTACTGCATCTACAGTGGTTGTGTCTGTCGTATGTGGACTGGCTTTACATTCCTGTGGTGGTTCTTATGTCTACACAATAACTTTCTTTGGAGTTTTGGTTTATTACAGAAATGGAAGGCACAGGCACCATGAACGGAGATTTATTCGAGCTGTTACAACAAATTCAACATCAATTGGCTTTACATACAGCCCAAATACAGTCTATAACTAAAAAGCAGGGTCATAATGACATGTTCGTTAGCTTAGGATACCCTTTATCCCAGCTGAAACCTTCCACTAGCAATTTGAGTGGAAATGGAAAGCAGCAGAGTGATGTGACCAGTGGTTTGTCCGTTAACACTGAAGAGTCAAACGGGAGCCCGCAAGGGAGTTTAGGGTGGAGAAGTAACACCTTTTGCTTTGGAATTGAAAAGAGACCAGGAAATGGGATTCAATTTGAAGGTATGTCTGTAGTTGAAAAGATTAGAGCATTTGAGAAAAATTTACTATCATACAAGAAATTGCAAATGGAAATTTCCTATTTACAAAAAAATATTGATATGGAAATTGTTCCTCCTGGTCTAAGATTGTGGAAATATCAGGATGGTGTGGAGAACAATGTTGAGCTGCTAAATGACATTTGTAATTTATCTGACAAAACTGGTATTCAAATGATGAGGCTTATGGTGAAGGCAAATCTTTTGGGAGTGGAAAAGGCAGCTAAGGAACTGGATGAATTGAATCAAACAATTAAAAATGATATTCACTTTAATGCTAATCAAAATATATACAGTGCTGCCTTTACAAACATAACCACCACTTGTAATATTATTTTTACACGTAAAACTAACAAGATGAAGCGTGACTTGAATGAATATACCCTACAACACGTGTATCCACTTTCTATTGGCAATATTGGCAGAGAGGATGATCAAGCCAATCAGAGTTTTGATACTGGTATGAATGCAACCAATGATGCTGGTAACATGATAGGGAGTAGACGAGCCACACAATCCTGTTCAAATGACGGGAGCGTTAGGCGATCAGAGAGATTAAAAGGAAAGGAGCAACAGCCATGCCCTTTTCAACCAAAAATCTTTCAGGATTACAACAGACAGTGTGCACGATCAAAGAACAGCAACAGCAACAAACAGAGCAAGAGCCAACAGCGGAGGATTTAATGAACTGGGCCCTTGAAATATTAAACCCCGTAAGTACTATTTCCAGCATTGACTCAGTTTTTACATCTAGTGCTTTTACATCTAGCGTTTTTGTCTCCCACCTAGTATTTTCGACAATACCATGAATGAAGGTGGTTGCTTAAGGGAAGGGGCGATTGACATTAATAATGGATTTCTAATGCTAGTTTTGAGGTAAAAAAGATGGATGATTTATTATTTAATGACATACTGACTGAAATACCATATATGAATAACTCATTGAACACATTTTCTATGGACATAAATGGTACAGGTAGTAGGTGTGATGAGAGCAATGTCAATGTTTTAGAACCTCGTCTTATATTCATTGAGTATAAAGATTTTAAGCTGTATAATTATTCCATGAAAGAAATTAAAACAGAGCATGTGAATGTCATTTCAAAGGGGTTTACATTTGTGCCCTATAGGAGGACTAGAATTGACAGTACATTGATTGACTTAAAATGTTACACAAGGAAACTTAACCTTAAGGTTTGGTTTAATTCACAGAATGGTAGGGAAAATATAACCAGTAGTTTGAGGAGACCCAGTAGTTTTAATCCGCCTTTGAATAATGTCATTAGACTTTTTGAAAACAAATGTGAAAAGGACATACGTAAAGTGTTGAAACAAAAAACAGATGATTACTTATCTAATCTCACATTAGGAGAGGAACGTTTGCTTTTAGATTTGATGCATGATATGAACATCCGGTTGATGAAGTCAGATAAGGGCAATGGAGTTGTTGTTATGAACAAATCGGATTATTTAAATGCTATTAACACTATGTTCCTGGATGAATCATATGTTGAGAGTTCGATCAATGAGACAGATGTCATGAATAGGAAAATTGATTTGCTTATGGATGACATGTTGTTTCAAGGTCAAATTAATGAGGATGAGCACGCCTTCATGACTAATAATTACCCAATTATTCCTAATATTTTCAGAATTCCCAAGATTCATAAAGGATTGACGAATCCACAATTTAGACCTATAGACGATGGAAAGCGTTCCAAGACATGTTTTATAGGGGAATTCTTGGACCAAAAATTGCAGATGGGTTTAAAAATCTTTCCACATATTTGTAAGGATTCATGGGAATTCCTGGATAAAGTGAGTAGAATCAAGATGGAGCAGAGTAAAGTATATGTTTTGGTAACAATAGACGTTGTTAGTCTTTTTACAGTTATACCACATCATGAAGGATTAGAGTGGTTAGAGGCCCAACTTTTGGAAACTAAGCTATTTGATCAGTATGAAATTAATGTGTACGTTACTCTCATGGAGGTGTTGCTCAAAACAATTACTTGCATTTTGAAGGCCAATATTATAGGCAGAGGACGGGGATAGCAATGGGAGCTGCATGCACCCCTGTCTTTGCTAATTATATTATGGCCTTTTGGGAATGACAATTTGTTTTCAAAAGTGAATACATGTCCAATATTTTGTTTTACACAAGAATTTTGGACGATTTGTTCATTTTATGGACAGGCACTGAAATAGAATTGCAACATTTCTACACATATATCAACCATACAATTGATTTTTTGAAATTCACATATTCACATAGTAAGGAAAATATTAATTACCTGGATGTAGAATTATTTATTACTGAGTCAAACAGATTTGGTTCCAAAATTCATAGGAAAAAGACATTTTCTAATTCCTATTTGGAATACACTAGCGCACATCCACCTTTTCAGAAAAAGTCTATAGTGAAAGGACAGCTGGTCAGAGCAGCCAGGATGGTTAGCTCGGACACAGCTCTTTTGGACGAAGTTAGCTTTATTACGAATATGTTTAAAGCAAGAGGATACCCAGAGGCCCTTTTAGAGGGAGTAAGTCAAGAGGTGATTGATAAAAGGTATACTGTTTTTTTACAGACCCATTTTGGTTTTTGGTAAGGACACTTTGGGTGTCTCAAACAAACTCATGGATCCTAATTTTGGTATGGGTTTCATCATTTGTTTTAATCAGGATGTGTTGAAGATAGTAGATGTTATACGTAGTAAATGGGATATACTACAATTTGATGTGAACATAGCCCATAAAGTGGGGGGAGGACCAAAAAGTATTTACAAAAGGGATATATCATTCAAAGATATATTTCAGAAAGTCAGTCCTCACCATGGAAAGGGCACGGTTAGACAAAAAGGTAATTTTAAGTGTCAACATTGTAATTACTGCCCCCATATATTGGAAATGGGGGGAAAGGTTTGTACTGAATGGGAAAATTTTGAGACTAAATGGACACTTTAATTTTAATACAGCCAGCGTTGTCTATTTAGCTAAGTGTCTCATGTGCCCAACTTTTTATGTGGAGAAGATGGCTAGATTTTTTAAAAACAGAATAGCAGAGCATCTATTAGATATAAAACATAAGAGACTAACAAATGCCCTTGCTAGACATATACATCAGTATAGTAATCATGTATTTAAATTTTTAATGATCCAGCATATGCCAAATGACCCACAGGGGAGAGTTTTAGACATTCACTTAGATATCTGTGAATTGAGATGGCAGCTTAGATTGGATGCAGCTAACGTTCCAGGGTTAAATCAGGCAGTCAGTATTTCCAGTATACTGAAATTAAGGCAGACTTTGGGTTAACTGAATTTGTTTAACTGTCTTTTTAGTCCCCTTATGAAATCATGAGGAAATCAATTGATTTTTATGCAAAAAGATTTTCATGTATAGATTTTTAACATCATTTTTTTAACATCATTGTATGGATTTTAACATATGGAATGTTTACATGATTTGAGATATATTGTATTTTGCATTGTATTTAACATACTATATATTATTACTTAGGTCTTCGATAGTGCACATTATGTATATTTACATTTTTTAACTGGTTGCATGGTCATTAAATGCAGTTCATTATTTTTAAGGTAGTAAAGCGGATATTACTTTAAGGTTTAATTAATTAATTAACATTTATCACCTATTTAATTGGTTTGGGTATATATGGCTTTTTTTTAAGTATTTTATTCATTTCATAAAGTGTTCTGAGGAAGTCCGTATTTAAGCTAAGGGAAGAAAGCCCTTAACCTGTGGATTTTTATTGTTGAATAAACTTTCTGCATCTACAGTGGTTGTGTCTGTTGTATGTAGACTGGCTTTACATTCCTGTGGTGGTTCGTGAACTTTGACGATAGGATAGGAGATAGGAAATTCAGCCTAGAGATCACGTCAGTCACCCTGCTAGACAGGGGTCCAGAGAAGTAAATATTGTGGGAATAAAAAGCCAGGAATTGTTATGGCTAGGCTTGTATAGGCCCTACGGCCGATAGCCTAGTACCAGCCTATGAACCTATGCACTACACTTTCCATTGCCCTACCTTGGCAAGCCTGCTGATGTCTTTCATTTTGAAATACACCTTTGGGGAAGGAGTAGCCCAGTAAGCTCTGTGGTATGTGCTATAACTGTGTAAGGCTGTAGTGTGATGTCCTAGTTAATTAGGAGTTTTAATCCCAGACATGGCAACTGTAAAACTTTGTGTATGTTTGTCTGTGAAGGGATTAATGCTTTTGAGGCCATTCACAGTCACTACAACTTCCATTGCCCTAATATGGCAAGCATGCTGATTTCATTCACCTTGAAATACACCTTTGGGGAAATAGTAACCCAGTAAGCTCCATGGTGTGTGCTAAAACTATGTAATGCTGTAGTGTGATGTACTAGTTAGGTAGGAGTTCTAATCCCAAACATGGCAACTGTAAAACTTTGTGTGTTTGTTTGTCTCTGTAGAAATCAATGCTTTTGAGGCCATTCACAGTCACTACAACTTCCATTGCCCTACTTTGGCAAGCCTGCTGATGTCATTCACCTTGAAATACATCTTTGGAGAAGGAGTAGCCCAGTAAGCTCTGTGGCATGTGCTATAACTGTGTAATGCTATAGTGTGATGTACTAGTTAGGTAGAAATTCTAATCCCAGACATTGCAACTGTGAGACTCTGTGTGTGTGTGTTTGTCATTAGTATCCTGTGTGGAGGTAGCTGTGAGTGTATAATAACAGGACTCATTGTGGTGCGGGTTTTATAAATTTCTTATATGGTGGGCCTATTATATGTCACAATGTCCACCTTATAAGGACAACAGATGTCAAACAGCAGAGAGGCTGGTGTATACAACCCATACCCCTAAATGTGACATCATGGATTGGGGAACAATATAGGCAACTCTTGTATTACCCAGAGAACACATTCTACCCATGTCTCATACACAAACACACTTGGATAGGCAGCAACAACAATGTTGGTAGTTCCCTGCATATTGCCCACAGATAGTAACCATGGTGTGATTGCAGTGGACTACAGAGGACATGGCACCCTATTCCATCCTTACAATAGGCAAATCATTGCATATAGTGGTCCTTTGCTATGTTCTCCACTGGACACCTGCAACAACTGTAGAGTCAGCAAATGTAACCCACAAAGGAAATACCATGCCTTATTCACATGCTCTGTATGGACATATGCCACTGACACCAGTGAATACCTGTATCATGCTGTCAATGTAGGTGCAGGATCAACCTGGTTTCCATTGCCAGTTCTCACCACATGAGGTCAGGAATGGCACATCAGATGATAACAATCTGTCTACACAACATGTCCCAGACACCCCAGGTACAATTCCACATGTCACAGAACATGCATGTGGGATGTGTGCACATCCCAGACACCATCCATGTTATGGAATATAGAACACATACATGGTAAGCATTGCACAGCACTGGCCACCCACAATAGTAATCCAGATTAGTGGATGGTGAATACAATACCCACCTGTGTGGGCCAATCCAGAGACTACACCCCTGAGCCACACTGCAGACCATTGTCATGTGGCTGGATGCCAAGATATACCCTTTACCTAGTCTTGTACAGCCTTCTGGCACAGTCAACCACTACACACCTGTGAAGCATTGCACCCATGCATGTCAGTACTGGCAAACCTGTGTCTGTGTTTGTGTGGAGTATAATGATTTGGATGCCATTCACACTGACTACACCTCCCAATGGCCTAATGAAGCATGCCTTCTGATGTCAAAAACCTTGTCATACCCTTTGCCCATATATTAGCCTGATAACCTCTGTGGTGCATGTTATACCTGCATATTACTGTTGTGCGGGAAACTAGTTAGTTAGGAATGCAAATCCTGACCCTGCCAACTGTGATAATGTGTGTGAGTCCCTGAGAGAGTGTGGCTGTGTCATCCTTAACACCTGTTCTTGTGGACAGGCACATGTACTACACCTACCTTATCCCTCCTTTATCACTGTTGCTGATGTCACTCACCATCAAATATACCTTTGGACAGTTCCCCCCACATGTAAGCTCTGTGGTGCATGCAATAACTGTATAAAAATGTAATAGCATTACATAGTAAGGCAGGGGTTTGAAACCCTGTACTGGTGAGTGTGTGACACAAACATGCTTAGCTTTTACTCTCCTACCCCCTCCCTGTCTTACTTTGTCTCTGTCTGTCTCTCTTACTCCCTCTCTGATGGATGTGGAGAAGTACAAGTGCTTTGCTTAGGCAGCAGCTTGTGCTTTGAAAGTGATGCTCATAATCAGCTGATGGCCTGTGCATGAATTGCAGTCCCCCACTAGCTGATTGCATATGAAACAGCTGTGATAACTTTCCCCATAGCCAATTGCATGGAAACACACTCCTATAACTATGAAAATCACGTGGGAGTTGGTCCTTTTCATTCACTGTGAGCAGGACTTCATGTCAGTGTTTGGTAAACAGCATCACATATGGTAGTGGGATATACCTCTAACAACATACACTGTGGAGACAGGCCAATAAACAGGAGGGGGATGTTCCAGACATGACTACAGAATGTAAGTTTTGCTCTTCTGCATTTGAAGTAATGTTGGTTAACAGGGTTTGTGTGGAAATGGCTGGTTTATATGATTTAATACCTGTCATGACAGTGTTATGTGGTTGAGGAAACTCCTACCTGTAGGGTTATCTGCAGACTGGCCAGTGTTTGGAGTCTTATGTGTCTTGTGTTACTCACAGATTACCTATCATAGAACTGCAGAAGCATAGTCTGAGGATTGCAGTCAGTACATGGTGACAGCGAGGAAAGTTACTGACTTCATATCCCTCATAGGACATATGTCACAACAAACCCTGTTACACCAGTAAATCTATGAGGTTATCACAGCAACATGTCAATACTGGCCAAGTGTTTGTGCCTCAAGCCACAACTCTGTCAACCTTTGTACATATGTCATGCAGTAAGAGGTGCATATGTTCAGTACACCATTATTTATTGACATCATACCTGATAACAAGCCAGTGAGATATCAGACTGCTAGACATGTTATGCATAGTAGGGGTTATATTTGAGGACAAACCCTGGACATTCTGTTGTAGTGGGTACAGTAGTGAGGTCTGTGTACTTATGGTGATTTTTGACAGTGTGTGTATTGCGAATATGTACCTTGGCCTGTGTACAGACTGTAGTAGATGTCATTATTCTTGGTCCTGTTCTATCTGATGTTACATGCTTCTCCAGTGTATGACACTCTATCAGCTTACATGTTTGTAGGGCCAAACACACACATGTCCCATACCATAGTCAGGCATCTGACTACACTGTGTAGTGGCCCAGTATATGTAGGGTTAGTGTGTGAGTGGAACATATGAGGATGGTGTTGATCAGATAGTCCATATACTGTAATATTAAGCATGCTTACCATATGTGGCTGGGTCTGTGTTCCCACTGGTTGTGGGTATGCACTTTCACACAGGTGTCTGTTACTCTGTGCTGTGACATGCCTGTAGAGCCTGCTATATTTGCAGATACATGTGTATTCCCCCACAAGAAATGTAGGCCAGTGTTGTGGCAGTCTGCGTGTAGTTTGCACAGTGCTTTGTGACATGCCTAGCATCTCAGTGTACTTACCTAATGTGATGTTATGTCCAGATATTTGTCAGATGTACTGCTGCTGGGCCACCATAACAGTAATGTATTTCTGCCAAAGCAGTGGGATGCTGTACAGATGTATGTCACTAACTAGTGGGTAGTATGTGGGCATGTGACCTCTGTATCATTGGTTATTATGTGTCAGGACAGACAGGAGTGAGTGAATGCATAAACTACGTGGACATATGTATTCCAGTATTTACGTGATATACCCATTTACATGGCTATTAACATCCACATTGTCAGGCTTGGCCCACATGTCTTGCACTAAGGGGTTCTGTGTATACCTCTTGACTGAACAGAGTGTGTCAGATTGTTCACATTTATTGGTCATTTCTCTGCTGTATTCCACAGGACCATTACTGTAATATCTGTGGTACTGTACTATGATGACCTTAGGATGTCTGTCAGTAATGGATGGCGTACATGTCAATAGCAGATGTGACCTCCCACACACACATTTCTGTTAAGACAACCCCTGTTACAGTAGCAAAGGTCTACATTTATACCTGCAATACTTACATGACATCCCCTCGCACTAAGAGGTTGAGACTATTGGTGCTGAGGTATGACTCCACTCCATTTTCTGGGCATATGTTAAACATATATTTATATATATATATATATATATATATATATATATATATATATATAGATATGTATATATATATATATATATATATATATATATATATATATATATATATATATATATATATATATATATATATATATATATATATATATGTATATATATATATAAGGTCTATATTGAAAACTCGAACGTTGACTTAGCC
>NC_056735.1:330987244-330998128 GCF_019279795.1 Protopterus annectens
TTACCTGGTATACCTGTTGAGATATTGTTTGTTAACACTACCTGACTGTTTCTACGCACATTCCCAGATTCCAGGTTGATGTTATGCACATACCTCTCCATCTCTTATTGCACACACTCTGGGCATGTCTTGATAACATGCAGGTGAAACTGGGACATATTTTGACTATTGCCCTCATAAACCTTTGTTGAGTTGCTACAATGACAATTTTTTTTTCATATACATTTTCCAAATATTTACAGGCCTGACAGTCAGTTATATGACATTAAATGCTGCCTAAATATCAGAGATCATCACGCCGATATGCCAGGAGGACAGGTAACAGGCAACAGATATGGGCCAATTATCTGGACATTTTGGACAGATCTGTACAGTTGAGGGGTATGATTCTGCATACAGCTCACTACCACTCCCAAGATTCGAACCATGGCTGTGTCTGCTAAAAATAAAACAGTGTACATCACAGCTGAGTGTGCTATATAGATATTGCTGTGTATCTTTTTTCTGATTTCTGTCTATATGTCTCCCGTGGTTTTACAATCTAACCTTGTAATTACAACACTCTTATGCAGGGCTTCCTAGACAGTTTTATTATATAGCACTGTGTGGATGACAGTGATGAGTAATACCTTATTATTCAGAGATACTGCAACACTAACACTGCCATACAATACCATACTAAACAGTACCAGTCCAGGATTTCAATCTTTTATTTCTATGCACAGTTTTTGTATCTGACAGACCTGTGGGGGGAATGTTTGTTAACACTACCTGAACAATGCCACACTTATTACCAGATTCCACATTATTATTATGCACATACATCTCACTCTGTTACTGCACACACTCTGGTTATAACTTCATAACATGGGGGTGGAGATGGGACATACTTTGCTTATTACTTTCATAACACTTTGGTGAGTTGCTAGAGTGACAGGATTGTTCTTATAGCTATATTTCTGGCAGTTATGATGTCTGACAATCAGTTGTATGTCATTATTTGCAGCCTAAATGTCTGTGATCATCCCACTGATTTGCCAGGGGATCATGGTGACAGGCAGGGGACTTAAGCCAATTATCTGGACGTTCTGACAATATCTGTACAGTTGTGGGGTATGATTCTGCATACAGCTTACTATCACTCCCAGGACTCGAACCATGGCTGTGTGTGCTAAAAATACAACACTTCACGTCTCAAGTTCAGTGTGCTATGTTGATGTCTGATAGCTGCTGCAGCCGCTATCATTCTGTTGTTTTCGTTTGTTAAAATTTCCCTGCTTGTATACACCGGTGGTGTAGCGTATATGGGAAAAAACAGAGGGAAAGTTGTTTGCATAGTTTATAGTAGTGTTCTGGGCTGGGCTGGTCTGCTGCCTGTGTAATTGGCTGATTCTGATACATTTCATGTGCCAGCTATGCTAGTGGTCCTAGATTTCCTTCCTACTACTGATTTCCCTTCCCATTGCCTTCCTGTTTAAGCCTGGGGGGCATGCCGCACAAACACAGTGCTCAAATGTGCACAGAGCTATTTCCTGGTTTACTTTTTTATTTTTCCTTTAAATCCCTGTGCTTGGCACACACACCCGCTTAGGCAATGTACAGAGTGTTAGGCAGCCTCTGACACACCCCCTTGCTTAGCTCTGCTAAGCTAGGAGAAAACCCAAGCCACAGGGCTCCAATCCACTTACAGTATGCCTGACACACACCCCTATGATGTTAGCTCACTCCTAGGCTTGCACCAAGCTATTCCTGGTCTTACACTGTTAGGTGCTGAGTAGCATGCAGGGGAAATCTGGGATTCAGTATTATTCTCATTTGCATAGGATTGCCTGCTGATGCATAGTTACATGTCCTACACTGAGCCTCTCCCCTTAGCAACCACTATTCACTGGCCATGTTGTCTTCTGCCTGCCATTGGGTGAAGAATTCTATGACGTCTTCCTGTTTGTTTCTTGCTGTTAGTTGCATTTACTTGCATACATACTACAGTTCCTTTAACTATTTATTGTAATCAACTAGTCTTATTACTGTATTGTACTGAGTACAATAAATACACGAATATAACTAGTTCAGTTAATACGCTTTACTATCACATTTTTCTTTTCAGATCTACAAGCATGTAACACAGATGCTTTCAGCTCTCTATGGCAAATACCCAAAGCTTGTTTATGCACAGTTACATTTATACCAGAAGGTCTGGTATTTTTTCTCAAAGTCTGATGTAAAACAGTTCTTTCTTTGTATAACAGTTTTTCTTTGTTCCCTTGTCCTTCGTTCTTTGTAGTTTGATGATCCATGGAAACTCAGTCTTGCATTATCTGAAACATGGTATTGCAGCACTATCTGATGTTCCAACTTTATCTAGCTTGATGTTATATCTCTTTACTTTGTTGATGTCCTTCCAGCTGCCATCTGTGCAGTTATTTTTACAGACTTTGTTTCTCAATAACATACTCCTTTACACGGATGCCAAAATCTAACTAAGCTATGCCAGCACACTTACTACTTCTTATTTTTCAGCATTTTACACTATTTCTAAATTAGCCCTTTATATTTCATATTATTCTTGCAGCTTTTATTTAAGCTAATAATCATGCAAGTAGTAGTTTGAAAAGACAGTATATACTATATAGAACAGAGTATTCTTAAATTGCATATAATAGCAAAAGAGTGATTTTGGTTAGAATGCTTATTTTATGTTTTTTTTCTTATTTTCTGGCCGATCCTGTTTGCACGCAGCTGCCCTATGCTTAAACAGATGAGATTGACTAAAAAAAATAAAAGTTGATTTTTTTTATTTTTGCAAATGTTTTCCATGCTATAAAGTTGGCTATTGGCATGTTTTCTACGTAATATCCACCCTTTATTTGGAGCTGTCATGGCTCCATTAATTAATTTGCAGAAATGTACTCCGTTACTGGTGGAGTACATTTCTACAGATTACACTAGTCCTGCATGACCGGTTTCCAGCTTCCTGGATCGCAAATTCAACTCATTCACATGAATTTCTCCTGCAAATGGGGTAATTTGCATACAGGGGCTGAGTCTATGCAGGACTAGTGCAGGAGTTCTCGTGCACGTCCCTGCAGGTTATTCTTGGATCACACGGCAGACATATTGCCTGATGGAGCTCCTGCACTAGTCCTGCATGCCATGCAGGGCATGCAGAATCCAGGGGCTTGTCATCACAATGAACAAAACATGCTGGAAGGATGGGTTCCTGACCCAGAGACTCCCCAGACTCTGGAATAGACTGTCCATACATGTCAAGCAGAATGCCTCTTTGACCCTCTTTAAAAGTAACCTTGAACCTTGATTGATAAAAGGAATACTGGTTTTTACAGACCCATTTTGGACTTTGGTAAGGACACTTTGGGTGTCTCAAACAAACTTATGGATCCTAATTTTGGCATGGGTTTCATTGTTTGTTTTAATCAGAATGTGTTGAAGATAGTAGACGTTATACGTAGTAACTGGGATATACTACAATTTGATATGAAAATAGCCCATAAAGTGGGGGGGGGGAGACCAAAAATTATTTACAAAAGGGATATATCGTTCAAAGATATATTTGAGAAAGTCAATCCTCACCATGGAAAGGGCACGGTTAGACAAAAAGGTAATTTTAAGTGTCAACATTGTAATTACTGCCCCCATATATTGGAAACGGGGGAAAAGTTTGTACTGAATGGGAAAATTTTGAGACTAAATGGACACTTTAATTGTAGTACAGCCAGTGTTGTCTATTTAGTTAAGTGTCTCATGTGCCCAACTTTTTATGTGGGGAAGACGGCTAGATTTTTTAAAAACAGAATAGCAGAGCATCTATTAGATATAAAACATAAGAGACTAATGAATGCACTTGCTAGACATATACATCAGTATAGTAATCATGTATTTAAATTTTTGGTGATCCAACATATGTCAAAGGACCCACAGGGGAGAGTTTTAGACATACTTAGATATCTGTGAATTGAGATGGCAGCTTAGATTGGATGCAGCAAACTTTCCATGGTTAAATGAGGCAGTCAGTATTTCCAGTATATTGAAATTAAGGCAGATTTTGGGTTAACTGAATTTGTTTAACTGTCTTTTTAGTCCCCTTATGAAATCATGAGGAAATCAATTGATTTTTATGCAAAAAGTTTTTCATGTATAGATTTTTAACATAATTTTTTACATCGTTATATGGATTTTAACATATTATATGGATTTTAACATATGGAATGTTTATATGATTTGAGATATATTGTATTTTGCATTGTATTTAACATAGTATATATTATTACTTAGGTCTTCGATACTGCACATTATTTATATTTACATTTTTTTATTGGTTGCTTGGTCATTAAATGCAGTTCATTATTTTTAAGGTAGTAAGGTGGATATTACTTTAAGGTTTAATTAATTAATACAAATGTATCACCTATTTAATTGGTTTGGGTATATATGGCTTTTTTTAAGTATTTTATTCCTTTCATAAAGTGTTCTGAGGAAGTCCCAATTTAAGCTAAGGGAAGTAAGCACTTAACCTGTGGATTTTTATTGTTGAATAAACTTTCTGCATCTACAGTGGTTGTGTCTGTCGTACGTAGGCTGGCTTTACATTCCTGTGGTGGTTCTTAAGTCTACACAATAACTTTCTTTGGAGTTTTGGTTTATTACAGAAATGGAAGGCACAGGCACCACGAACGGAGATTTATTTGAGCTGTTACAACAAATTCAACAGCAATTGGCTTTACATACAACCCAAATACAGTCTATAACTGAAAAGCAGGGTCATAACGATGTGTTCGGTAGCTTAGGCTGCCTTTAACTCAGCCAACACCTTCCACTAGCAATTTGAGTGGAAATGGAAAGCAGCAGAGTGATGTGACTAGTGGCTTGTCCGTTAGCACTGAAGAGTTGAACAGGAGCCTGCAAGGGAGTTTAGGGTGGAGAAGTAACACCTTTTGCTTTGTAATTGAAAAGAGACCAGGAAATGGGATTCAGTTTGAAGGTACATCTGTAGCTGAAAAGATTAGAGCATTTGAGAAAAATTTACTATCGTACAAAAAATTGCAAATGGAAATTTCCTATTTACAAAAAAATATTGATATGGAAATTGTTCCTCGTGGTCTAAGATTGTGGTAATATCCAAATGGTGTGGAGAACAATGTTGAGCTGCTAAATGACATTCATAATTTATTTGACAAAACTGGTATTCAAATGATGAGGCTTATGGTGAAGGCAAATCTTTTGGCAGCGGAAAAGGCAGCTAAGGAACTGGATGAATTGAATCAAACAATTAAAAATGATATTCACTTTAATGCTAATCAAAGTATATACAATGCTGCCTTTAGAAACGTAACCACCACTTGTAATATTATTTTTACATGTAAAACTAACAAGATTAAGCATGACTGGAATGAATATACTTTACAACACATGTATTCACTTTCTATTGACAATATTGTCAGTGAGGATGATCAAGCCAATCAGAGTGTTGATTCAGGTGTGAACTCAACCAATGATGCTGTACGAGAGGGAGTAGATGAGGCACACAATCTTGTTCAAATGACGAGAGCTTTAGGCGATCGGAGAGATTTAAAGGAAAAGAGCAACAGCCACGCCCTTTTCAACCAAAAAACTTTCAGGATTACAGCAGACAGTGTGCACGACTGAAGAACAGCAATGGCAACAAACGGAGCAAGAGCCAATAGCGGAGGATTTAATGAACTGGGCCCTTGAAATATTAAACCCCGTAAGTACTTTTCCCAGCATTGACTCAGTTTTTACATCTAGTGCTTTTACATCTAATGTTTTCTTTTCCCATCTAGTATTTACAATACCATGAAAGAAGGTGGTTGCTTAAGGGAAGGGGAGATTGACATTAATAATGGATTTCTAATGCTAGTTTTGAGGTAAAAAAGATGGATGATTTATTATTTAATGACGTACTGACTGAAATAAATACCATATATGAATAACTCATTGAACACCTTTTCTATGGACATAAATGGTACAGGTAGTTAGTGTGATGAGGGTGATGTCAATGTTTTAGAACCTTGTCTTATATTCATTGAGTATAAAGATTTTAAGGTGTATAATTATTCCACGAAAGAAATTAAAACAGAGTACGTGAATGTCATTTCAAAGGGTTTTACATTTGTGCCCTATAGGAGGGCTAGAACTGACAGTACATTGATTGACTTAAAATGTTACACAAGGAAACTTAACCTTAAGGTTTGGTTTAATTCACAGAGTGGTAGGTAAAATATAACCAGTAGTTTGAGGAGACCCAGTACTTTTAATCCGCCTTTGAATAATGTCATTAGACTTTTTGAAAACAAATGTGAAAAGGACATACGTAAAGTGTTCAAACAAAAACCAGATGATTACTTATCTAATCTCACATTAGGAGAGAAACGTTTGCTTTTAGATTTGGTGCATGATATGAGCATCCAGTTGATGAAACTAGATAAGGACAATGGAATTATTGTTATGAACAAATCGGATTAGTTAAATGCTGTTAAAACTATGTTACTGGATGAATCATATGTTGAAAGTTCCATCAATGAGATAGATGTCATGAATAGGAAAATTGATTTGCTTATGGATGACATGTTGTTTCAAGGTCAAATAAATGAGGACGAGCATGCCTTCATGACTAATAATTACCCAATGATTCCTAATATTTTCAGAATTCCCAAGATTCATAAAGGATTGACAAATCCACAATTTAGATCTATAGTCGATGGAAAGCATTCCAAGACATGTTTTATAGGGCAATTCTTGGACCAAAAATTGCAGATGCGTTTAAAAAGCTTTCCACATATTTGTAAGGATTCGTGGGAATTCCTGGATAAAGTGGGTAGAATCAAGTTGGAGCAGAGTAAAGTATATATTTTGGTAACAATAGACGTTAGTCTTTTTACAGTTAGACCACATCATGAAGGATTAGAGTGGTTAGAGGCCCAACTTTTGGAAACTAAGCTATTTGATCAGGATGACATTAATGTGTACGTTACTCTTATGGAGGTGGTGCTCAAGAACAATTATTTGCATTTTGAAGGCCAATATTATAGGCAGAGGACAGGGGTAGCAATGGGGGATGCATGCGCCCCAGTCTTTGTTAATTATATTATGGCCTTTTGGGAAAGACAATTTATTTTCAAAAGTGAATACATGTCCAATATTTTGTTTTACACAAGATTTTTGGACGATTTGTTCATTTTATGGACAGACACTGAAATAGAATTGCAGCAATTCTACATATATATCAGCCATACAGTTGATTTTTTTTTTTTGAAATTCACATATTCACATAGTAAGGAAAATATTAATTACCTGGATGTAGAATTATTTATTACTGAGTCTAATAGTTTAGGTTCCAAAATTCATAGGAAAAAGACATTTTCTAATTCCTATTTGGAATACACTAGCGCACATCCACCTTTTCAGAAAAAGTCTATAGTGAAAGGACAGCTGGTCAGAGCAGCCAGAATGGTTAGCTCGGATACAGCTTTTTTGGATGAAGTTAGCTTTATTACAAATATGTTTAAAATAAGAGGATACCCAGAGGCCTTTTTAGAGGGAGTAAGTCAAGAGGTGATTGATAAAAGGAATACTGTTTTTTACAGACCCATTTTGGTCTTTGGTAAGGACACTTTGGGTGTCTCAAACAAACTCATGGATCCTAAGTTTGGCATGGGTTTCATCATTTGTTTTAATCAGGATGTGTTGAAGATAGACGACGTTATATGTAGTAACTGGGATATACTACAATTTGATGTGAACATAGCCCATAAAGTGGGGGGAGGACCAAAAATTATTTACAAAAGGGATATATCATTCAAAGATATATTTGAGAAAGTCAATCCTCACCATGGAAAGAGCACGGTTAGACAAAAAGGTAATTTTAAGTGTCAACATTGTAATTACTGCCCCCATATTTTGGAAACGGGGGGAAAAGTTTATACTGAATGGGAACATTTTGAGACTAAATGGACACTTTAATTGTAATACAGCCAGTGTTGTCTATTTAGCTAAGTGT
This sequence comes from Protopterus annectens, assembly GCF_019279795.1. Taxonomy (NCBI): domain Eukaryota; kingdom Metazoa; phylum Chordata; order Ceratodontiformes; family Protopteridae; genus Protopterus; species Protopterus annectens. Next base: position 330,995,280 of record NC_056735.1, read on the forward strand.
CTCATGTGCCCAACTTTTTATGTGGGGAAAATGGCTAGATTTTTTTAAAAACAGAATAGCAGAGCATCTATTAGATGTAAAACATAAGAGACTAATGAATGCACTTGCTAGACATATACATCAGTATAGTAATCATGTATTTAAATTTTTGGTGATCCAACATATGCCAAAGAACCCACAGGAGAGAGTTTTAGACATTCACTTAGATATCTGTGAATTGAGATGGCAGCTTAGATTGGATGCAGCTAACTTTCCAGGGTTAAATGAGGCAGTCAGTATTTCCAGTATATTGAATTTAAGGCAGATTTTGGGTTAACTGAATTTGTTTAACTGTCTTTTTAGTCCCCTTATGAAATCATGAGGGAATCAATTCATTTTTATGCAAAAAGTTTTTCATGTATAGATTTTTTTTTAATCTTTTTTTTTATTGATAATTTGTCAAATATTACATGAAATCAAAAAAGAAAATGATATATATATATACAATTGTAAAACCAATAAACTTTAAAAAGATTATATAACTATATACATTGGTGTCTGTTAAGAAGAAAGCTATAAATAAGTTTAAAGTGTAACATGAAGAATGATATATAAGTTCATATATCTTTGTCCATTTTCTCAATTATTTCTAGTATTTTCATTCAAGAGTTGTATAAGGATGTAGGTCTGGTAGTTCTGTTCTTCAGTGTAGATATTTCCATTTGTCCAACTGTTCTAGCTAAATTTTTAAATTCATTAAATGTAGGAGGAGTCTCACTTTTCCAGTGAATGGTGATGATTTTGTGAGCTGCTGCCATTAAAGTCCATAAGAATTTAAAATCTTTTTTTGGCACACAATCCGGAACAGGAGAGTTGAATAAAATCATAGATTTTGATAACTGATAATTATCATTAAAAACAGTCTGAAAAAATAATATTATTCCAATACAAAGTAAGACAGTTACATTCATGAAAAATATGTTGCCAGTCAGCTCTTGTTTTAGTCTGACATCTCCAACATAGATCTTCATTAGCATACATCTTAGATACTTTATGTGGTGTATAAAAACTTCTATTCAAAAATCTCCAAGTGAATAACTGCAAGTTTATTGATAATGATGACTTCTTAGAAGATTTTAAAATAATCTTTTTTTCCTTTTCGTTAGGAGGGTGATTGTTTATCTGTGTATAATAATTTCAGTAGGTGTCTGTTTGGTATATTTTTGCTGTTTTAATTATTTTTGTAAATTTTAGATAGATATCCAGCACCTTGATAAGGTTGATTATTAATTATAATAATATATTCAATAAACTTTGGGACAGTATGTCTAACTGTATCTTGCATTTGTCCAATTCTATTTATAAGGTATTGCCTTAGATTTTGCAGAAGTAGCCATGAGTCATTATTTACATTGCATTTTCTGATTATCTGATCTTTAGTTAATATTTTGTCTTGTTCTACCAGCTGATGCCAGTAGCTTATTGAGCTTATCTTGAGGATATTGATTTTCTGAATTTGGAATGTATCAAGGATAGTGGGTGTGAAAGCTATAGGGAAGGTCAGAAAGAACCATGAATTAATATTTGGTACTTTGCTTATGTATGTTTTAAATGTTGTTAGTGTGATATTCATATATTTGGATGGGAGTTTATTATTTTTATTTTTACCTTCTAGATAATCTTTTAACATCCAAACTAAAGGAAATGATATTATAGTTAAACAATCTGATATGTTGTTATGATTAAGTTCAATATAGACCTGTTCATGTAATTGTTTCCATATAGGTTTGTAGTGATCATTTAACCATAGGGTTATATTTTTAACAACAGAGGACATAATATATATCTCAATATCAGGTAAATTGATTCCTACATCTTCCCAATTTGGTAAATGTTTATTTAAGGCAATTTGGGGTTTGTTTGGGAACCATAAAAAAATTAATATTAGTTTATTATATCTCTGAGTGATATACTTGGGTGGTGGCAGTGAAAAACTTTGTATTAGATATAACACTTTAGGAAAAATAATTGATTTAATGAGATATAATCTATCTTCCATTGTAAACATATATTTGTTCCAGTTAGATATCGCTTGCTCTATTTTATCTAGCGTTTTATTATAATTATATATAAGTGAGTCAGTTAAGTCTTCAAGTAGATCTATGCCTAAATATACTATTTTATTATCTTCTGCTATGTATTTGGAATATTTTTTGTTTATATGTTTCTTTTTAGTATTACATGACATAATTTTTGTTTTGTTTTCATTGAACTGTAAACCTGAGATAGTTTGAAAATTATGTATTTCCTTAAACAAAGCTTGTAAAGATGCATTGGTGTCTGTTAGGGTAAGAAGTATATCATCTGCAAATAGCTGTAGCTTAAGAGATAAAGTTTTGTTGATGCAGATGCCTTTAATATCACTATTTGATCTGATCTGATTTGCAAATGGTTCTATAAGTAATGCAAATAACAGTGGTGATAAGGGACAGGCTTGTTTAGTTCCTTTTTTGATTTGTATGGGACCAGATCTATATGAACCTAATTTAACATATGGTATGGAATCTTTATATAGTGACTGGATAAGGGCAATAAAGGATGTAGGAAAATTATATTCTTTTAGGACTATAATAAGGAAATTCTAGTTAACAGAATTAAATGCTTTATTAATATCTAAGGATATTATGTTTAAATCTAAGTTTGCATGTTTACTATAATCTATCAATGACAGAATTCTTTTAAGATTATCATATGTATTTCTTCCTTTAATAAATCCTGTCTGGTCATCATGAATTAGCATGGGAAGAAAGTGTTTAGTCCTGTCAGCATATATTGCCATGAACATTTTATAATCAATATTTAATAAGGAT
>NC_056735.1:331003192-331043192 GCF_019279795.1 Protopterus annectens
AAGAATTAAGTCTTGTGGAAACAAAAGATTTTTATTATTGGGATGAATTCTTTTCTTTTGAGAACCACTTTTATAGAGTAGTCATTGTCAAATCTAATTAATGCATCATTATACTTAATGGGTGAGTTAGTCCAAGCATTCTTGAGGATGAGTTCCTTGTCTTGCGTGGAGAAAAGTTTTACAATTATGGATCTTGGTTTGTTTTTGATTAAAGATGCATTCCCTGAATATGACAATGACCTGTGTGCACGTTCTATACCATAAGAAAGGGCTTCTGGTAATTTTAATACATTTGGGATCCAGGTAGTAAGAAAGTTTATTATATTATCTCCTTCTGATTTTTCTGGCAGACCATATATTTGGATATTATTTCTTCTCATTCTGTTTTCCATATCATCTATTTTCTCCAAAAGATGTGTATTTTGCTGCAGTAAAAATTCAGTTTGTTGTTCTTCTTGTAGGAGTCTGGAATCAATGTCATTTAATGACTGTTCTATGACAGAAATTTGACCTTTCTGTTGTGTGAACATTTCCTGAAGCTGTTCAAGTTGTTGAGAACATTTTTCTTTAAAATAGTCCAATTTATTATCCATTTTATCTATTTTAGTTGTCAACTCCTGAATATTCAAAATAAGTGAATGTAAATCCTTTTTGAATGTTGGGTCATGAGGTGGATTCCTGAGATGGCTCATTCTGAGTAGCTGATGCTGCTGTTGATTTTCTAGTATTTAATTTGACAGGAATTTTCCAATGAAAGTTGATAAAAATTATTCTGATGATGTCTCTGGATATTACAAAGTAGTTAGTAGTGAAAATATCCTCTTATTGTTCTTTTTTTCTCAAAATTCCTGTCTGAAATATTATCGAGGAAAGAGAGCTGTGAGAAAGTGCTGTTACCAGATCACCATATTGGCCACGCCCCCAATATCATATCCCATGTATAGATTTTTAACATCATTTTTTAACATCATTGAATGGATTTAGCATATGGAATGTATACATGATTTGAGATGTATTTTGCATTGTAGTTAACATAGTATATATTATTACTTAGGTCTTCGATAGCGCACATTATTTATATTTACATTTTTTAATTGGTTGCACGGTCATTAAATGCAGTTCATTATTTTTAAGGTAGTAAAGTGGATATTACTTTATGGTTTAATTAATTAATTAACATTTATCACCTATTTAATTGGTTTGGGTATATCTGGCTGGTTCTTAAGTATTTTATTTATTTCATAAAGTGTACTGAGGAAGTCCCTATTTAAGCTAAGGGAAGAAAGCGCTTAACCTATGGATTTTTATTGCTGAATAAACTTTCTAGATCTACAGTGGTTGTGTCTGTCGTATGTAGACTGGCTTTACATTCCTGTGGTGGTTCATGAACCTTGACGATAGGATGGGAGATAGGAAATTCACCCTAGGGATCCCGTCAGTCACCCTGCTAGACAGGGGTCCAGGGAAGTAAATACTGTGGTAAGAAATAGCCAGGGAATTGTCATGGCTAGGCTTATATAGGCCCTAGGGCCGATAACCTAGTACCAACCTATGAACCTATGAACTACACTTTCCATTGCCCTACCTTGGCAAGCCTGCTGATGTCATTCATTTTGAAATACACCTTTGAGGAAGGAGTAACCCAGTAAGCTCTGTGGTGTGTGCTATAACTGCGTAAGGCTGTAGTGTGATGTACTAGTTAAGTAAGAGTTTTAATCCCAGAAATGGCAACTGTAAAACTTTGTGTGTGTTTGTTTGTCTGTGTAGGGATCAATACTTTTGAGGCCATTCACAGTCTCTACAACTTCCATTGCCCTAATTTGGCAGGCCTGCTGATGTCATTCACCTTGAAATACAGCTTTGGGGAAAGAGTAGCCCAGTATGCTCCATGCCGTGTGCTATAAATGTGTAATGCTGTAGTGTGATGTACTAGTTAGGTATGAGTTCTAATCCCAAACATGGCAACTGTAAAACTTTGTGTGTTTGTTTGTCTGTATAGAGATCAATGCTTTTGAGGCCATTCACAGTCACTAGAACTTCCATTGCCCTACTTTGGCAAGCCTGCTGATGTCATTCACCTTGAAATACACCTTTGGAGAAGGAGTAGCCCAGTAAGCTCTGTGACATGTGCTATAACTGTGTAATGCTATAGTGTGATGTACTAGTTAGGTAGAAATTCTAATCCCAGACATTGCAACTGTGAGATTCTGTGTGTGTGTATTTGTCATTAGTACCCTGTGTGGAGGTAGCTGTGAGTGTGTAATAACAGGACTCATTGTGGTGCTGGCTTTGCAAATTTCTTATATGGTGGGCCTATAATATGTCACAATGTCCACCTTACAAGGACAACAGATGTCAAACAGCAGACAGGCTGGTGTAGACCATCCACACCCCTAAATGTGACATCATGGATTGGGGAACAATATAGGCAACCCTTGTATTACCCAGAGAACACTTTCCACCCATGTCTCATACACAAACACACTTGGCTAGGCAACAACCACTATGTTGGTAGTTCCCTGCATATTGCACACAGATAGTAACCATGGTGTGATTGCAGTAGACAACAGAGGACATGGCACCCTATCTCATCCCTACAATAGGCAAATCATTGCATATAGTAGTCCTTTGCTATGTTCCCCACTGGACACCTGCAACAACTGTAGACTCAGTAAATGTAACCCACAAAGGAAATACCATGCCTTGTTCACATGCCCTGTATGGACAGATGCCACTGACACCAGTGAATACCTGTATCATGCTGTCAATGTAGGTGCAGGATAAACCTGGTTTCCATTGCCAGCTCTCACCACATGAGGTCAGGAATGGCATATCAGATGATAACAATCTGTCTACACAACATGCCCCAGACATCCAAGGTACACTTCCACATGTCACAGAACATGCATGTGGGATGTGTGCACATCCCAGACACTGTCCATGTTATGGAATATAGAACACATACATGGTAAGCATTGCACAGCACTGGCCACCCACAATAGTAACCCAGATGAGTGGATGGTGAATACAATACCCACCTGTGTGGGCCAATCCAGAGACTACACCCCTAAGCATCACTGCAGACGATTGTCATGTGGCCTGATGCCAAGGTATACTCTTTACCTAGCCTTGTACAGCCTTCTGGCACAGTCATCCACTACACACCTGTGAAGCATTGCACCCATGCATGTCAGTATTGGCAAACCTATGTCTGTGTTTGTGTGGAGTATAATGATTTGGATGCCATTCACACTCACTACACCTCCCATTGGCCTAATGAAGCATGCCTTCGGATGTCAAAAACCTTGACATACCCTTTGCACATATATTAGCCTGATAACCTCTGTGGTGCATGTGATACCTGTGTATTACTGTAGTGCGGGAAACAAGTTAGTTAGGAATTTTAATCCTGACCATGCCAACTGTGATAATGTGTGTGAGTCCCTGAGAGAGAGTGGCTGTGTCATCCTTAACACCTGTTCATGTGGACAGGCACATGTACTACACCTACCTTATCCCTCCTTTATCACTGTTGCTGATGTCACTCACCATCAAATATACCTTTGGACAGTTCCCTCCACATGTAAGCTCTGTGGTGCATGCAATAACTGCATAGAAATGTAATAGCATTACATAGTTAGGTAGGGGTTTGAAACCCTGAACTGGTGAATGTATGACACAAACATGCTTAGCTTTTACTCTCCTACCCCCTCCCTGTCTTACTTTGTCTCTGTCTCTCTTACTCCCTCTCTGATGGATGTGGAGAAGTACAAGTGCTTTGCTTAGGCAGCAGCTTGTGCTTTGTAAGTGATGCTCATAATCAGATGATGGCCTGTGCATTAATTGTACCCCCCCCCACTAGCTGATTGCATGTGGAACAGCTGTGGTAACTTCCCCATAGCCAATTGCATGGAAACACACTCCTATAATTAGGAACATCATGTGGGTGTTGGTCCTTTTCATTCACTGTGAGCAGGACTTCATGTCAGTGTTTGGTAAACAGCATCACAGATGGTAGTGGGATATACCTCTAACAACATACACTGTGGAGACAGGCCAACAAACAGGAGGGGGGTGTTCCAGACATGCCTATTGAATGTAAGTTTTGCTCTTCTGCATTTGAAGCAATGTTGGTTAACAGGGTTTGTGTGGATATTGCTGGTCTACATGATTTAATACCTGTCATGACAGTGTTATGTGGTTGAGGAAACTCCTACCTGTAGGGTTATCTGCAGACTGGCCAGTGTTTTGAGTCTTATGTGTCTTGTGTTACTCACAGATTACCTATCATAGACTGCAGAAGCATAGTCTGAGAATTGCAGTCAGTACATGGTGACAGCGATGACAGTTACTGACTTCATATCATTCATAGGACATATGTCACAACAAACCCTGTTACACCAGTAAATGCATGAGGTTATCACAGCAACATGTCAATATTGGCCCTGTGTTTGTGCCTCCAGCCACAACTCTGTCAACCTTTGTACATATGTCATGCAGTAAGAGGTGCATACGTTCAGTACACCATTATTTATTGATGTCATACCTGATAACAAGCCAGTGAGATATCAAACTGCTAGACATGTTATGTATAGTAGGGGTTATATTTGAGGTCACAACCTGGACATTCTGTCGTAGTGTGTACAGTAGCGAGGTCTGTGTGCTTATGGTGATTGTTGACAGTGTGTGTATTGCGAATATCTACCTTGGCCTGTGTACAGACTGTAGCAGATGTCATATTCTTGGTCCTGTTCTATCTGATATTACATGTTTCTCCAGTGTATGGTACCCTATCAGCTTACATGTTTGTAGGGCCAAACACACACATGTCCCATACCACAGTCAGGCATCAGACTACACTGTGTAATGGCCCAGTATATGTAGAGTTAGTGGGTGAGTGGCACAAATGAGGATGGTGTTGATCAGACAGTCCATATACTGTAATATTAAGCACGCTTACCATATGTGGCTGGGGCTGTGTTCCCACTGGTTGTGGGTATGCACTTTCATACAGGTGTCTCTTACTCTGTGCTGTGACATGCCTGTAAAGCCTGCTATATTTGCAGGTACATGTGTATTCCCCCACAAGAAATGTAGGCCAGTGTAGTGGCAGTCTGCATGTAGTTTGCACAGTGCTTTGTGACATGCCTAGCAGCTCAGTGTACTTACCCAGTGTGATGTTATGTCCAGATATTTGTCAGATGTACTGCTGCCGGGCCACCATAACAGTCATGTATTTCTGACAAAGCAGTGGGATGCTGTACAGATGTATGTCATTAACTAGTGGGTAGTATGTGGACATGTGACCTCTGTATCACAGGTTATTATGTGTAAGGATAGATAGGAGTGTGTGAATGCATAAATTGTGTGTACATATGTATTCCAGTATTTATGTAATATACCCATTTACATGGCTATTAACATCCACATTGTCAGGCTTGGCCCACATGTCTTGCACTAAGGGGTTCTATGTATACCTCTTGACTGACCAGAGTGTGTCAGATTGTTCACATTTATTGGTATATCTCTGCTGTATTCCACAGGACCATTACTGTGATATCTGTGGTACTGTACTATGATGACCTTAGGATGTCTGTCAGTAACTGATGGCGTACATGTCAAAAGCAGATGTGACCTCCCCACACACACAACATTTCTGTTAAGACAACCCCTGTTACAGTAGCAACAGTCTACATTTATACCTGCAATACTAACATGACATCCCCTCCTTTATCCTTATGTGTAAACATTACTGTTTGTATACCTTCCCAGATGTATCACACTGTATTTATCTGATATGTGTATATTTAGATATAACAACATAAGTAATTCAACAGTAATATCACTAACAAGTACTATACAATTGTAGAAGTCACAGCAATTGTTCAATACTATGCAGTATGTGTACTGACAGATATTTTGGAAAACAACAACTGTTTTCAAAGCTATCATGGTTTAGTGGTTAACTAATGTGACTGTAGTTTATAGGGTCCTGGGTTCAAGACCTGCAATGGTTGTTTATTTTGTTGCTGGGCAGAACAAGGGCTGTTGGATGCAGAGTGGTTAAGGCAGTTTTGAGAAGCTTTAAGTGCGTTTGCGTGAAGCTAAGTGGTGCTAACATACAGTTAAATGTATGGGCACTTACACCGTGTAGGCTTTACTTATCAGTGTGCAAATGTGCTTAGCATTTATATTGCAGCAATGCTGAAATCTGCTAAGCATGGCTCAGCCCTGTTAACTAGTGCTCACATTCCAGTCTGGTAACATAGCAGGGTAGTGACATCTTTAATAAGTGTATGTAATGCCATATACAGAACATGCGTCTATGTGCAGTCATTACAGTAGCAAGGGGTGTGAGTCTACTGTTTGGGACACGAGTATATATGGCTTGTACAACACTCTTATCCATTTGAATGTGTTACATACATGGGTAGTATCCCAGGTTATATGCAGTCACACTGGCATGTAGTGCATCATTACCTTACTACTGTTGACAGTGCTTTCCCAAGTAAGAGTAGATTGCAAACTGTAGTACTGGAAACTAACACCCCTGCATGCAAAGATGGACTGAGTCCTCACTGTCGTGTTCCTGGTGTGTGAGCTGTGTCTCATTAAATATTTCCTACTGTATAATGATCTGACATGTGGACAATAACCGTAGACTACTTTGTGTATAGCACATGTCAGTGAGGGCTGCCGTCATGTAGTAATGGCATACCTATTGATGTCAGACGTCCATCTGTCAACACATTCATCCTAATGCATAGCTAGTTGGCTAGCTGATGTCTGTCTGTCCTCTGTACATATGTGCAGATGTCAGGTATCCATCTTGGATACTTACAGGCAATCTATGCTTGACTGACACTGACATGTCTGCCCAGCTGTATTATGAAAGCCACAGATAGGAATCCACACCCTGTATGCACCACATGCCATGGATACCTTAACTACACTACCATAGTCAACAGAACATGCTTGGGTGCAGGTCTCTAAGACAAACACTGACCATGTTATGTAATAGATGTTGCATACATGTCAACTGGAGCACCTCACTGGCCCTCTGTAAGAGGCACCCAGATGATTGGCGGATGCATGCCACTCTCACCCTGAGGTTCACCCCAATGGTATCTGTTAATAGATGGCCTGCTTGCACATGGCAGGTGGCATGATACCACTGTACCCACATCCCCTACACTTTTCATCTCTCCATGGACAATAGCCTGGTACACACCTATAAACACTTGCACTGATGCACCGCAGTACTGAAAATGTGTACATGTGCATTACTGAGAATATCAGTGACTGTGTTTGTAGACCTGTAGTTGGGAATACCCTGAGGCCCTTCACACCCACCGCCCCCCCCATTGCCATAGCTAGATGTGGCTGCTGCTGTACCAGACATCACATATACCTTGTTACGCTCTTCTCCCAAATGGCTTCTTGTGCCTTGCAGTACCAGCACAACACTGTTGTACAAATGGGTTGATAGGCATGGGATACCCACTGAGTTCTGGCAAGTGTGTGCATTTGTGCATGTGTGTATATATGTAAGGTACAGCATTCTGAGGCCACATTCTCCTACTACAATATGCATTGCCACACAGTATTAGGAATAGTGATGTTGCTGACCGTAGGAGAGGCATGACAATGCATCACCCTACTATGACTGTGGCATGTACATTAGATGCATATCCCAGTAGTAGCACTCTTGGGATGGACAAAGAGTTGTATTGCAGTCCTGGTCAATGTATGATGGTGGGTATGTCAGAGTATTATCATGAGTTTCAGTGCATACAATATCCACAGTGGGGTGTGGGTGCTGGGTATACTGTCATTACACTATGGTACCTTTGGTACATGTCCCATGTTCCACTGTATGGGGACCACTATCACCCTCAACCATACAGGTAACTGATAATACTATCCAGCCAAGTTATGCATGTGCTGTGTGTAACCCACCTGTAACACAATGGACACACTGACAAGGTAGTTAGCACTGATAAGCCCAGGTCTCTCAGATGTGTGTCTGACTGTTATGTGTTTGTCAATGCATATATGACGGTATGTCACAGTATGTATTGTCCATAAATAACCAGTACATCCCCCATTACCATACTGTACATGCCTGGGGATGATCTTCCTGTAACATGTAAACTAGAACACACCTCATCCTAAAAGTTGTGTGGTGTGTGCAATTGAAGCCACACATATCAGTAGAACTACATTCCTAGGTAGGGGTGTAGTCCCAGTGTTGCCAAGTAAGAGTGTGCGTGTATGTGGAGGAATCTACTTCACTTTGCAGAATATACATGTCCCAGGAGGTCATCTGTCTGAGAACTGCCTGGCATATGTTAACATTTCACAGGTATTATCCTGTGGACATACATTCCATCACAACTAGTGTTAGATGTGTAAATGGCCTCTTCCCCACTATATAGGGTTGGTATATATAGCTGGGTGTGGCTATTGTGGACACAGCCAACATCATTGCAGTTACTGTTGAGTGTATCCCCCGCTTAGCTGGCTGTAATACTGTACAGTTCATGTTAACAGGTTAGGTAGTTGTCTATCACACTATCTGCAGTTCTAGAGCACCTCTCACCCTCCAAAGGGTAGGTATGTGCCACCCACACCAGCACACATATGTTTACCGAGTTGAGGATTGCACTACATAAGGGAAGGAGACATATACCCTGCCAGTACCATCTTCAATGACATTAAACTAGCAGACTGCTTATTCACCAATGTGTTGTTTTGCCTATTCTGGTTTGGTGGAATTACATAGGCTGCAATGGGTTCCTTGCACAGGTACATACATCCGTGTGTACAGTAGTCTCTGTGTATTGCATCAACACCAATGCCTCGGTGTGTGTTATACACATACATGTGGTGTGTACTACCCAGTACACTTACCATTGTCCACTGTAGAAGGGCTGCTAACAGCAGCCACCATGCACTCACCTGTATACACTACCCCCAGACCTATCAGCCATGTGGCACAGGCAGTAACTGTTATACAGAACTGTGACATGTGTTCACCTGTACCCAGGGTATGACACAGCCAAGTTGTCACCACAGTGCCATACCCCTTGTATTATATGACAGCAGACCATCCTCCTGCTGACACATGGGCACCTACGACACAAACGGATAATATTATGGAGATCACAATCACTCAGTGCAAATAACAGCTATAATGCATCATGGCTGGACAGCTATACTTCCTGACATGTAAGCATTAAACTTTACTGCTGACAACATGTTACACAGCAGTACATTGGTCCACTGCAGTACAGTGGAGGCTGCTGAACTATACATCTGCATTACTTACTGTTGATCGATTGTTATCCTCTGGCCCTGTCTTTCTTTCCTGTTGTACTACTTGAAGGCCTTGGCCTGGACAGCAACATATGTTATGCTTTCGGATTTCTGTATAAAATGATCTGCTTGAGAGTTGCATTACTCAGTATGTATTTCAAACACCTAACAGCTATATGACATGGTATATACAACTGTAATAGTACACAAATAAACATTTCTTATGTATGCAAACCTGTGTGGGTTGTCATATCCTTTGCCTTCTCTGTGGGTATACGTTTCATGCAATAATTGTCTTTTGTATGAGTGAATCATGCACTGTCCATTTTAAAAGGTGGCAACTGTGAGAATACTGGCTGTTCACTAGGCTGTGCACCCTCTAAATATGTATCTTCCTATACAAATCTATACTCATAATATATGTATATGTGTGAGTATGTGTATGTATATATATATATATATATATATATATATATATATATATATGTGTGTGTGTGTGTGTGTGTGTGTGTGTGTGTGTGTGTGTATCATTGGAATGTTTATTGCTTCCACACTGTACATTCCCTATGGTAGCCGGACTGTACTGCATGATATGTTATTGATACTATCCTGACATCATACAGGTGGGATCGATAACTGTTAACATTTTGTGGCTATGCTGTGTAGGGTCCTGGGTATGGGACATGGAAGTGTTGGTATTGTGTTGCAAGGCAGATCTGTTTGGCTGTGGGGAAGGGGATGATATCAATAATTACAATAGGTACTTGTCCCCCTTACCCCCATTAACGGTGTCTTTGGTCATATATGTATTTGTTGTGTTCTCTTTCATATCTATAGATATATATCTGTATACGCACACACACGCACACACACACACACATATACACACACACACACACACACACACACACACACACACACACACACACACACACACACACATATATATTTGTTTACATATATATTCTGATGTATATATATATATATATATATATATATATATATATACATATATATATATATATATATATATATATATATATGTGTGTGTGTGTGTGTGTGTATATATTTATATATATGTTTATATATATATATATATATATATATATACACACACACACACACACACACACACACACACACACACACACACACACATACATCTACATGTATAAATGCATTTCTTGTACTGTTGAATGACTGTGATGGATATGTTTGTGAAAACATCAGAGTTATGTATATCTGATATGCCTTAGTAGTAGTTCACTTTGGGTATGGTGTGCAGGGTCCTGGGTCTGAGACTTGCAGAGGCTGATTATTTTGTTGCTGGGCAGAACATGGGCTGTTGGATACAGAGTGATTAAGGCACTTTTAAGCAGTTGTAAGTGGGTTTGCGTGGGTTTTCGCGGAGGGAAGCAATGCTAACTTCCAGTTAAATATGTTTACAGTCAGTTAACCTCTAGATTGCTTATCCTGTGTAAGCATTGCCTACCCCCACACAAACAGGCTTAAACCCGCTTAATGCTGCTTAAAAGTGCTTACTCCCGCTTACCCCACGCTAATTTCTTTAAAAGAAAAGAAAAAGAGTTGATAGGAAAGTGGTGAAAATGGGGCACAAAGAGGGAAAGACAGTAGAGAAAATAGCTAGGGATGTGCAGGATGGGTGTAGGGAAGGTCCATAGCTGCCCATTTTTTCTACAACAACAGCTGTGCATATACACTGATTTGGAGGTAGATTTGGACACTCATACCCCTGAGAGAGGGGTGAGGAAACAATAATATGTTGTGAAGCCAATTAGACCAGATTACATGTATCCAGTGGATATGTGTGCAAAATGGACAGCTATGTATGGGGCGAGATTTATTTTTGGGAACAGATCGTCCTTTTTTTAAGGTGAGAGTGCGATGTTGGGGGTGGATAGTAGGTATATTTGGGGAGGTAGTTTAGGTAAGATAACAGACAAGACAGCATACAGGGGCAGTATATGACACATGTGAGGAGTAAACACCTTGGATGGGGAGGGGTGTTTGGAAATCAGAAGCCCATGACCCCCCCTAATGGAAACAGTGGGACTGAGGTCCCCATCCATGGGCAGTCACCACTGCACCTTCATGGCCTGAAAGGTGGCTGTGCTGGGGACTGGGTTGGAGGGGCAAGCTGATCCTCTAGATGCACCATGTGGCTCTCAAGTTGGTGTAGCAGACCTCCAAACTCCCTGCAGAGCTCACCACGCACCAGACCCTGGACCTGATGTCAGGTGACAATATCTTGTCTGCACTCGCTCCCAGTGGGGGCTGAGCCCCATTCCCTGAGGTGGTTCTACCCGAAGGTGGTGCAGGACCAGCAGACAAGGAGGTCCCAGGGTGGGCCCCAGATGTGCTGGTGCCCGGTGCCACGGCCAGATGAGGTGGAAGACGTGGGTCCGCTGGGACCGGCCTTACCAAATGTGCTATGGTTTTTCAATTTTAAAACATATGTGGGTTAGTAATAGTTAACACATTCCAGGATTAGGTATAACCGCATCCATAGATATTCCCATTAACCCAAAACACCAGATATGGAACAGTTGCATAGCAAACAGAACACATGCATATATGGAACCACAGTGGCCATTACAACAGCATGCAGGTACATTGATGGCAGCATGCCACCAATGTGGGAGTGTTTCAACATGGCACATGCATAGAAATAAATTTCAATATTTATCAAATAATAGGACATATGTCCCAACAGTAGATTTAATTGTACACATACAGATTGAGTTGTGTATTTAGTTTATTGTTGCAGATATGGTGGGGGGGGGGTAGAGTAAGATGTCAATTAACAACTTGTATATCCCTGTAGTTCTCATTACTTTTTTAGTCGGTGCTGTGATCTGTACCTTACAGGTATTATTACACTACCCTATGGCCTTAGTTTGGGCAGTGGCATGGTTGTAGACAACTATATACATGAACTGTGTTTTACCTACAGTATACACCTCTTAACTGATATACCTGTTGAGGTATTGTTTGTTAACACTACCTGACTGTTTCTACGCATATTCCCAGATTCCAGGTTGATGTTATGCACATACCTCTCCATCTCTTATTGCACATACTCTGGGCATGTCTTGATAACATGCAGGTGAAACTGGGACATATTTTGGCTATTGCCCTCATAAACCTTTGTTGAGTTGCTACAATGACAAGTTTGTTTTCATATACATTTTCCAAATATTTACAGGCCTGACAGTCAGTTATATGGCATTAAATGATGCCTAAATGTCAGAGATCATCACGCTGATATGCCAGGAGGACAAGGTAACAAGCAACAGATATGGGTCAATTATCTGCACATTCTGGACAGATCTGTACATTTGAGGGGTATGATTCTGCATACAGCTCACTACCACTGCCAAGATTCGAACCATGGCTGTGTCTGCTAAAAATAAAACAGTGTACATCACAGTTGAGTGTGCTATATAGATATTGCTGTGTATCTTTTCTCTGATTTCTGTCTATAAGTCTCCCATGCTTTTACAAGCTGACCTTGTAATTACAACACTCTTATGCAGGGTTCCCTAGACAGTTTTATTATATAGCACTGTGTTAATGACAGTGATGAGTAATACCTTATTATTCAGAGATACTGCAACACTAACACTGCCATACAATACCATACTAAACAGTACCAGTCCAGGATTTCAATCTTTTACTTCTATGCACAGTTTTTGTATCTGACAGACCTGTGGGGGGAATGTTTGTTAACACTACCTGAACGTTGGCACACATATTACCAAATTCTACATTATTATCATGCACATATGTTTCACTCTGTTACTGCACACACTCTGGTCATAGCTTTATAACATGGGGTGGAGATAGAACATACTTTCCTTATTACTCTCATAACACTTTGAAGAGTTGCTAGAGTGACAGGATTGTTCTTATAGCTATATTTCTGACAGTTATAATGTCTGACAATCAGTTGTATGTCATTATTTGCTGCCTAAACGTCTGTGATCATCCCACTGATTTGCCAGGGGATCAGGGTGACAGGCAGGGGACTTACGCCAATTATCTCGACTTTCTGACAATATCTGTACAGTTGTGGAGTATGATTCTGCATACAGCTTACTACCACTCCCAGGATTCGAACCATGGCTGTGTGTGCTAAAAACATTTCACGTCTCAGTTGAGTGTGCTATTTGTATTATGTTGTCAATCTTTTCACTGTTTTTTTGTCTAAGTCTCTCTCATTTGTACAATATGACCTTGTGATTACAACAGTCGTATACAGGCATTCCTACACATTTTATTTATGTAGCACAGTGTGGGTAACTGTGCTTAATACAACAGTACTATTAAGAGATTGCAACACTACATTACCATATGATACCAGAGTAAACACAAGCAGTCCAGGAGTGAGACTTTTATTGCCAGGCTGTTACCCTTTTATTTACATACCACCTATATGAGACTCTTCCTGCCATATTGTCTGGTTTATTCAGTACATGCCATACACAATACAGGTTTTATACTGGCAATTAACTTTCTACTTCTTATAGATTTATTTCTTATGACAGTACATGCAAGATTATTACTAACCTGCCTCACGACGCAGCCTCTGCAGCCTACAGGCATGGGCTTCCCGATTCACAGCCCGGTCGGATGCTGCTGTCAAAGACATAAGAGGAACATTTAGCCATACCTATCCAGAATATACATGAGCTGGCAATTATTAAACAGGTAGCAGGATGAGTGCTTACACATGGCTGGGACAACACCCAACTTCCTAGCTTCTTGGATTCACTGATCCAAGAGCTCCCTCTTCCTCCATTTCAGGTTGGCAATGTGATGACTGACCTGCTCACCAGTTTGAGGGATGCCAGTGGCACTGGTGAGGTCATAAGCGAGACGGTCCCAGGCTTCCACTTTATATTGGGAATCCTGGTAATGGCCCTGAAGCAGTCTCTGGTCATGGTCTTTAACGAGGAGTCCTGCCATGAATTTGGACTCCTGGATGCCCCAGCATTGTGCCCAGAAGCGTGATCCTTCACCCACACCAGCCATAGTGCCTTCAGGAGGAAGCTACAACCAGTTATGAGATATATTCCTGCCTGTGGGGTTTAAATAGGGCCAATTTCCCTACACTTTGCCGTGATTCCATGGTTTTGAAAATGCTAAGCTATGGGCAAACCTGCTTTCCTAAGGTTGGCATTGATTAAAGGGGTATACCAATGGGCAAATTGATTTAGCTGGCCTACACATTGCTTACACCTAGTAAGCAGGGGTGTGCAATGCTTCGCATTGCTTAATTTTAAATTTGTACTCTACTTGCTGTTTGGCATTGATTTATCATTCATTACATGTTATATATTTGTTTAGTATCCATGATTCATGTATACGTACGCTGTATGGGGTCCTTGTGTTTATTGGGGGATTTCACCACTTTACTACAATGACACCTCACATCTGGGCTTAATGCAGTACTCCATTTCACATATTTATGTTATGTAGTAGGTTATACAACATAAAACTATATATACATTCCTTTCACATGTAAATTGTGATTTTGCTATAGTGAGGATCTGTTTGGGGATACCTCAGTCTTATGTACTGCTGTGATGACTTACTAGTTAACTATTGTGACTGTAGTGACCTGGGTTCAAGACCTGCAATGGTTGTTTATTTTGTTGCTGGGCAGAACAGCGGCTGTTGGATATAGAGTGATTAAGGCACTTTTCAATTGTAAGTGGGTTTGCTTGGGTTTGCATGACGGTAAGCAATGCTAACTTCTGGTTAAATATGCTTACAGGGAGTTAGCTTCGATATTGCGTAACCTGTGTGCGCATTGCTTACCCCTGTGCAAACGGGCTTAAACCCACTTAAAACTGCTTACTTCCACTTACCCACGCACTAATTTAGATAGAAGTGAAACATGGTTCTTGGGAAAGTGGTAAATTTGGATAGTCTTTGGATTTATCATTCATTACACATTATACCTTCATTTTGTATCCCTGATTAATGTGTACATATACTGTATGGGGTAATTGTGTTTATCTGTGGATTTTACCACATTATTACAATGATACCTCACATCTGCATTTAATGCAGTACTCCACTTCATAAATATATATTATTTAGTAGGTTATACAGCAAAAAAAATGTTCATAAAGTGATTTCGCATGGAAAATGGAATTTACTACAGTGAGAATTAAACTGGGAATAATTGCTCGCAAAGTGAATGCTCTGACCACTACACTATTACAGTACTGCTTCACTTGTATCTTATGTATCTTGATATTTATTTTCTTGTGCTATTTAAGCTACAGTATGCGTAGCTAAGCAATGGGCAAACCCGGGCACCTACGATTAAATTTTATCTGTTTGATAAAAAAAAATTCTCTACTGCTATTTTCTCTTTAAAGGGACAGGTTTCACTTATTGCTGTGGATTCCTACATGCATTTGCACATTTGGCAGACATCCTAGCAACCCCCCATACCTCTCAACCTCTTCAGGCAAACTATCTGGACAAAGCTTGACAAATTGTGGTACAACTACGGACATATTTTCATTATTGCTCTTATAAACTTGGGACAGTTGCTCGAGTAACAGGATTTGTTTTAATATACATTTTCTGATGGATTTGAAGTCTTACACTGAAATGTATGCATTATTTATCGACTTCAATCCTAAGATCATCCAAGTGATTTGCCAGGACAATTGGGGTGCTGTATGGGCATGAAATATTGACATTCGGCGATGATTGGTACAGTTGGGAGGTATCCAGCCTCCTATTAGCATTCTTGCTCATTATAATTGCTGGGTGACACTTCCTGAGTACAGGGGCGTGTGTATTGTGAGAGCTCTGCTCCCAGACACACCCCCTCCAAGTCCGTTTAGGAGCAGAGGCAGCGGACCTTCATTACTATGCATGGCGTGTTGCCGTGCTGCTCTTAAATGGTCATTTCCATGCAGGAATAAGCTATTCCTGCACGGAACCTTACTGAATCCTGGGGTATATCAGTAAACTATGTTCCCCTACACAGACTGGTTCAGCAATACCCATTTTTATGGGGACATGATAATATGAAGTATTTAGGAATATAGATTAAAAAGGCTTCTGTTATGGCAGCTAAGAATATGTGAGAAGAAACTAAAAAGATAATACAAAAACTGAGAACCTAAACGCTCTTGTTTATGGATATGTATAGTAAAATACAAGCAGTGAAAATATTTTTAGTCCCTTTAATTTTATATTCAGGTCAGGCATATTTGTATCAACCAGAAGATACGTTGTGGATAATAATTAATAGAGCTAAAAGAATTTATCTGGAAGGGTAAAAAGGCAAGAGTGGGATAAAGTGATACTTCCAACAGAAAAAGATGGTTTAGGATTACTTGATTTGAAAGGATATTTTATAGCTATACAGTTAAGGCTCATATATGTAACAAGTTATAATTCAAAGTGGAAATGAATGATGATGACATGGGGTAGTTCAGGAAATAAGAAGAGACGGGGATTTTGGATGCAGATCCTTAAGGAGAATAATAACTATATAGAATATTATATTCATAAAACAGCAGCATGTATTATAAGAACCAAGCCAACACAAACACAGAGAAAGGAAATGTTTCCAGTAGGGATAATTGCAAATAGAGGTATACAAAATAAAAAAGAGGGGCAGCAATTTGTTGGAGAAAACTGAAAAAGGAACCAAGGTATTGGGAGCAAATAACTAGGCAGGGAAAGTTATTAGAGTGGGATGAGGCTAAGAAGGCATTTGGACTGGAAGATACAAGATGTCTTCCCTACCAGGGATTGATATCAGAGTATGGGAAAAGAGAAAGAGTTAGGGGAATCTTAAGAGAAAGATCTTGTCTGGTAGAGTTTTTAGATGAATCTAGAAAAGAAGCTGCTGTTAAAAAAGATATTTAGTAGGTCATATAAACTATTGCACAATAACTATAACAATCAATCAGAGGAAGTTAGAAAGACTGGGAAGAGAGACTGGAAAAACACAATGTAAGGACATATGTATGGACCCCGAGCATGCAACAATGTCCAGAAGATTTTGGCTTTTTGCTTAGAAGTATTTTATATCCTTGGCAGACTGCAAAGGATTTTCCTCAGATAGAGGTGTGGTGAGGAAAAAATAGGTGACTGTGAACATATGTTTTGGAAGTGTAATGAGTTGGCAGATTTTAAAAATTCCCTACACGGTACTCTGTCAGAAATATTGGGTGAGCAAATGGCAGCAACTACAAAAATTATACTTTTGAACTGGGACAGTGCTAGAACCTGTCATCTTTTAGTATTTACTTCTCAAATCTCCAAGCAGAAAGCCAAATGTTGGCAGATGACTACAAGCAAGGGTTTGCTGTTAAGCACCCTATGATACCCAAATTCTCCAGAAAGAATTCATGCTAGCAGACTCTTACTGGTACTGAAAACAGACACAAACTAAATGCTAAAAAGTGTAGTATCATCAGTTTTGGTAGGCAACCCCTCCTGTCATCATACTCTATAAATAACACTTTATTACAAAATGAAAATGCAGTGAGGGACTTAGGCACTTGGGTTAATAGCTACCTCTCTTTTGACTATCATATGACAACGGTTTCATGAAATCATTTTATTTAGCCCAGCTAATTGCCAAAGTGATATCATTAAGGTCTAAAGTAATAATTACTCCCTTATGCTAAATATAGTTCTAGCCAGTTACTGAGCACAACCCCCCCTTGGGATGGATGTATTTCATTAAACATATGAAACAATTAGAAAGACCCCAAATGTCCCTGACTAAAAAGGATCACAGACATAAAATGCCCAAGGTATCGAGTGAATCTCGAAGCTTTATCCATTTATTTAGTATCTTACAGACTTTAAGGGGGAGATGTCTTGTGATTACTGTGCCATTTGAGACCTGGTTGTCCTGGGCTTCCTGTTTTTCCACAAGTACAATATTTCCACCAATACCAGAACCAGAGAGAAATAAAACATGGTAGAAAGACTGGTTTATAATCCAGCACTTGCCAAACCTCTGGAATAATCTTCCCTTTTATATTACACAGTTTGACTTCCTTTAAACATAAACTAAATGACTGTATGGGATTCCACAAAATTACTCCATGATTGACTAGTATGGCCATCCTGGAGAAAGAAGGTAAAGCTTGTGGGAGGGTACAGGTAAGCTATGAATGGTCATGACATGCAGTGATATGAAATTTTAATCTATGACTCTATGAATCTATATGACATACAGCTCAAATATCATTGTACATTCTTATTTACTGCTATTTTGCTGTTACTGTTGTTTTTGTCTAATTATACATTTTTGATCCAACTGTAATTTTTTTTATGTCTGACTCATTATTCTATACGCAACAAAGTATTATGTAGTATTTCCTGTTATACTAAGTAACAAAAAAACTAGTGGTCCTAAAACTTTGTTAATGAGCTCAGTCACAATAATTTCCAAAAATCATAAAACCCAGGTAGTGTTATAAAGCAACAACCCTTTATTCATTACAGACAAGCGATCCTCAGTAACAAAAAATCAGAAGTATTTTAACAATGTTAACCATATCAGCTTTTATATACTTAAAAGTAGGTGTTGAAAATGTACATAATGTTTAATTTTAAACCAATCTATTCAAGGCAAACAGTATAAACAGGGCCGAAAAAAGTGTATTTTAGACAAGTATTCACTCCCACAAGCTACTTCCACGGTGGTGCAGCGGTAGCATTGTTGCCTCACAGCAAGAGGTTCTCCCGTTTGATTCTTGGCTGGAGTGTGGGGAGTGCCTTCTGTGTGGAGTCTGCATGTCCTCCCCGTGGTCAGGTGGGTGTTCGAAAGGCATGCATAAATGGGCGTGCCTTCGTTGAAGGTTGAACGTCGAGCTGGCACCTCGGCGTTCGTGAAAATCTACTGCCAATCATTAGTGGACCAGAATTCCACTGTGGCGACCCCTAACCGGGAAAAGCCGAAAGACAACAACAACAACATCCACTCCCACATGCTACTATTGATTAGATCAAACTAAATCCTAGTTAAGGAAAACACTACCTATCTATTTTCAACCCACATTCCAAAATCAGGTATTAAGAAAATCATAAAATCCACATAAAAAGACTTTTAACTAAAATTGCTTTCAGCTACCTAATGCAATAAAGCCTTCATCAGGTCTGTGAATAGAACTGAATTCAAGAAAAATACACAGCTACCTAACCATAAATAATCTAACTAGAACACTGTTAATATCAAAATGCATCTGTCTAATAATATCTTCTAGTAAATATCCACCCATATGTATGTGTGCATAAAAACTAAGCAATTAGCTCAGAAAAAATGTCAATACTTTGCAAAAAAAAAAACATACTAATACTACATGGTAATAGCAGCATTAAAAATGTGTGATTTGAATTTACCATTTAAATCTCTGGTGTGATGCAATCAATCTAATCAATTCAGAATTGAGGTTAAAGTAACTAAACATATATACATTTATACACATTATACACATATTTTTGTTATTATTTAGTATATTTTTAGTACTAAAAATATTTCCTCAAGCAATTCCCTAAAAAACCTTTACAGATTGTGTGTCAGCTTACATAAATTCAATACACTGTAAATAGAGCAATACTAGTTAAGTCCTGGTTTTCTGAATGCATTTAGTTTCAACTGCCAGCATAATTCGTTTTTGTCTAAAACACCACTAACGTCCCCTTCAAGCTTATCCATCTCCACATGGTCCTGAATGATAAATTTAAAACCAGAATGTCTGGGGTGTTCTAATAAGTGTTTGGATAAGGCATTCCTCTGGCATTTATGTCTGATGTCAGAAAGATGACCTGAAATTCTCCTTTGCAGTTTATTCATAGTCTTACTCACATAAAATGCAGGGCAGTCATTGCACATGGCGCTACATACAATGTTTTCAGTATTACAGTTACCACCTGCTGAAGATTTGACCATCTTTTTAAGATACAGGCACTCAACTTGAGTCAGACTCCATCAAGTATTCGCAGACAGTGCATTTAGGGTGGCCCACAGATACTAGTGCTCATGTCATCCTGGTGTTACTTAATTTTCTTTTCCACATAGCTATGTACACATCTGCTCTTTTTATATACAAAAGTAGGGTGTTCTCCTAAAACCCTTACAAGCTGCTGATTGTCAGTGAGGATAGCCCAGTTCTCCTTAATAATGGCTTTAATTGTATTGAAATCCCAGGTTTAAGCTAGAATGCAGCTGTCCTTACTTTTCTCTTATTTATTTTTTATTTTTATTTAACATTTGTTGACCGGGAATGTCCGACTAGGTTCCATAGAGCCTGTTTTCAGCGGAGGCCCGGGGAGAAATGCTCCAGATGCATGTCTTTGGAATGTGGGAGGAAACCGGAGTACCCGGAGGAAACCCACGCGAACACAGGGAGAACATGCAAACTCCACACAGAAGGCACCCCAGCCGAGAATCGAACCGGAGAACCTCTTGCTGTGAGGTGACAATGTTAACCACTGCACCACTGTGCCGCTCTTCTTTTGGGTTAAGGTGCCCTCGTTGCATAGTTCTACCAAAAGGCATATTCTGCATACTGTCATTGCTAGTTTTAGAATCTCTAATGGGATCCAGGATCATATGTAACATGTTTGATTCATATCCTCTGGTTAAGAAATAATTTTTAGATTATTCATATTTTTGAGAAAAATGGCCATATCTGTGGTAATGTGTGCTAATCTGTAGCCTTGTGGTTTTTTTACATTGTGCTTAGTTTTTACTGGATGCATACTGTCTCTGTGAAGTAAATAGTCCACTCTTGTTGCTTTTCTGTATAGACTATTATTGCTCTATTAAGAGTGTATTGAATTTACATAAGCTGCCACGCAATTTGTAAAGGTTTTTTAGGGATTTTTTTGAGAAAATACTTTTAGTACTAAAAATAAACTAAATAATAATAAAAATTATGTGTAGACTGTGTATAGATGTATATATATTTAGTTACTTTAACCTCAGTTCTGTTTTGATTAGATTTATTGCATCACACCAGAGATTTAAACGGTAAATTCAAAACACATATTTTTTTCTTGCCGCTATTACCATGTAGTATTGGTATAATTCCCACATTTACCATATTGGTGGGCAGTCATGCACACTCATGCACACACTTGCACACCTTTATACATTACTAGTTTACTTTGTCCACTGTTTTCTGTATTTTTTAATGTTTTTCTACTAGTTTTCATTGTATAAACATGTTTTGGGGCTGTAAACATGAAAACCGTCATGACATTTTTTTTACAAAGCAGTGACATTTTTTTCTGAGCTATCACTTAGCTTTTTTTGCACACTAATACACATGGATGGATATTTACTATATGATGTTATTAGACAGATGTATTTTTATATTTGTAGTGTTCTAGTTAGATTATGTTTATGGTTAGATAGCTATGTATTTTTTTCTTAATTTTAGTTCTTGTCACAGACCTGATGAAGGCTTTATTGCATTATGCAGTTGAAAGCTATTTTAGTTAAAAGTTGTTTTATGTGTATTTTATGCTTTTCTTAATACCTGATTTTGTAACGTGGGCTGCAAATAGATAGGCAGTGTTTTCCTTAACTAGGATTTAGTTTGATCTAATCAGTAGCGGTGTTTGGGTGTGGGTGCTTGTTCTAAAATGTACTTTTCCAGCCCTGTTTATACTATTTGCCTTGAATAGGCTGGTTTAAAATTAAACATTACATACATTTTCCACACCTACTTTTAAGAATATAAAAGCTGATATGTTTAACATTGTTAAAATATTTCTGATTTTTGTTACTGAGAATTGCTTGCCTGTGAAGAACAAAGGCTTGTTGCTTTGGAACACTACCTGAGTTTCATGATTTTTGGAAATTATTGCCTGAGCACATCAACTAAGTTTTGAGACCACTAGTTTGTTTTTTTTATTTTTTTCCTCAATACTTATGCTGGTGAAGTTGGAACTGGACAGATTCCTGTGCTTGTTCATTTTTTTATATTTCCTGTCATACTGTATTATACTGTATTATGTTCTCAGCTTAGTGGCTGAAATGGGTGCTTGTGAATCAGTCCATTACTACAGTTTACAAATGCTAAATAAATAACTACTCAACTGACCAAATAAATAAATGTTTAAATACTGTTGTTCCACTTCTTGGAAAGATCATTATTGTCTTTATCACATACCGTAATACAATAATCCTGCATAGCATGAAACTGTTCCTGCACTGGAATATAATAAAAAAATATGTGTGCGTTGTGTCACTTGCAGTTTGTCATGGTTTGTTTCTGCTATTTCCAGTACTCTCCAATATGTCATAGTACCGAATGATTTCATTTTCATTATGAGTCATTTTGTACCTATTTCAGCTTTCAATGTCTGTGATATAAGTTTTCGTATTTATTCATTATCTTGGTAAGCCCAGTGGTCATGTGTCCATTTTCAGCAGCAATTCAGTAGCACCATGTGGTTGATTGACTTGCTCAGAATCACAAGTTTGTTAGTGAAAATGGATGGAATCAGACACATGATTACAGGAGGAAGCATTTCAAAAGCTCACACACTTAACCATCTGAGATAAACTGCAGACTTTCCCTGTTCAAGATTATGCAATTTTCTCAGATTCTTATACAATCTCCCATGCCTCTTGAATGGATTATTTTGCATTAGTGAGCATCAGAGATAGGCTGTCAATGAAGAGACATGCTGTGTTACCTTTCCCTTTCTCCATATTCCATGAGTCTTCCCTTCTCTTCTTAAATGCATTGCAAGATATTCCTTTATACTCCCTCCACACTCTAATCACAATCTTATTCACTACGCATTGCACCTCTGGCTGCTCATGAGCATTCTCATTAGTGCAATAAACCCCTCTGAGGATTTGAGCCACACTAATACTTTCCTCATAAAGAACTGCTCTACCCTATGAAATGTCTCTTAAACATCTAGACAAACTATTGACACTGAGATATCCTTCCAATCAACCTTTCTTATTTCATTCCCTGCCTACCTATATAATCAGTCCAATCCATGAAAATTATCAGCTCCATTATCATTTTAAATGTTTTGGTCATAATACTATAGCAATAACCCACGCCTGGGTGTGGGTAATGCTGGATCTACCCACGGTTGGTGTGGTTTGGTCACGAGGGCGAAGCCCGAGTGGCCTAACAAAGCCAACCGTGGGTAAATCCAGCATTACCCACACCCAGAAGTGGGTTATTGCTATTATACAATTACATTATTTAAGAAAAAAAATAATTACTTTTCTTAAATAATGGCATTGTATAATGCCTCCTTGCTGCCCTTCCGTAGCTGTCTGGTATTCTGCGGCAGTTCTGATGTACTGCGCATGCGTATGCCTATGCAGTACATCAGAACTGTGGGCAAAAGCAACAGAGAAAGCAAGACCTCCATTGCTTTTTACTGTTTCGCTATGTTAAATGGGTTTAACATAGCGAGACAGCTTTAAAATAAGCAATGGAGATTCTCCGTTGCTTTTTTTAAAGCTGTCTCGCTATGTTAAACCCATTTAACATAGTGAGACAGGTTTAAAAAAAAAAGCAACGAAGAAAGCAAGATCTCCATTGCTTTTTACACACTGTCTCACTATGTTAAAGGGGTTTAACATAGTGATACAGCTTTAAAAAAACCAACGGAGATCTCCGTTCCTTTTTGTAAACCTGTCTCTCTATGTTAAACTCCTTTAACACAGCGAGACAGTGTTTTAAAAAAGACTTATACTAATGGAAAAAGTCCGGGCGACCGGACCTTTTTCCATTAGTATAAGTTGATTTACAACGTGCACACTGACCAATCAGCATGCACGTTTTGGAATATTAATGGTGGGTCATGGTATAATCACAAATAATATATTTATTTATTTATGTAAGTGATGAAAAATAACCATTTGCAGGCACAGCCCTGATTAATAAAAATCATTCATGAATAGCAAATAATAGTCATAGAAAGTACAAAGAGAAAAATAATATTCTGATTAACAATACAGGAAATATGAAAAAGACAATAAAAAATAGCAGTCCTGCACACAAAGGTAAAGCCCATCTCATACAATTGAATGGAATCTAGTGAGTATCTAGGCAAAAAAAATCACAACATTATGCACATATGTATATAGCCGAGGAATGAGGAAGTTAGAATGGAGTGTTAGAGGATGGATAGGAATGACAGTCTGGGGTGATGTATCCTTTTTGGAGACAGGAGCACTTGGCTTGTAATTGAAGGTTAATAATGAAATCCTTTCTAATCGTTGTCATCAACTCCCATTTTCCCATTTTCTATGTGGGGCTGGGGTATTGCATCTGCTGTTGCCACATCTCTTGATTCAGTGTCACTTTCTTACCTTCTTTAACAGCATTGTCTGACTGTCACAGGTCTTCTCTTACACATTCCATCTGTATCTTTGCTGGACACCTTTGTTTCCTCTCACCTTTTCTGTCCCAGATCTTCTTCATCAGATTGTTTTTTGTTTTCATGCACATGTACCCAAACCACCATATTATGTTCTCTGCAATTGGATCTAATTGGTCTTCTGCATTGATGTCCTAATTTTTCTGTCTTTCCCATAGTGTGCCTCCTGCTACCTGTCTTAGGCCCTTCAACTCCATCATTTTTAGCTTCCTCAACTGCTCTGCCTTCACTGCTCAGATTTCTATACCATACAGTAGTACTGGTCACCCCACTTGTTTATACACCTTACTTTGCAGCTTCCATGGCATTCTTCAGTTACACCCTACCTCTGACACTCTGTGCCAGTTGGATGTAGCCCCTCTGATTCTAGCTTTGATCCCCTCATTCAAAAGCTCTTAACCTGTTCTATTGTTTTCCATTCTATTTCAGTTCTCAGCTTCTTCTGATTTCCCCATTTGCTACCATTACAACTGTCTTATTTGTACTCAGTTTCATCCTATGTGCCTTCAGTTTTGCATTCCATTCCAGTATCATTTGTTGAAATTCTTGCTTAGAGTCTGCATACAATGCCACATCACCTTCATACAGCAACATTGTTGATCTGTCCCTCCAGCCTGTTTACTGATGTAGTCCATCACCAATATGAATATCATTGGGCTCAGACCTGATCCATGATGCACCCCCACTACCATTAAGGACACCTATGTTAGTCCAAGCACTATTCAAACTTGTATCATTGGATCCTTGTACATAGCCTGCACTAATTCTACCAATGTTTCTTGGACTTTGAACAACTGGAGGACTGCCCAAATGAGTTATCTTGGGATCTTGATTTCTCCAGGTCTAGGAATGCCCATTTGGAGTCTTTCCTCATCTGTAGCTTCTTCTCAACTAATTCTTTCACTGCAAACACTGAGTCAGTTATGCTGCATCCTGATCTGAATCCAAATTGCTCATTTCCCATCTTACTTTTGACTAGTCTGTGTATTTGCTTATCAGTCTTCCTTTCCAGAACTTTCCAGCAGTGTGACAGGAGCTTGATAACTATTCTACTCAGTATTGTGAATTTCCCTGTTGTTCTTGTACACTGACACTAGAATGCTTATTCTCCAGTTATCTGGGATATGTCTTTCTCTCCATACTGCTATGAGTACCTTTTGGAGCCATTTCTTCCCTAACCCACCCAACATCTTGATAATACCTGCTGTGACCTCATCCTAGCCTGCTGCTTTCCTTGACTTAATTTTCCTTAGTGTTGTTCTTATCTCTTCTAGGGTTAGCCCTTCTTCCACTTTCTTTGTCAGCTGAGTCTGGAGTAGTATGCCTTCTGTGGAGTTTTCTTCATTCAGAAGCTGGCAGAAGTATTCCTTCCATCTGCTTTTATGTCCTGTGGATGGGTGAGAAAGTTATTTTGTTAGCATCCCTTGTTAGTTGAATCTAATGATTATCTTCTTTATCGTTGTATCATTGCCTTGCAACCTGATAGTGTTTCTTTGTGCCATCTGCTGAGTCACTTTCCAGAAGCTGGTAGAATACCTCTGATGTATTTTTCTTTGCTATTTCAACTGCTCTCTCGGTCTCTTGATTAGCTATCCAGTATTCCTAGTCTGTCTTTTCTTTCCCCCACTTTTTCCTGCACTCCTTTCTTTTGATGACTTCTTGGACTTCTGCATTCCACCACTAGCTTTCCCTATGTACCTTATTTACATACCTGGCTCAGCTGCATATCTGTTCTATAGTCCTCACATACATGCTGTTTTGAGGCACTGCCAGTCTTTTTCATCTCCACCAATTTACTCTTCTTCCTGAGATGCTAGAGCCCTGAGTGTTTGAACTCTTGTGTTTTTGATTCAGACAATTTCCAGGTTAACAGCCTAGCATCTCTTGACCCTAGAACCTTTTCTGGTCACTGTTTGCAGCTGATTGTGGCAAGAGTGGTTTTATGCTGTGGACCCACTATTTCACTGAGTATGACTTTGCAGTCATTGATTCTAGACCAAAAACACCCAAGAGGATGGTAAAAACCACTGACACAACTGGAACCAAACATCACTGATTCTAGCTCAGTGCCCTTTCGTTACTAGGAAGCCTTCCTGAGATGCATGCTGGCCAATCTTGTATGTGATTTCTGATTCTGTCTCTCTCTTGCTTCACCATCTGTTAGCCACCATCAAGCAGTTTTCCTGACAAAAGTCTAAAATAGACTTTCCTTCTTTATTCTTGTTGTCCCATCCATGGTGACCCAGGTAGTCATCATATTCTGTTTCTGTCTGTCCCAATATGTGCATTCAGGTCCCCATTATCAACACCAATTCATGTTGTCCTGTTTTATCTAGTAGGTCCTGCAGCTGCTGCCTGACTGCACTCTTTTCCTTGGTATCACAGCCCTGCTGTGGGGTTTAGGCTGAGATTATGAACAGTGTTCTATCTTGGAGTCTGATTGCCATGAGTTTGTCACTAATTCTGATGACATCCCTCACTGTCTTCTGAAGCCTTTCCCTCACCATAATTCCAACACCATTTCTAGTCTGTCCTCCCCCTGAGTAGTGGACTCTGGATTACAGGCCAAGTGGCTTTGCTTCAGTGCTTTTCCATCTTGTCACCCGTATAGAGAAGATATTCAGCCTTCTTCTTACCATCATGTCATCAACTTCCAAGATGCGGTCTGTCAGTCAATGTATATTGAGTGTAGCAATCCTTAGTTTATTTTGGCAAGTTGGTTGGTTTTACTTCTAGCTTTCACTCACAGAGGCATCCCAGGTAACCCAAGTTGGAGAACTAGGCACTGTCTGGTCAATAGCTTATTGATTTACGGCTGCTGGGCTTTATGGCAATCACACATTGGCCAAATGGACACCTAGACCCCTTCTACCATTAGGATTCGTCCCTGGTATAAGTCACTATAGGCCGTGTCCTCAACCAACTTATCACTGGCAAATACATCTGCCCATTTTGGCAACATTTGGTAACATGACCTAATCTCCTAGAACCAATTTTTCCATCATTGCGTGGCTATCCCTGACATAATGGTCAGTCTGTGATCTGTGTTCTCTTATCTAGAGGATACTGTGCACCAACGCTGATATCAAAAGAGGGTGGTGTATAGAACTCTTCAAGCAATAGGAACCATCTAGAGTTTGTGCTGCTGCTCTCAGCCCTATTCTTGGGTGAGTTTGAAGTAGAAACACACAACATGCTTTTGTGTAGTGGGAGAAATTCCACAGAGACAAAGGAAGAACTCGCACATTCCATACAGGCATTTGCACTAGGGATCAGAATCAAACTGTGCACTTTGTGCTTGGGGGGCAAAGACCTTAACCATAATCCCATGTCAACCTCATGAGATCTTTTGGAAACTTAGACAAATTAGAGCTCTCTGTCTGACAGACTGAGGGGCAGATTACCAAAGGATGGGAGGAGCTGTAGAGAAAGTATATGGTGGATTAGAGTGATGATCTTGTATGGAAAGAGATGAAGTGTCTTGTTACTGGTCCTGTAAATTGGAAGTAAAGGTTTTTTATAGAGACTGGCAGAAAGAGGCACAATGGTTTCATGTCATGGCAGCTTAAAAAGTAGCATACCATGCAGAAAGCTGGATTTTTTTTTTTGCCGTTGAGTGAGAGGCAGTGGTGTTCTTGAGAAGGAAAGTTGCATATGAATCTACAAATTGAATTAGACATGGTTTGAAATTTAGTGGTATTACTTTTGAAGACTGCTGTGATAATAGGGAGAGCATACTTAAGGTGGGCCAAAGTAAGCCTTTACCAATAACTGGTCTGATGGTGGATGAGAGAAAAGCAAATGATTTTTGAACCAGAAAGGTAGGGAGTTTATTTTTTATCTTTTTTTTTGTCTTTGTAGGCATGAATGTTGTGAGACTGATTGACCCAGAGTCCTAGGTATTTGAAGAACTTAGTTGCTTCACTGATATTGTGATGACCAACCACTGAACCAGTAATCAAGGAGCCTCAATCCTCACCATCGACACCACTGGGGAACATATACTGAGAGGATGACAAGTGCACACACAGTATTTCCGGATGCAGCTCTCTGCAACAAGTGCAATTTCCCTTAAGAGCACACAGAGACCACAGTCAGTCCAGGGCTGGTATCTACCTCTTTCTACAGATCCCCAATAAGACTCCCCACTGACAAAGCTATAGAGTTGAGATCTTAGCTGAGTGGCCAAGCCAAGACCTCCAGCACCCTCTCTGTCCAACCAGTGTTTTGTGCCCTGCCCAAGTAGCTAACACACACACACTCTTGGAGGTTTGATTTACACACAAACACACACACACACACACACACAGACACACACACACACACACACACACACACACACACACACACACACACACACACACACACCGATACCTGGGAAAGGCTGGCACAGGTTTACTAGCTATACCCCCTTTTGCCCAGACTATAAGGTAGTTATCACTGCCACCAGCCAACTCCTTATCAGCTACTTTAGGGCCCTTAACAAAGGGTGTCCAATCTTACTGTGTAATGTTACTATTAATACAAATGGTAGTTTGACCAAGAGCAAGGTTATTAGGAGTGGCCTACACAGTATCACCAAATAAATATGCGAGTGCTCTCAGAACTTAAATATCTCTGCACAGATCAGCCACAATTAAAGGTTTAAATATGTTTACTAATAATAAAATAACAAGACAATACTATATATATATATATATATATATATATATATATATATATATATATATATATATATATATATTCACAGTGACATCAGAGTTCAAAATCACAGGAAATATTTAAAACAACATTGCAGGACAGTCCCAAGTAAAGAAATATCTAAACTAAGCTTCACTATATTCCTGACTGAATTACTGTACCATAATTAAATTACTTAAGAAAAAGACAGATGTAGTGAATGGATCTTCTAGTTGTTGTCAGGTCAAAGACAGAATGCAGAATGCTGTGTCTCTCCAAGAGACCTCTCAAATTAATATATCAAATATTATTGCTGGGATACCTTGCAGAATGACATAATTTCTTGTCATCTGACTCTATCAAAGATGAACTCTCCACTGCTGGAAGCTAGCAGTATTTAGCATCTACCTGTGAAAATACATAGACCTCAGATCTTTGGCAGGTACTGGAAGTCATAAAACAATTACATCCCTCAACATCTCAAGCCTAGTAATTATTTCTCCATTAAAGACAACATAGGGAGTTCCCTAGTATAGACATCCTGTCTCTTGCTGCCATAAAGTAATTTAATTTCAGCTATTGTTCTGAAGTTTCACTGGACTTAAGTTAACCTCCTGTATTCTAGTTTCCACTGTTAAAATATATACATTTAAACAGCTACAATAGTGCATGTACATTTGTGTTCTAGTCTAGTAGGGCATGATGTGAATACATTGCAAGCATTTTGCAAAACCCTTTTTCAACACACGTCTGTACAAACAAGTTTGATATACATACAACATACAGTTCTAATACATTTGTAACACAAGCATCTTATATGCATCATGTTGCGATTCACAAATGACATATAATTATTTACAAAATACCAGATAGCTGTACTGGCAGCATCTCCCTTTGTCACAGATGATACTGATTAAGTCAGAAATAGTAAGGTATCTTGGGTAGTTTGACAGTCTGTGGGAGTTCCAATATTCTAAGGTTTAGAAGTAGGATGTGCTGCATTTACAATGAGTAATATTCAGAGTCTGTAAATGTAAAATAGGGGTATTTATGAGTAGTGGGGCTGTGGTAGTCACTGGCAGTCAATGCATGCAATATTGTGTTTAGATCAAAAAGATTTGTTTGGATCTTTTCTACAACAGATATTTATACTACCTTCAATCTCTTTTGCCCATCTTCATATGCAGACCCCCTCATATTGTTATCTCTTTGAGTCTAGTCTGTCAGTTATCTTCATTTGTTAAATGAACTCTTGCAGCAACGTTATAGCTATATATTTTAATACTGTTGGAGTCTACTATGATTAACTGATAATGTGACCCCATTTATATTTTTCCATATTTTTCACATTCCCTTCATATAGATTTACTATTATCTTCATTTTCTAGCATAACTACATTATTTATTATGCTGTATCTTTTATTCTTTATTGCACTGTACAACATTTTTTGCTGTATCTGCATAAACACAACTACTACCCTTCCAATTCCTTTTCTCATCCTTAGCAAAGCACTGTATACGTCCTCCTCTACTCAAATCTTCTTTTCTCTTGACTTCTTGAGTTTCAGAGTCAGCCTTTGTGGTTATCAACTGATCCCACATTCCTTGGCTATTATGTTAGCTTACTTAAAGTCTGCTAATCTTACCTCCCCATGTTATGGCAACTGACATTTCAACCTTAGACACTCAACACATCTGGTGCATCATTTTTCAACATGCTTCTTTTCTAAAATTATTTAAACTTTTTCCTTTATCCCCTCTCTTTTTCAACTATATCCCTCCAATTTTCCCCATTCCTGTTCATTTGCCTCTATTTCATCTCCACATGATGTCCTACATTTTCCCACCTTTCCTACCCTATTCATATACTCTTATAGCATCCACTCATCATCCTTTAGATTTGTGTATAGGGTTTCCATCTTTTCTTTTATTTTCCCTATCATGTTACATCAGACAAAAATGTTGCAATTGTATATAATGTACTATTTTCCTTTGAAATTCCTTTATTTCTCTAATCCTTTTTCTGAACTCTCCTGAAAAGAAATAAATCTTGTTTGAAGGAGACCAATGTTCAGTGTTATTTATGTTAATTTACCATTATCTACCTTTAATCTCTTGTGTTACGCAATCTCATATTTCCTTTCTTATTTTTTATGTATGGCTAGCATCCAGAGATCATTCAGATTGCCTGTCCCTCCTTCACCCTTTGCCCTTTGACTTTGTTAATTTCCAAGCTTATTCAGTTATATAAGAAAACATTCAGAAATCCTTACCAGTGTCATCTTTTCTTTAAATTTGCTTAACTCGAACAACTGTTGCATACACAGTTCCCTGGATTCTGCAAGCCCTGCACGGCATGCAGGACTAGTGCAGGAGCTCCAGCAGGCAATATGTCTGCCATGTGATCCAGGAATAACCTGCAGGGACATGCATGAGCACTCCTGCACTAGTCCTGCAGGAGAAATCCATGCAAATGAGGTGAATTTGTGATCCAGGAAGCTAGAAACCGGATGTGCAGGACTAGTCTAATCTGCAGAAATGCACTCAGCCAGTAACATAGTACATTTCTGCAAATTACAAAACAGAACCATGACAGCTCAAAATAAAGGGTGGATATAATGTAGAAAGCATGCTAATGGCCAACTATAAGGTCATTGGTATGAAACACATTTGCAAAAATAAAAAAAAAAATCTAATTTTTTTTTTGACAATCTCAGCTGTTTAAGAGTAGGGCAGTGGCTCGCAAATGGGATCAGCCAGAAAATAAGAAAAAAAAAAAAAACATAAAATAAGCATTCTAACCAAAATCACTATTTTGCCATTATACTCAATGGCAGGCAGAAGACAACATGGCCAGTGAATAGTGGTTACTAAGGGGGAAGGCTCAGTGTGGGACCTGTAACTATGCATCCACAGGCAATCCTATGCAAATGAGGGGAATGATACTGAATCCCAGATTTCCCCTGCATGCTAGTCAGCACCCAAAAGTGTAAGAGCAGGAATAGCTTGGTGCAAGCCTAGGAGTTAGCTGACATCATAGGGGATGTGTCAGGCATACTGTAAGCGGATTGCAGCCTTATGGCTCGGGTTTGCTCCTAGCTTAGCAGAGCTACACAAGGGGGTGTGTCTGAGGCTGCCTAGCACTCTGTACATTGCCTAAACGGTTGTGCGCGCCGCACACCAGGTTTTAAAGGAAAAATAAAAAAGTAAACCAGGAAATAACACTTCTGAACACATTTGAGCACTGTGTTTGTGCGGCGCACCCCCAGGCTTAAACAGGAAGGCAATGGGAATGGAAAACAGCAGTAGGAAGGTAATCTAGGAGAACTAGCATAGCTGGCAAGTGAAATGTATCAGAATCAGCCAATTACACAGGCAGCAGACCAGTCCAGCCCAGAACACTACTATAAACTATGCAAACACCTTTCCCTCTGGTTTATCCCACACACTGTACACCACCGGTGTATATATGCAGGAAAATTTTAACAAACCAAAACAACAGGATGATAGGGGCTGCAGCAGCTATCAGACATCAACATGTGGAAGAGGCTGAGGGTTTTGAGGATGAGAATGGTGTAGACCAACCCACAGTGAAGAGATGGAGAAGGGTGTACAGACCCAGCGTACCCTACCAGGGGCTACATGAGCTGGAGATAGTGGAGCACTATAGGGTAGACAGGGACCTCCTACAGCAAATTGTTGAGCTCTGCTGGCTATGCCTGACAAACAGAACTAACTGAAGGGAGCCCATCCCAGTGGATACCAAGGTATGTGTAGGCCTAGTAATACTAGCCACAGGTACCTCCCAAAACCCAACTGGGGATATCATGCGGATCTCACAGGCATCAGCATCCAGAGTATTCCACCAGTTCCTGGATGCCATGTCAGCACATACCGGTGAGCACATATATTTCATCAACACCCGTGAGGTGTTGGCCAGCAATATGCATCTCTTCCACCAAATAGCAGAATACCCTGAGGTGGTGGATGCTATAGACTGCATGCACATATGCATCAAAGCACCACCCAGTGAGCGGGGTAGCATCTAAATCAACCGCAAGGGCTTCCCCTCCATCAACTGCCAGGTCGTGTGCGATTCTCAGGGCATTATAATGAATGTGTGTGCTGGCTGCCCTGGAAGCTCTCATGATTCCCACATCTGGCATCTGATGCAGCTGTACCAGAGAAATGCCAGTGGGGACATCCCTTATGGTCAACTAGTGGGAGATGCTGGTTACGCACTGGAGCCGTGGCTGATGACACCCATCAGAAATGCACACACACCTGAACAAGAATGCCATATTGAGGCGCACGCACAGACCAGAATCATAACAGATTGTATGTTTGGGATGCTTAAGTCATGGTTCCGGTGCCTGGACACATCCGGTGGAGCCTTGCCGTACTCACCAGCTACATGTACCCAAATTGTTATCTTATGTGCCATGCTACACAATATGATCCTGCAGAAACAGCTGCAGCAGGAACAGCATGTGGTCGTGTCACACAGCCCCCCACCAATGCCAAGGCCTGCACAAGCACAGAGTGACTTGGAGGAGGAACAACCTGAGCCTGCCCAAGTAGGCAAATGGAGGCATGCCCAGTATGCCATGGCCTTGGCAAAGAGGCACCGCATAGCACATACACTGACACAGTAGGGACCCAGAGAATGACACCTCTCTCTGACTCACACATAAAAGGGATGCCAAACATGACACTACCTGTGCTCAACCATGTATAGGGAGTGTACTATGTGCATCTGACATAGGCAGCCACCAGCACCATTCTCAATACTGGCACACTTACAAGGTAAGTCACTCCCCTTACTGATTGCTGATTGGAGTAGTATGTGTAGTTACTTGTATCTATGGTATGGATGTGAGCATGCAAGGGAATCGGGTGGCTGAATAGGATGCCAGCAGATAGTAGACACTTATAGTAGCAGCATGAGATCTGTAACAAATATGGGTGTCACCATAGTAGCCAGTACTACACATATTGACAAACCCCACTGCAGGAAATGTGCTGGGCCACATGTGTGTCCATATGACACACACATGCCAGTCAGGGAGGTTCACATACCCAACAACAGTAACAGCCAGCAAGACAGGCATAGACAAACACAAACAAAGGCTGTGTTAAGGCCACTGAATGATGCCTATGGGTAGCCCACCCCCAGGCTTACACAGACAGACTACATCAGTTCAGGCAGTGGGATGTTAGTTCTGAAGGCTAGGACGTCAGAAACTAATATGTAGGTCAATCAAACGTATGACCTGTAGTACACTGACATGCCTCTAGTCAGCATGATAGGTTAAAAAAACAGAATGAAATGTAGTACCTGACATACCACTACAGTCATAGCAAATGTGTACAAGTGTCAGGTGTGCACCCCCCAATCCTGTGTAGCAATGTAGGAACAGTCAGGTGCGCCCCCCATAGCCTATGTAGACATGTAGTAACAGGCAGGTGTCCCCCCCAGTCCTATGTAGAAATGTAGTAACAGTCAGGTGTGACCCCAATCCTATGTAGACATATAGTAAGAGTCAGGTGTGCCCTGCCCATCCTGGGTAGCAATGTAGAAACAGTCAGGTGTGCCTCCCCATAGCCTATGTAGACATGTAGTAACAGTCAGTTGCCCCCAGTCCTATGTAGAAATGTAGTAACAGTCAGGTGTACCCCCAATCCTTTGTAGACATATAGTAACAGTCATGTGTGCCCCCCAATCATGTGTAGCAATGTGGAAACAGTCAGGTGTGCCCCCCCCATAGCCTATGTAGACAGTAGTAACAGTCAGGTGTGCCCACCCAATCCTACATAGACATGTAATAACAGTCATGTGTGCCCCCCCATCCTGTGTAGAAATGTAGAAACAGTCAGATGTGCCCCCTCAACCCTACTTAGACATGTAGTAACAGTCAGATGTGCCCCCCAATCCTATATAGAAATGTAGTAACAGTCAGGTGTGCCCCCCAATCCTGTGTAGCAATGTAGAAACAGTCAGGTGTACCCCCATATCCTATGTAGACATGTAGTAACAGTCAGGTGTGCCCCCCCAATCCTATGCAGAAATGTAGTAACATATATGTGTAGGTATAATACCAGTGGAGCATGGATGCCCAGAGGTGGCCAAGGTAGCAGCATAGATTGTAGCATTTATACAATATGCAGGTATGAGTGTGTCAGGTTGGTGTGTGTTTCATATTGTGTAAGAGTGGTCAGTATGTATGCATGTTGAGGTATGACCTGGTGGCCATTGCCCACTACTGGCAATGACAGGGCCAAGTCCTTACAACTACACTGCCAAAGACAATTCCCACCAGTATAACACATGCTAGCAGTAAGCCATTGTAAATGTGTGGTGGTAATATGTGTCACCATCTGAAAGATTGACATGGCATGGCTGTTGAGCTAGATATACAAGCAGTACACAGGGTAAAGTACCCCAGACATACAGTATATATTGTGCAACTGTGAAATAGACACACCCTTGGAATTGTACATACAGGTATG
Source organism: Protopterus annectens (assembly GCF_019279795.1). Taxonomy (NCBI): domain Eukaryota; kingdom Metazoa; phylum Chordata; order Ceratodontiformes; family Protopteridae; genus Protopterus; species Protopterus annectens. The sequence continues at coordinate 331,039,145 of NC_056735.1, forward strand.
CATCACATTATCTGTGCCCATAGTAGGAAATACCGGTGTAGTCTGCCATAACACTTGCAGATCACAAAGGTGGTAGGACTGATGTATTGGGAAACAGCTGCTGTACCTGCACATGCCACCATAACTGGAATGCCCCATGCATATCTGTGCATCAGATGCAAGTAGTGTCCATAGCACACATGCACCCATCTCACCCAAACACCACCCACAGGTACCTCTTTGGTCATATCCCTGCTGTTTGGAATGGGTACAATATGACCCCCACCTGTATATGGCAATAGCGACAGAATGCAGCATGCAGTGCAGGTGTCCCAAGCAGGTGTGTCCTTAGCTGTAGGTAGCACCTTGCCAGCATCTACAACACATGATCAGTACTGATAGAAAGTATTGGCATGAACACCTAGCACACCTACCCTGTCACCCCAGGGGAATATACTGTATGGCAGTCTGGGACTGTAGGACTGACAGAATGCAACAGCCTGCCACAGCTGGCCTGCATCACCACCAAATGGCCTACAGGCCTCTGTCAAAGGGCTGTGTCTCACATGTACTGCCAATGCATGTTATGTCATGGACACCCACATAACATAACACACTCCACATAAGCCATATGCAAGGCCATGTGGACAAACCACAGTAACATGTCCACCAGATCCCTCTGCATGAACTGTGGACCAACACTGAAACACAGCTGTGATGAGGTGATAATCTTAGGGAAAGTATCAGAGGTTGTATGCATAATGTATGGCAGAGGATACAATAATAGAGGGGGGATGGGAGCATGGGCAGCATGGAATGTGCAAGGTCCGACACACAGCTGTGTGCACACAGTATCCCCGGCTGCAAACACATAAATGAGTGGCTACAAACCTGCCCGTACACCACAATAGGGGTAATGTCTTGACTCATGGCCCCTGCCTCTGGGTAACCTGTGTGAATCTGTACAGCTGTGAGGTATTGCTACAGCAAGTTAAGGTCATACTGTCATGTTGATGGATGTATAAGTATGGGATCCTCTGCCAGCACTGTACCAAGGTGCTGAACTGGATACACAGACCCAGCAGCAAGTGTCTGCAGCTCCCTCTCCAGAATGGCATAACTTACCATGAATATGTAGGCATCTACCCACAATACCGGAAACAGCTGCATTCACCCTTGTTCCCCAGGACATCACTGTGAGCAAGATTGTCCACCTGACAGTACTTGAGGACATAAAACATCACAGTGTATAACAGTACACATGTCTGAATATCTCTGCTAACAAAGTACCATGTAGCAGAAGCAACACAGATACAATCACCTAGAGTACACACTATCCCTTGCACAGTTTGTCCCCATATTGCCGAATGATCTATGGATACTGTGCAGAAACAGTTTGCTACATGTAGGTGTACAACACAAAGGTCTGCACTGGAGTACAAATGACCTGGAATGGATCTACACATTCAATACAGAAGGGCATACTAGGCATGCTCTCCCACTTAGAGAAATGAAGGCAGTGTCAGACAACAACATACCGAAAGGTCATACTGGGCATGCTCACACACTTAAACAAATGAAGCCCATGTCTGCAAACAACAGTGGACCATACATATCTAACTGTTGTAGATGTTAGTGCATACACTCCTCAGTATGCACTAGTTATGCATTGCACATTCAGTGGATAGGAATACAGACATATATCCAAGGACAACACACTATAATAAGCCAAAGGTAAACCTACATAGATGTGTGTAAGAGAGTGACTGTGACAAAGAGACATCCATCATGAGGCCTGTCCCACCCAGCACACAGCCAAATGGCTACAACCACATGATGTGTAAATTTCACTCACTGTAGAAATTAGCCACTGGTATCTGTCAGCATTACAGACTATGTGGTGCAAGTGCTAGCTGTGCAACATCACTGTACAAGGCAGTAGTCATCTAGCAGCTGTATACATGTACCTGCGGAATATAACCCTGCATGTGCCTGCATGTGGTGTGTCAACCTCTAGATGAATGGGTTATGGCCCATGCACACAAACTGCCCTCCCCATAGCCCTACTATAACAAGCCTGCTGTCATCCACTTTGAACTACACCTTTGGGAATAGGTTCATAGGTTCATACTATGCTATCTGCCCTAGGGCATTTATAAGCTTAGCCAGAGTGTGTTTGGCTTTCGCCACCCATTTTAAATGAATTTTGCTATGCCCTTTTTCGAGGTTAGTATACTGTGCCTCTGTCTAACAGTGACACAGAAGTGATACCCGGGGTAAACCTACTATCTCCCATCTCTCTTGAAGAGAGTCAATGAGGGACTCTGCCTAACCTGGACTGGGATTTTATTCCAGAGTGAAGGGAGCCTCTGGGTTATGAATCTGTCCTTCCAGCATGTCCTATTTATTTCAGTGCTGAGGTTCAAGTCTCTCGAGCGCTTAGCTCAATGGGATTTGGATTTTCTGAGGTGCAGCATGTCCATTAATTCTGGAGTAGCCCAGTAATCTTTGTGATCTGTCCTAATACTGTGTAATGCTGTAGTGTGATAATCTAGTTAGGTAGGTGTTCTAATCCCCGACATGGCAACTGGTGTGTTTGTGTGTGTGTGTGTGTGTTCTGTCTGTGTAAGGAATGATGCTTTTTAGGCTAGTCACACTCACTACAGATCAAATGCCCTATTTTGGCAAGGCTGCTGATGTCATTCACTGTGAAATACACCTTTTGGAAAGGTGTAGCTCACTAATCTATGTGGAGTGTTCTAATACTGTATAAAGCTGTAATGTGATAAACTAGTTAGGTAGGAGTTCTAATCTCAGACCTGGCAGTGTGAGAGTGTGTGTGTGTGTGTGTGTGTGTGTGTGTGTGTGTGTGTGTGTGTGTGTGTGTGTGTGTGTGTGTCTGTGTAAGGAACAATGCTTTTTAGGCTAGTCATGCTCACTACAGATCAAATGCCCTACTTTGGTAAGGCTGCTGATGTCATTCACTCTGAAATACATCTTTGGGGAAAGAGTATGCCAGTAATCTTCATGGCATACCCTATAACTGCGTAGCGCTGTAGTGTAATAAACTAGTTATGTAGAAGTTCTAATCCCAGACATGACAAGTGTGTATGTGTGTCTGTGTTTGTCATTTGTATCCTGGGTGGAGGTGGCTGTGAGTGTGTAACAACTGGACTCGTTGTGGAGTGGATTTTGCAAATTTCTTATATGGTGGCCCTATTATATGTCACAATGTCCACCATACAAGGATAACAGATGTGAAATAGCTGAGAGTCTGGGGTGCCAATCCATACCCCCACATGTGACATCAAGTCCAGGTGAACAAAGTTAGCAACCCTTGTATTACCCAGAGAACACTCTCAACCCATGTCTCATACACAAACACACTTGTCCAGGCAACAACCGCTATGGTGGTAGTACCCTGCATATTGCCCACAGATAGTAACCATGGTGTGATTGCAGTGGACTAAAGAGGGCATGGCACCCTGTCCATCAGTACATGCAGACAGTGCACCTTCACTATGTTCCCCACTGGACACCTGCAACACCTGTGGTGCCATCAAATGTGACCCACAAAGGACATACCATGCCTTAAACACATGCCCTGTATGGACAGATGCCACTGGCACTAGGGAATACCTGTATCATGCTATCAATGTAGGTGCAGGGTCAACCTGCTGTCCATTACCTGTTCTTGCCACATGAGGCCAGTACTGGCACATCTGATGATAACAATCTGTGTACACAACATGGTCCAGACACTTCAGGTACAGTTCCGCATGTCACTGTACATGCATGTGGGATGTGTGCACATCCCAGACACCATCCATGTCATGGACTAAAGAACAAATGCATGGCAAGCAATGCGCAGCAATGGTCACACACAATAGTTACCTAGGTGACTGGATGGTGAATACAATACCCACCTGTGTGGGCCAATCCAGACACTACACCCATGAGCCACACTGCAGGCCATTGTCATGTGGCCTGATGCCAAGGTAAACCCATCACATAACCTTATTTAGCCTTCTGGCACAGTCAGCCACTACACGCCCGTGAAGCTAAGCAC
>NC_056735.1:331048192-331090692 GCF_019279795.1 Protopterus annectens
GTGCTATTAACTTGAAACATTGAGAGAATCAGAGAATATGAATTAATACACCTTTTCTGAAGTAAAAGTAGTGTATAACTCTTAATTATTGTCATTATTCATTAAGTGTAATTCACCACCTTTCTGCCCAAAGTCACTAGTTTTAGGAGGGATTCAGAGGGACAGAGCTAAATTTGAGTCAAAATCAGGGATGTCCCTGAAAATTAGGGACAGTTCAGAGGTATGACCTCAGTGGCCATGTGCAGGAGGCACCTCGAGGAATGGCTGATGCATGTCACTCTCACCCTGAGGGTCACCACAGTAGTGTCTCTCAATATATTGCCAGCTGCCACATGGCAGGTCACAGGATACCACTGCACACACAACTCCTACACAACCCATCTCTCCTTGGACAATAGCTAGGTACACAGCTATGACCACCTGCAGCGATGCACCTCAGTACTGACATATATATTGAGTATAGCAGTGTCTGTGTGTTAGCACACCTGTACGTGGGAATTCCATGAGGGCCTTCAACACCACTGCAACACCCATTGCCATAGTCAGTCATGGCTGCTGCTGTATGGGACATTACATGTACCCTGTTAAGCTCCTCCCCATATTGGCTACATGAGCATTGCAGTACCATCACAACAGTGTTGTACACATGAGTTGATAGGCATGGGATACCCATTTTGTTCTGGCAAGTGTGGATATGTGTGCATGTCCATTTATTCTGTAGGGTACAGCATTCTGAGGCCACTTACACCTATTACAGTAGTACAGATAGTGTTGTTGCTGCCAGTTGGTGAGGCATGACAATGCAACACCCTGATATGCATGTGGCATGTGCATCAGATGCATATCCCTGTAGTACCACTGTTGGGATCTACAATGGGTTGTATCACAGCAGTGGCCAATGTGTGATGGTGGGTATATCAGAGTTTCATCATAGGTGTCAGGGAGTACAATATCCACTGGGGGATGTGGGTGCTGTGTACACTGTCATTACACCAAGGTACACCCGGTATATGTCCCATGTACCACGTTATGGTTACCACTGTCACCATCAACCATACAGGTAACTGATACCACATTCCAGGTCAGTTATGCATGTGCTGTGTGCAGCCTACCTGTAACATATTGGACACATGGTCAAGTTAGTTAACAGCGATAGACCCTGGTCTCTCGGATGTGTGTCTGCCTGTTATGTGTCTGTTAATGTGTATATGAAGGTATGTCACACTATGTATTGTCCATATACACCCATTACATCCCCCATTAGCATACTGTACATGTCTGGGGATATTCTGCATGTAACATGTAACCTGGGATACACCTCATCCTAAACGCTGTGTGGTGTGTGCAATGTAAGCCACACACTTCAGTATCACTACATACCTAGGTAGGGGTCTAGACCCAGTGTTGCCAAGTAACAGTGTGTGTGTACATGTGGATGGGTCTACATCAGGTTGCAGGGTCTACATGCCCCAGTGGGTCACCTGTCCATGTGGCACAGGCAATAACTGTTATACTAACCTGTGACATATGTTCAACCATACCCCAGATATGTCACAGCTATGGTGTCACCACAGTGCCATACCCCGTTGTTGACTATGACAGCAGACCATCCTCGTGCTGACACATGTACACCTACAACACAAATGGATAACATTATAGAGACCACAATCAACCAGTGTTACTAACAGCTATAATGCAACATTGCTGGATGGCTGCACTAACTGACATATATGCATTACACTTTACTCCTTACAACATGTTACACTGCAGTACTGTGGTACACTGTAGTACAGTCCCCATGTGCATTAGAACCATAGTAGCCTGTCCCTGCATTGATGGTATAGATGACAGGGATGTGGCACAGGTATCACCATATGCACAGGGCATCCTCGTGCTGACACATGTACACCTACAACACAAATGGACAACATTATAGAGACCACAATCAACCAGTGTTACTAACCGCTGTAATGCAACATTGCTGGATGGCTACACTAACTGACATATATGCATTACACTTTACTTCTTACAACATGTTACACTGCAGTACTGTGGTACACTGTAATACAGTCACTGTGTGCATGAGAACTGCAGTAGCCTGTCCCTGCATAGATGGTATGGATGACAGGGATGTGGCACAGGTATCATCATATGCACAGGGTGTTTTGTTGGTTTGTCAGAGGCCAAGGGTGAGCTATACATTTGACACCATGTATGTGGGTGAGGGGTGTACCAAGGTGAACTGGGCATGGTGATGTGGTGTGTGTAGGTATGGGGTTGCCCTAGGTGTGTTTGTATAGTGTGTGGGTATGCATGCACACAGTTCTGCCATGTGGCTGCCCTATGCAGGCATTTATGGTCAGCTGCAGACCAGACCTGGCAGGGTGTGCAGTTCACTGCGTCTGGCCACGGACATGTGGACTGTGCATGCCAGGGGTTCCATGGGCATGTGCAGGTACAGGCCTCAATGTGCTACTCTCATCTGACGATGACAAATGTCTGCAGGTACCAGGTCTCTCCTGGGACTCGCCAGGACCACGTGCTCATGGCCTGCTAAGGTGTTGGGTGGACAGCACCCCCTGCAGTGCCAGGGCTGGTACTGCCACTATGGGAGCACCTTGATGTCCTAGCATGTCCACGTTGACTCCCAGCTGTTGGCATTGGTGGCCTATGTCCACACAGCCATTGCAGCACTCCCACCACACATTCAAGAACAGACAGACCACGGTCAATGAGGGCCATAATCTCACCAGACCGTCTATCCATGAACTCAGTTAACGCACAGATGGCATCAGCCAGTTCACTTGCGTTGTCACTTGCAGATGTGAGAGCAGCCCTCTGCAGCTTCAGGCCCTGTCTGGTGTAACATTCTATATGTGCCTGTGCCTCCATGACAGCCTGAAACATGCACCTGCTGGTACCAGCTATGTTGCCTCTGCCAGGGGCATGATGTACAGTGGCCCTACCACAAGCACCCTGGGACATCTGCCTATGTGGTGCCCAGCCAGACATCTGGCTATGCCTGCTGTGACCAGACACAGTAGGCATGATTACCACACTTTTTTTGCACAGCCACCAAATGCCAGCTGTCCCTCCGCTATGGCCATTGGGGATGGGGTATGTATAGGAACTGAAACTGTGTGCGAGGTTGGGGTGGTTTAAAGGGGGATGTCAAATGATGGCACTGTTTCGGCCTCTAACAATCCCACCTGTGCCTCAACAGTAGTATCATCATCTTCGGTGTCTGTATGGACACCATCAGATTGCATGCAGGAGGGACCCTGACCCACCTCACCACCTGTGGGGGAAAACAATAAACACACTTTAAAACCTGTACAGCATTGCCTAGCAGTACACACACACACACACACACACACACACACACACACACACACACACACACACACCACCATAATACCTACCTGTCCATGACTTTACAGACAGTCCCACATATATGTCCATGTGTACCCCATCCTACATCACACTTATAGGTTCATAGGCTGGTACTAGGCTATCAGCCCTTGGACCTATACAAGCCTAGCCATAACAATTCCCTGGATATTTCTTCCCACAATATTTATTTCCCTGGACCCCTGTCTAGCAAGGTGACTGACATGATGACACTTGGTAACATACACACACTGATACCACTCATTAACATATCAGTCCTCTAAATGCCTACACAAGTGATCACAAGACAAGACATGTTACTACATTACCTGCTTGACCTGTGTGTAGTGGTTTTAGATGGTCTCACTGTTGTCATTCGGTGCTCACCCAGTATATGTCCAGACATCGCGAGCATGGCCCCTATATGTGTGGGCTACTATGTACAACCCATAATATCACGCACTAATGCGTCATGTGTATGTAATGCTCAGTACATGCCAGATATGCAGCTCAATCAGCCTATCATGTGACAACTGTAATATATGGATACACTCCCTGGTGTTAACTAGTACTTCCCCAATGTATTTGTAGTGCTGCACACGTGGGTTGTAAGTGACCTCTATGCTGAATGCGATATTAAGGGTGTACCTGGTGTCTACCTTCCCCTCTCAATGCCTGTTCCATGCTACAGACCATATTATACTATCAGTTTTCCTGTGATTACATACATAACATGTATTCCTGGTGTGTTTTATGGCAGTCCATGTCCATGTACTGCATGATCTCAAAGGGAGGTACTGCTGTATGAACACCGCACAATCACACATGTGCATACATGACCAGCCACACAAACACACACATGCACACACGCATCCTACATGCATCAACCTCCTTCCACTTCACAAGAGTGACCCTACAGACAAAGTAACTACCCACTAGGAAGCACACACACACAGGTGAGGTTGCACAATGGTAGTACACACAGTCCTCCTATTACCCATCTGTCAAGATGCATAACATATGGTACTCAACAGAATGCAGTGCAGCTATAGTCAATCCATGCTAGCAACAGTATACATGTGTGTGATGTATATGCTCTGTCAGTAGGTGATACCCCTTCCCCTGGATACCACTGCACCCATGTACACAGTATTGCTGTGCACCTCTTCTGCACCCTGCCATGTACTGTGCACCACACCTCACAGGTGTACATACCATTGCTGAATTTGTACTACTGTGTCGGTTATGTCAGCTTTAATGCTCACAGCCCCTATGTTTTCCAGCAACACCTACCTGGGATGATATGTGGATAGATGTCATTTGTGAATGCCTGATGTCTGATTTACACCTCTCAACATCAGTGGACCATGTATTGCCATTCCAATGCTCTTACACTGACAACCATCAGAGCATACAGTGGCTATGGGGGGTGTACACACCCTTATTGATATGACACACCCATCCTAGATCTGCCATGGGACCACATCACCACATATCTTAACAGTACATGAGCCCGATATGTGACATATGTCCTGTACTTTCACATGCAGTGTCTACGGAATGTGTTAGGTGTGCAGATGCTGACCACAATGCAAACACACTATGTAGACACCCTTATCATGACGTTTTGTCGCACCTCTTGTTGTGTGTACCACAACAGTCACTACTCCTGGCAGGGGTATACCAGCATGGGCCATCTGCATTTGCCAGTGTATGTTCCATCTGTCCTACACATGTCCCCCTAATCTGCATGATTGCAGGGTCTACTCATATGCACATCTCTTGGTGTTCACACACTGCCATTACTATTGCTGTGGGGGTAGGGTTACATCCGCCACAGGTCCTGAACCTGACTATGTGGAGATACAGCCATTCTTAGCATCCTTAGGATCCCTGCAGCAGTGCACTGGTGTGTCATGCTGACACCCCCCCCATCAGCCTTTCTGCAGATTCATGACAAGTAAGCCTTACACATGTGTCACTTTGCAGTGTCCCATACACTGAACACCACATGTTACTGCCTAGTCCCAGCTGATAATGTAGACCACGGTCACCCCTGTGATGTCATGCATTTCACAGCAACAATATGTGCACATGTACAGCATGTATTCTGGGTACATGTGTTAGATGTGTGCATGGAATATACCATCACCATTACATGCCCAGTGTATTGGCAAGCGTCTACATAAACCATACTCACCAGCTACAGGCTGCTGCCTTGGTAGTATCCCGGAGGAACCTACATAAGAGGGTAAGAGATGCAATGTCAGTGGTCACACCTGTGGCATTGTTACAGGGTGGGTGCAGTATTCCAATACATCAACAGTACATTTCCACAATACTCCCACATATGTATATCTGTTATCACTACTATGCAGCAACAAAATGTATCTATGAGATGTCAGATATGCATGATCAACCTGTACCGATGCAGATGTATACACAGTAGTGGTCTACTCATGTGCCTTGTGACCTTACCTGCATGCTCCTCAGCCGGTGTGTGGGTGGCACCCACATCCACAAAGGTGTTCAGCGGTTGGTGGCTGGCCGGACAGGCAGGTGCCATGAGGCTGGCCAGGAGCTCCTCCACACATGTCAGGAAGGGATGGATGACATGTTGCCCCTGTGGTGAGGTGATGCCCCCAGACTGCAGCAGCATGCCAATGGGCATAGTGAAGCAGGTCAGATTGATGATGCCAGACCTGCTCATAACTGAGGTTGTACAGTATGACATCATTGACCCGGTGGACTGGGTTGTTCCACAGGGTGGTCTGCACCTGCTGATCATGGGCAGGCCAGCCAAACAAGATCGCATAGTGCTGTATTAGTTAATTCAGCAGGATTTTATTTTCAGCTGCTGTGTAGGCTGGCAGCCTTCCATGGAAAGTCATGCCTGGAAGTCATAAAGATGGACACAGGTGTGAGCAAGTCATGCACCAAGGTTACCACAGTTCTTAATACTCATCACTGTTACCCCCCCCACCATATCAGTGACAACAAACTGTACACACAACTCAATAGGTATGGCTACAGCATATCTACCAATGGTGCAGATAATGTACTGTACCATGCTTTGTGCAATGTGTTTGTAGCCATTTTCCTTGTGTGGACACTATCACTGCTGACCTGTTACAGACTATTCACCTGCATGCCATTGTCAGGGCCATAATGGTTCCATATATACCTGTGGTATGCTTGCTATGTGTTTGCTGCACATCTGGCATTCTGTGTTATTGCGGTTATCTATGCATGCTATTGGACATGTTCTGGGATTATGTAGACTATTGCAACCAACATATGTTCTATAACAGTGACACAATAGCATGTATATGTACTACTGGCCAGCAGAACCACCTCTCCAAACTCATCTGCCCATGCTACCAGGCCACATCACATGTGTGACCCACCCTGGGGCCTCCTCGTGTATTGGTCCAGCAATACCATCAGGTGGAACCAATCCAGAGGATGTTGCCCCCCCCAGGGACACAGACAGACATGTTCTTGTCCCCTGAGGACAGGTCCAAGCTCTGTTATATAACGGGCTCCACAGACACACGTGGAATGTGCTATATCACCTTGAGGCACCCAGTACACATTAAAAGGGCCCACATACTCCTCCTGCTCAGCCTCCAGGCCAGGCACCTTTGGGACATAGACTGCTGTTGTGAGTAGCAGTGGGTGGGAGGCTTGTTCCCATTGTGTCCATATTGGGGCCCATAGGGCAGCCACATCACAGACCACAAACACCTTCCAGGGTGTTTACCCATGACATGTGTCACATACCACCCCCGTAGGCTGTCCTCTTTATCTACCATCCCTAACCACCTCCACAACTATGCCTGCCATACTTCCCCATATTCCCATTCCATACTTCACAGACAAGGGCAATGTGGTCCCAACAAGCAGTTCACAAGTGACATACCCATCCAGGTTGCACACACTGACAGCTGTCAATATCTGTGTGCATTGCTATGTGTGCTGTTTCCTTGCACATAGCATGCAGCACTGTGGTAGCAATATAGGGGACATGTATTTACATACATATATGTGCATGTGTTTGTATATATGTAGACGTGTATATAGGTATATATCTATATATGTGTAGATGGGTCTATATCATAACATCGAAGTTGCAAAATCTCAAATGTTATGATATTGAACCCAAAACCTTGAAGACTGACAACAGCGAAGCTGCAGAACATCGAATTCTTTCCCAGAGAAAGAATTCAGTGGGCTGTTTCTGCTGCATCGCTATTTCCTCCACTGTTGTGCGATCTCGGAGTTGGTATATTTAAGTAGGGGGGGTGGGGGGCAAAGCCCCCCACATTACCCATAGTTTGTAGTGTTTGTGTGTTTCGTGTTTTGTGCTGGAACAGCGATTTTTTTCCCAGAGAAAAAAATCGCTGTTCTCAGCTTTCTGAATTTTGAGTTTTCGCGGTTGAAAGTTCGATGTTATTGTATTCTATGTTGTCACGTTTCGATCTTGTGATATAAACCCTGTGTAGATATATGTGATATTGTATATATGTGCTCATATATATGTCTACACATGAGTACCTGTATATTTGTGGACATACCTGTATATATATATATATATATATATATATATATATATATATATATATATATATATATAACAAACTGTGAGAGAAAAAAAACAACAAAACCAAATCCACGGGTCCACAGTAAAGCAGCAAAAAGTAGCCAAGCACTGTCAGTAAATAACTTGAACGCAGTTTTATTTGATAGGATAAAAAGCATTTCCGCTGCTAACCAGATACAGCAGCTTCTTCAGAAAGAAATGCAAACAAATAAAAAAGCGCTACTTTTTTAAAATAACATAAGGAAGTGTGTCAGAAAACATCACTTCCTGGTGAAGCGCTAAATGCAAAGAAAATAACGAAATGAAAACACAGTCAGTCAAACATCAGAAATGTGAATAAAAACATTTTAACCCATTTTTATCCTCCAAACAATGTGGAATTGCCACCCAAAATTATCACATTGAATGGAGATAATATTACTTATTAAATAGGACTGATAGAGTGTAATAAAATTATCATATTTAAAATTTATATAAAAAAAATTATATGAACTAATTCAATATGGGATAATTAAATATATGTACATAAAAACATATAGTATATTAAAATGTATTTGTATATATATATATATATATATATATATATATATATATATATATATACACATATGCATACCTATATGTGGGGTACATTCAGACATCAGGTGCACAATCTCAAAACACCTTCCTACACAAGTGCACTATTCTGCCTTGCTACAACACAGACAGGTGCAACATATGGACACAGCCTGACATTAGGGGGGTATATGTAGGGCCGGATTGCAGGTAACCCTATTACACACCTATGGCATTCCTGCATGCTACAATACAGGTTAACCTGTGTATCCTGCAAGATGTAGGCTATGGAACCCACGTGTCCATCATTATGGCATTACTTCCACCACCAGCTATTGGCCACGTAATATACATACTTCCTATTACACAACACACACTATGATGGCTTACATCTTTTCAGTCAGTGCTGCTCTGCACAGTTGATGGGTATGGCCCACTACCTGCAGGGACGGACTCTATTGTCCTTAGCAGTTGTTCAGCTGAACATCATTACAACAACAACAACTGAAGCCACATACAAATCATTCCATATCATCCATCCCATTATTATGGACCAAGTACTATGGTCAGTTACATACATATATACTTCACATACCTCTTCTGGGAATGCAGACTTTTGCCTTATATATACTCTCTCTCTCTCTCTCTCTCTCTGTTACTCTCAGTCTCTCTCCAGTAAATGGAATGAGCTGCTTTGCACAGATTGCAGCATGGAATTTGTAGGTGATGCACATGATCCAGTGATGGACTGCACCAGTCAGTGTTCCCTACTTGCTATCTGCATGCAGCATGCTGTAATACTTTCAATTATCACTGTCATTGTAACCAACTACCATAAATCCCTACATCATGTGGGAGTGGTCCTTTTACTTTTCCTGTATGATGGACATCCTCCCTGTGTGTGGGCAGCAGTGTTACAGACAGCAGGTAGCAATAAATCTTACAGGAGAACCTGCACACTCAGGCCAGCTACATATTTGTAGGAGGTTCCAAAACTACAGCCAGAGTGTGAGTAGTGTTGTTATCTGCATTGTATAGCACCAGTGTTACAGGGTTTGTGTGTACATACTAGTTTAACTTGGAATCCAGTCTGTCTGCATAGCTCTCAACTGTGGACCTATCCAATTGATGGCCAGAGGTGTACCTATTATGTTTTGTCTGTCCAACACACAGGTCTTGTGTCAGATATATCACTGGCAGTGTATGTTTTGAGTGCTATCAGTACATGGCTACATCCATTTCTGTTTCTAACTTCATATTCCTGACTAAGGGTATGTTGCAGACTATCCTGTAAAACCAGCAACTTGCTTAGTGCATGACAACAGTTTTACACATATGGACCTGTGTTCCAGCCTCTGTTCTCCACCTACATACCAGGCTTTGTACATATGACATGCTGTCAAGGGTTGTTATGTAGTGGGCATGTGAGTATGTCATACTGCCATTCCTGCCATCAGTCCACTGCTGTTATGTCCCCCACACATACTGTGGGGTTGGGTCCATATATGTATGGGCTTCACCTACACAATACATGTGTGCCCTTATGCACTCCAGGGGCCAGTGTATGTTACAGTGGTATATGGCACTGTATTATTGAGTTGCAGGGTGCAACATAACTAATCTAAGCTGGTACAGCATGTGGAGTTATCAGGGGTAAGCTGCCTTAAGGTATCAGGATGTACATTACTATACAACTCACCTTGGGTAAATGCAGGCCTACTGCCTCCTGCCATACACACTGTTCTGTTTGTCAGTGTGATTGTGATGGTGTCAGTTATGCCTTGTTATGTAACAGATAAATAACATTGTGTCAACTGAGGTCTTTACCCCCTAGGGATTGTGTACAGAGTGTAGATAGAGGCTACTGGACTATACGTCTGCATTACTTACTGTTGATTGATTGGTATCCTGTGGCCCAGTCTGTCTTTAGTATTGTACTACTTGAAGGCCTCGGCCTGGACAGTAACATATGTAAACCTTTCCAAACTACTGTATTAATATAACTGTTTCACAGTTTTATTACTCTGTTTATATGTATGTCAGTGTCTAAACAGCTATATGACATGGCATATACATCTGTTATAGTACACAAATAAAGCTTTCCTGTGTATGCAAACATGTGTGTGGTGTTATATCCTTTGACCTCTCTGTGAGTATATGTTGCAGGCAACAATTGTCATTTGTATGGGTGTCTCATACAGTGTCCAGCTGGTAAGGTGGTAATTGTAGGCATAGTGGCTGTTCCATATTGTGTGCACCATCTACATATGTATCTTCTTATACATATCTCTGTGTGTGCATGTGTAGTTACATATATACCTATAAATATGTATGTATGTATGTATATATATATATATATATATATATATATATATATATATATATATGTGTGTGTGTGTGTGTGTGTGTGTGTGTGTGTGTGTGTATCTGTATCTGCATATATGTGTCTGAGTATTTGTATCCTAGGGATGTTGATTGCTTCCACATTGTGCATTCCCTATGGTAGCCAGACTGTACTTCATGACATGTTACTGATACCAGTCTGACATCATAGAGGTAGGATGGAGTACTGTTAACATCTTGTGCCCATGTTGTGTCAGGTCCTGGTTATGTGATCTGCAACAGTTGGTAGTGTATTGCAGGGCAGATGTGTTTGGCTGTGTGTGTGGGGGGGAGGGGATACCTGTACATACAAGATGTATGTTGTTTGGGCACCCTCGACCGCATTAACAGTGTATGTGGACGACATATATGTTTTTGTTATGTTGCCATTTTTATTTACAGATGTATATATGTATATGCATATAAATATATATATATATATATATATATATATATATACATATATATATATATATATATATATATATATATATATATATATATATATATATATATATATATATATATATATATATATATATATATAGACATATAGACATATAGATGTAGACATATATATCTATAAACGTATACATATATATATTTATATATATATATATATATATATATATATATATATATATATATATATATGTAGATAGATAGATACATATATAGATATGCATATATCGAGATATACTTACATATACACACTCACATATGTCTACATGTTTAGATACATTTCTTGTAATGTTGAATGACTGGACTGGATGATATATTTGTGAAAACGTCAGAGTTATGTGTAGTTGACATGGCTCAGTGGTAAATCACTTTGGTGATGGTGTGCAGCATCCTGGGTTCGAGCCTTGCAGGGGCTGTTTATTTTGTTGCTGGGCAGAACACTGGCCGTTGGATACGGAGTGGTTAAGGCACTTTTAAGCAGTTGTAAGTGGGTCTGTGCATTTGCGCAGTGGTAAGCACTGCTAACTTCCAGTTACAATTTCTTATACTTAGTTTGCTTCTAAATTGCTTAACCTGTGTAGGCATTGTTTACCTCATGCAAAAACAAGCTTAAACCAGCTTACTGCTGCTTAAAAGTGCTTACTCCCACTTACCCCCACAGTAATTTCTTTAAAAGAAAAGAAAAAGGGTTGATAGGAAAGAGGTGAAAAAGGGGCATAAAGAGGGATGGACAGTGGGGAAAATAGCTAGGGATGTGCATAGGGTGTAGGGAAGGTCCATGGCTGCCCATTTCTTCTACAGCAATAGCTGTGCATATACTCTAAATTTGGAGGTAGGTTTGGACACTCAAACCTCTGAGAGAGAGGTGAGGACAACAATAATATGTTGTGATACCAATTAGACCAGATTGCATGTTTCCAGTGGACATGTGCTAAATGGACAGCTATGTATGGGGCAATATTTTTTTGGGAACAGGATGCCCTTTTTTTTCAGGTGAGAGTGGGATGTTGGGGAGGGATAGTAGGTATATTTCAGGAGGTAGGTTGGGAAGGTTAACAGACAAGACAAACAAGACGGATACGGGGCGGTATATGACACATGTGGGGGGTAAACACCTTGATGGGGAGGGGTGTTGGGAAATCAGAAGCCCATGAGCCCCCTAATGGAAACAGTGGGACTGAGATCACCACCATGGGCAGTCACCACTGTACATTCACAGCCCCACAGGTGGCTGTGCTGTGGGCTGAGCCAGAGAGCCAGGCCAATCCTCTTTGCATGACATGCAGCTCTCAAGTTGGTGTAGAAGATCTCCATACTGCTGATCAAGCTCTCTACGTACCATGACCCAGACCTGGCGACGGGTGACAGCTTCCTGTCTGTGCCTGTTCCCAGGGGGGGCGATCCCCATCCCCTGAGGTAGTTCCACCTGAAGGTGGTGTTTGACCAATGGACAAGGAGGTCCCTGGTTGGGCACCAGATGTGCTTGTGCCTGGTGCCATGACCAGCTGAGATGGGACAGATGGGTCTGCTGGCACCTGCATTCCCATACATGCTGTGGTGTTTATTGTGTATCAACATAAGTGGGTTAGTAATAGTCAACACTTTTCAGGGTTAGGTATAAAAGCATGCATGGATATTCCCATTAACCCAGACACCAGATATGGAACAGTTGCATAGCAAACGGAACACATACATATATGGGACCACAGTGGTAATAACAACAGCATGCAGGTATGTTGATGGCACCATGCCACCAATGTTGGAGTATTCCAACATAGCACATGCATACAAACAGATTTAAATAATTATCAACCAATAGGACATATGTCCCAACATAATAGTGGAGTCATCACATACTGGTTGAGGTGGATATGTAGTGTATTGTTGGAGATATGGTGGGGGAAGAGAAAGATGTCAAGTAACAACTAATATATTCCTGTAGTTTGCATTACTTTACTAGTCAGTGCTGTTATCTGTACCTTCCAAGTATTACTGCACTACCCTATTGCCTTAGTTTGGACAGTGATATGGCTGTTGTCATCTTTATACATGAACTGGTTTTACCTGCAGTATACACCTCTTTCCTGGTATACCTGTGGAGGAAATGTTTGTTAACACTAATTAACTGTTTCTACACAAACTCCCAGATTCCAGGTTGATGTTATGCTGTTACCTGTCCATCTCTTTTTGCATAGACACTGGGCATGTCTTCACCACATGCAGGTGAACCAGGACATATCTAGACTATTGCCCTCTTCAACCTTTACTGACTTACAATATAAGGCAGAAGTCTGGGACCATCTCGCCTGTGACCTCACTGTGTAGGATTCCTACACAGTTATATTATGTAGCACAGTGTGAGTGACAGTGATCAGTGATACCTTATTATTCAGAGCAACTGCAACACTCACAATTTAATACAGTGATCAGTGATACCTTATTATTCAGAGCAACTGCAACACTCACAATTCCATACAGTACCAGAGTAAACAGTACCAGTACAGGGCATGAAGCTTTTATTTCTTGGCACAGTGTTTGTATCCGACATACCTGAGGGAGCAATGTTTGTTAGCACTAGCTGAATGTTGCCACACAAAGTACCAGATTTCACATTAGTATTATGCACATACATTTCACTCTGTTACTGTACACACTCTGGTCACAGCTTGACAACATGGGTATGTAGATAGGACATACTTAGCTTATTAATCTCATAACAGTTTTGTGAGTTGCTAGAGTGACAGGTTTATTCTCATAGATGTGTGACAATCAGTTGTATTTCCTGTTTGCTGCCTAAACATCTGGGAGCATCTCACTGACTTCCCAGGGGGGACAGGTGATTGCAAATCTACATTACCATATGATACCAGAGTATACACATGCAGTCCAGCAGTTAGACCTTTATTGTCAGGCTATTATGCTTTTATTTACATGCAAACTATATGAAACTCTTCCTGCCATATTCTCTGGTGTATGCAGTACTTGCCTTAAACAATACAGGTTTTATACTGGCAATTAATTTTCTAATGCTTTTAGATTCATTTCCTATGACAGTACATGCAAGAGTATTACTAACCTGCCTTGCGTTGCAACCTCTCCAGTCAACAGCCATGGGCCTTCTGGTTCACAGCCCGCTCACTTGCCACTGTGAAAGACATAAGAGGAATATTTAGCCATACCTATCCATAATATACATGAGCTGGCAATTATTAAACAGGTAGAGGAGTGATACTTACACACAGCTGGGACCTCCCCTTTCGTCCTAGCCTCTTGGAACCACTGATCCAAGAGATCCCCTTTTTGCCACTTCAGGTCGGCATAGTGATGCCTGACCTGCTCAGCAGTTCTGGGTTTGCCAGTGGCACTGGTGAGGTCACAGGCGAGATGGTCCCAGACTTCTGCCTTATATTGGGAACCCTGGTACTGGCCCTGCAGCATTCTCTGCTCATGTTCTTTGACAAGGAGTCCTTCCATGACTCTGGACTCCTGGATGACCCAGCGCTGCACCTGGAAGCACACTCCCTCTCCCCTTTCTGCCATGATGCCTGCAAGGGGAAGCCACAACCAAGTATGAGATGTATTCCCGCCTGTTGGGTTTACTTAAGGCCAAATTCCCGCACTTTGCCTTCATTGGCCGGTTTGAAAAGGCTAAGCTATGGGCAACAAAAAACGATAGTGAACACGCAGTAATGAAGAAATAATGATTATTTATTTATAATTCCTTCAAATCCAGACCGGTTTTGGCTATTCAGCCTTTATCAATGAATACAATAAAGTTTTTTTGAATGAAATGAAGCAGCCTGCATTTATACTAGTCTCTGATTACCTGGAAGCAATATTTCAGCACCACCCAGTGGCTGGAGTAACAAAGTGCATGTTCCATTCTTGATTAAAGCAAATGACCAGTGACATAAAAATGCCAGAGATGTAGATATTAAGTCATATTTTTAAAGATAAAAACCAAAGCTCTGGAAGTAAGCCATTATATGACATACATATTACAAGGTAATAGACCAATACCATAGTCACTATTTGTGAACGCATATCATAGTGTAAAAAAGCAGAAAATATATACCACTAGTATATATATATATATTTTGAAGGGTGATAACCACAAGTTCAAAAGAACTGAATAATAATGAACCAAGTACTGATCATATAATATATTACAAAATAAGGCAAAAAGCGTATAGTGGCCTCATTCTCAGCTATATTATAGATTATAATAAATAGAAATAATATGCTTGTAGATAATACAAGTTCAACATTGTAATTGTACAATACTCAATGTTTAACGCCAACATACCAGATACGAATACCAAACCATACATATACATATTCGTATCCTGAACAATTTTTTATCATGCTTTATAGAGTATAATATGAGCGTTGGTAGGCCTAACCACCATTGAATGGTTCGTACTAATTCTTGATCTATATGAATGTTTGTTGTTGTAACCATGATTATGAAATCCTCCAGTGTTCAGTGAAACTCACAGATGGTCATTCAGACCTGGGGGGAATAAACATCCAAGGTTGGTTATCCAATATTGTTCCTTGTGGTTTAAAATGGTGTGCCAACCCTGTTGGTTGTTCCTATCTCCCTGAATTTTGTCAATGATCATGAACATAAACTGGGCATTGGGATGATGTATCGTGTGTCTGTATAAAGCATGGAATTTCTTTAAGTGCAGCATGTCCAACAGCTCTGGGTTTGACATGGCATTGTATATTAAGCAGAAATTGCCTCTGAGTAGACAATATGTGACAGAGTACAGCTGGATGATTTTCAGACAGTCAGCATTGGGCATCTGGTTTAGGCCTGTGATTTTTTTAGTGAGGTATTTCTGCAGCCTTTCTAGTTGTTGCAGATGTCTTGAGAAGTACATACCCAACTGTCTACTGAGAGATGATTACAGTGGGAAAATGGCCTTCTTTTTCTGGATGACAAGTCCTTAGTGATGAGGTGTGCCACATAGGTGGATTTCCTGACTGTTGTGGCAATGTGGTTTTTAAAGGGGAGACCACTGTCCACCTGTGTCCCTAAGTCTTTTATCACACTTTTGGTGTTTAGTGTACTGGCACCTATGTGATACTTCACAGGTACATGTCCCTTCCCAAAGGGGATAACTATACATTTCTTGGCATTGAGCTTGAGGCCATGGCTCAAGCACAAGGCATCTCTTTCCTGTAAGACCCTTTTGTAGAATATCCCTGGTACTGGCCCTGCAGCATTCTCTGCTCATGTTCTTTGACAAGGAGTCCTTCCATGACTCTGGACTCCTGGATGACCCAGCGCTGCACCTGGAAGCACACTCCCTCTCCCATTTCTGCCATGATGCCTGCAAGGGAAAGCCACAACCAAGTATGAGATGTATTCCCGCCTGTTGTGTTTACTTAAGGCCAAATTCCCGCACTTTGCCTTCATTGGCCGGTTTGAAAAGGCTAAGCTATGGGCAACAAAAAACGATAGTGAACACGCAGTAATGAAGAAATAATGATTATTTATTTATAATTCCTTCAAATCCAGACCGGTTTCGGCTATTCAGCCTTTATCAATGAATACAATAAAGTTTTTTTGAATGAAATGAAGCAGCCTGCATTTATACTAGTCTCTGATTACCTGGAAGCAATATTACAGCACCACCCAGTGGCTGGAGTAACAAAGTGCATGTTCCATTCTTGATTAAAGCAAATGACCAGTGACATAAAAATGCCAGAGATGTAGATATTAAGTCATATTTTTAAAGATAAAAACCAAAGCTCTGGAAGTAAGCCATTATATGACATATATATTACAAGGTAATAGACCAATACCATAGTCACTATTTGTGAATGCATATCATAGTGTAAAAAAGCAGAAAATATATACCACTAGTATATATATATATATATATATATATATATATATATATATATTTTGAAGGGTGATAACCACAAGTTCAAAAGAACTGAATAATAATGAACCAAGTACTGATCATATAATATATTACAAAATAAGGCAAAAAGCGCATAGTGGCCTCATTCTCAGCTATATTATAGATTATAATAAATAGAAATAATATGCTTGTAGATAATACAAGTTCAGCATTGTAATTGTACAATACTCAATGTTTAACGCCAACATACCAGATACGAATACCAACATATTCGTATCCTGAACAAATTTTTATCATGCTTTATAGAGTATAATATGAGCGTTGGTAGGCCTAACCACCATTGAATGGTTCGTACTAATTCTTGATCTATATGAATGTTTGTTGTTGTAACCATGATTATGAAATCCTCCAGTGTTCAGTGAAACTCACAGATGGTCATTCAGACCTGGGGGGAATAAACATCCAAGGCTGGTTATCCAATATTGTTCCTTGTGGTTTAAAATGGTGTGCCAACCCTGTTGGTTGTTCCTATCTCCCTGAATTTTGTCAATGATCATGAACATAAACTGGGCATTGGGATGATGTATCGTGTGTCTGTAAAAAGCATGGAATTTCTTTAAGTGTAGCATGTCCAACAGCTCTGGGTTTGACATGGCATTGTATATTAAGCAGAAATTGCCTCTGAGTAGACAATATGTGACAGAGTACAGCTGGATGATTTTCAGACAGTCAGCATTGGGCATCTGGTTTAGGCCTGTGATTTTTTTAGTGAGGTATTTCTGCAGCCTTTCTAGTTGTTGAAGATGTCTTGAGAGGTACATACCCAACTGTCTACTGAGAGATGATTACAGTGGGACAATGGCCTTCTTTTTCTGGATGACAAGTCCTTAGTGATGAGGTGTGCCACATAGGTGGATTTCCTGACTGTTGTGGCAATGTGGTTTTTAAAGGGGAGACCACTGTCCACCTGTGTCCCTAAGTCTTTTATCACACTTTCGGTGTTTAGTGTACTGGCACCTATGTGATACTTCACAGGTACATGTCCCTTCCCAAAGGGGATAACTATACATTTCTTGGCATTGAGCTTGAGGCCATGGCTCAAGCACAAGGCATCTCTTTCCTGTAAGACCCTTTTGTAGAATATCCACATCATTTGGGGATTCAATATTGGCTCCCAGTTTGCAGTCATCTGCAACATTTGTTAGTCAGAGTCCCTTAGTGTTGGCCTGTACTTCAGTACAGTAGATGCCAAACAAGAGCTGTCCCAGGACTGAACCCTGAGGTACTCCAAATGTCACTTGTCTGGGGCTGGATTTGGAGTCACCTACTTTAACAGTGTGGGTTCTGTCAGTACAGCAGTTGGCAACCCATTGGGTGATGTAGGGATTAATGGCCAGCTTAGTACGTTTATCTATGATTCCAGACTGGGGGATGGTGTTGAAGGCCTTGACAAGGTCTGGATAGGCTGTTTGAACCACCTTACCCTCATCCACAGCTCTGGAGACTGATTTGAGGATGTCAAGTCAGGTTCAGGAGACATGCTCGGCCCTTCATGAACCCAACCTGGGTGGGGTCCATTGTTTGCAGGTTGCCAATGTCTTTGTTTATAAGTTCCATGATAATACATTCCATGGCCTTGTAGATCAGGCTTGACATACTGCTGGGGCAATAGTTCCCAGAATCCAAAGTGGATTCCCCCTTGTGGACTAGGGTAACTGTAGCTGTGTACCACTCACTGGGCACAAAGCCGAGGTATGGTTATGATTAGACATGGCACATAGGTGATGTGCCAGTTCATTTTGTAGTTCATGTAGTACACAGCCCAGGTTGTTGTCTGGTCCTATGGATGCTGTTTTCTTAGCTCTGGAGAGTGTGGTTTTACTACTGGAATCTGGCAATCTTTCAGTATTGGGATGGGCCCTTTACGGGGTGGGAGGGGGGTGCAATTGGCACTGAATCAATCTGCCTTGGGATCAGTATATTTAATGCCATCCTGCTGTAGCTCAGAGCAGATCTGAGCATTGCTATTTAGATTCCTGAAATAGCTATGGAACGGCTTGCAGTTGTCTTTGGAATCTTTGGCTATATTATGTTTGTAACTAGCTTTGGAGGATTTTATGAGGAATCTCAGCTTCTTACTGAGGCTGGTAAGGGAGTATTCTACATCCTGGGAATTTCCTCTTGTCTGCAACAGTTTCTTCCTTTTTGTTGTAAAGCTTGTTTATGGCAGGGGACCACCACATTGGCTTCCTTTTCTTGGTGGGGAGCGTCTTGGTTCTATTTGGGATAGCATGATTCATGCACGAGTGGATGTGCTTGTACAGTGCCTTAGTGTAGGATTCAGCAAGCGACCTTTCAGTTCCCATCTGCATGGGTGTCATGACATTTGTCATGTCTGACATGTGTAGCATGAAGTTGGCTTTGGAGACGTGTTTTACAGAGGTTTCCTTACTGGGGTGTGGAGGAGGGATGTGGATGTTAAGGCTGATTAGCTTATGGGCAGACCTGACGACCGATGGGGTGACCATAGGTATGGAGCATTGATTTCCCATGTTGGTAATGACCAGGTCTAGGATATTGGAGCCACTGGTGGGACTATGGGTTATTTGATCCAGGTCATTGGGAATTATGACTTCCAAGAACCGTTGAGCACACGTGTTGGTACACAAGTAGTTTTCCCAGTTAATGGCAGGATAGTTGAAGTCACCAGTATTAGGGTGTTTGGTTGTATCATAATATTTTCAAGTATGTTTAGAAAGGTGTAGTGAGAATCTTGGGGCATGGTGGAGGATCTGTAGCAAGCTATGCAATTTGGATTGCAGTCTAATGTACTGTTAGTTGCACCAGGAGAATTTCAGACGCATTGTGTTTGGCAAGTAGCCTGGTGGTGTGAATATCCTTGGTGAATATGGACACTCCTCCACCTTTAGTGTTTTGGTCCTGGTTTGGTGGCTGACAGGTGAGGTAAGAGCTGTACCTGGTATTGCAGGGGTGCTCTCTGGAGCCTTGGATCAGGTCTCTGTTACTGCACAGATATCTATGTTCCCCATTTTTAGGAGAAGCTGGTGACTGTGAATGGCCACAAAAGCATTGATCCCTAAACAAACACACACACACACACACACACACACACACACACACACACACACACACACACACACACACACACAGAGTTTCACAGTTGCCATGTCTAGGATAAGAACTCCTATGTAATTAGTACATAACACTGCATCATTACACAGTTATAGGATGTGCCACAGAGCTTACTGGGCTACCCTTTCCCCAAAGATGTATTTCAAAGTGAATGCCAAAGTAGGGCAATGGAAATTGTAGTGACTGTGAATGGTCTCAAAAGTATTGATCCTTACACAGACAAACAAACACACAAAGTTTTACAGTTGCCTTGTCTGGGATTAGATCTCCTATCTAACTAGTACATCACACTACAGCCTTATGCAGTTATAGGACATGCCATGGTGCTTATTGGGATACTCTTTCCCCAAAGGTGTATTTCAAGGTGAATGACAACAGCAGGCTTGCCAAAGTAGGGCAATGGGGAGTGTAGTGACTGTGAATGGCCACTAATGCATTGATCCCTACACACACACACACACACACACACACACACACACACACACACACACACACACACACACACACACACACACACACACAAGCACAACCAACCATGCAAGCGAAAACAGTTTCCATGTCTGGGATTAGAACTCCTACATCACACTATAGCATTATACAGTTATAGTACGCACCACCGAGCTTATAGGGCTACTCCTTCACCAATGGTGTATTTCAAGGTGAATTACATCAGCAAGCTTGCCAAAGTAGGGCAATGGGGAGTACAGTGTGTGTGTGCATGGGCCATAAATCATTCATCTGGATGCAGACACAAAACACTCAGGCACAAACAGGTTTAAATTTAACAGGTATGTGTATACAACTGCTAGATGAATAATGACTTGTATAGTCATGTTACACAGTTATCACAAGCACCACAAACACTATAGTGCTGAGGGATACCAGAGGTAAATGTCTACAGTGATTAATCTTTGCACATCATGTGGTTTTGGCCAGTTGGATGTGTGCTGGATGGGACAGGCCTCATGATGGGAGGCTCTCTGTCACTGTCTGTCACTCTCTTCCACACATCTATGTATGTGCAAGTTTGGCCTATTATAGTGTGTTGTCCTTGAATATATGTGTGTATTCCTATCCAATGTGTGTGCAAAGTATGACTGGTGTGCAATGTGGAGTGTGTGCACAAACACCTGTGACTGTCAGATATGTATAGTCCACTGTTGTTGCCAGACATGGGCTTCATTTTTCCAAGTGTGGGAGCATGCCCAGTATGACCTTTCGTTATTTGTGGGAACTCTCTCCCAAATAACATCACACTTGTAACTTCTCTAAGTCAATTCAAAAATAGTCTAAAACTCCACTTCAAGTCACACTGGCTATGTCCTTGCTCAAACCCAGACTAGCTCTGTGCCATTAACTAAAACATAAACAACTAGCTAAGATGAGAAGTACTTTGTATACTGTGATAAAGAAATATGTATCCTGTCTAACTCTATGTCATTATACTGCCTACCGTCCTTGCTAATATGTTATTAATGTTACATTTGTAGTAATCTCAGAAATAGTAATAGCAGTCTTGTACTTGTATGTAAATAGCCTATGTTTTTGTTAAGTTCTTTCAGCTCATTTACTGTACCTAATTATCAATGTAACTCTGTTGGAGCTTTTCTCCCCGGGCCTCCGCTGAAAAAGGACATGTATCCAGTCGGACCATCCCGGTTAACAAATGTAAAATAAATAATAATAAATAAATAAATTTTCTTGTCAGACGTGGGCTTCATTTCTCTAAGTGTGGGAGCATGCCCAGTATGACCTTCTGTATTGAATGTGTGAATCCATTCCAGGTAGGTTGTACTCCAGTGCAGGCTTTTGTGTTTTACACCTACAGCTAGCAACCTGTTTCTGCAGGATATCTGTAGATTGGTTGACAATATGGGGTCAAAATGGACAAAGGATAGTGGGTTACTGTAGGTAATTGTGTCTGTGCTGCTTCTGCTACATGGTTTTGGTGTTAGCAGAGATATTCAGACATATGTACTGTTTTACTCTGTGATGTGTTATGTCATCAACTACTTTCAGGTATACATATTTGCTTGCAGCAATTTCCTGGGGAACACATGGTGAATGAAGCTGTGTCCAGTATCGTGGTCTGCAGCCCACATATTCTTGCACAATCATGCCATTCTGGAGGGGAAGCTGCAGACACTTGCTGCTGGGTCTGTGTAAATGGGTCAGCACCTTGGTACAGTGGTGGCTGAGGATCCCATGCTTATACATCCATCGATGTGGCAATATGGCCATACCCTGCTGTGGCCATACCTCACAGCTGTACAGATTCACACAGGTTACCTAGAGGCAGGGGTCATATTTCTGGTCATTACCCCTTCACATTGTGGTTTACAAGGAGGTTTGTAGACACCTATTCCTGTGTTTGCAGACAGGGATAGTATGTGCACACGGCTGAGTTTCAGACTTCACACACTCCATGGTGTCCATGGTCCTACCCCCCTCATTATTCTATCCTCTTCCAAACATTATGCAAACATTATCTGATAAGTTCCTTATGGTTATCACTTCATCCCCGCAGTAATTTGGTGTTGGTCCACAGTTCATGCAGTAAGACATGGTGGACATGTTACTGGGATTTGTAGACCTGGCCTTGCATTTGGGTTCTGTGAACTGTGTTATGTTGTTATTTGGGAGTCCATGACATAACATACATTGGCAGTACGGGTGAGATACAGGCCTTTGGCAGAGGACTGTAGGGCATTTGGTAGTGATGCAGGCCATCTGTAGCAGGCCGTTGCATTGTGTCACTCCTACAGTCCCAGGCTGCAAGCCACTATATTCCCCTGGGGTGACAGGATAGGTGTGCAAGGTGTTAATGTCAATAGTTTCTGTCATTATTGATCCAGTGGTGTGGATGCTGGCAGGGTGCTGCTTACATCTAGGAACACACCTGCATGGGACACCTCTTCAGCATGCTGCATTCTGTGGCTATTTCCATGCAGAGGTGGGGGTCATATTGTACTCATTCCCAACAGCAGGAATTTGACCTGTGAGGTACTTGTGGCTGATGGTGGGGTGAGCTGGGTGCATGTGTGCTATGGAAGCCACTTGCAGCTGACTCACAGATATACGTGGGGCATTCCACTTATGCTGGCTTGTGCAGGGACATCAGCAGTTTCTCAATACTTCATACCTGTGACCTTTGTGGTCTGCCAGTGTTTGGCCAGATGACATTGGTATTCCATACTACAAACCCAACTAATGTGCTGCTAACCTGTATGTAAATTCCAAAGGTGTGTCCATTTGACAGTAACATTTTATACACTGTCTGTCTAGGGTACTTCCACTTGTGTACTGTTTGTATGTCTGGGCCCATAATCATGCCATGTCCATCTTTCAGATGGTGACAGATATTACATCTGAACAATTACTATGGCTTAATGCTGGAATGTGTCTTGCTGGGATGCATTGTGTTTGGCACTACAGTTGTGAGAACTTGGCCCTGTCATCAGCAGTACTAGCCAATGACCACCAGAGCAAAATCCACCATGCCTACATGCTGACCACTCTCACACAATATGCAACACACACCAACCTAATACACACAGACCTGCATATTGTACATGTGCTACAATCTATCCTGCTACTTTGGCCAGCTCAGGTAATCTGTTCTCCACTGTTATTATACCTACACATACATGTTACTACATTTCTACATGGGATTGTGGGGGGGGGGGGCACACCTGACAACTGTACACATTTGCTATGACTGTACTGGAATTTGAGTTACTCCATTTCATTCTGTATTCTGACCTATCATGAAGACTACAGGCATATCAGTGTACTACAGTTCTTAAGTTTTATTGACCTACATTTCAGTTTCAGACTTCTTACCCTTCAGAACAAACATCCCACTGCCTGACCTGTTGTAGTCTGTCTGTGTAGGTCGGGGGGCTTTTCTCCATAGCCATCAATCAGAGGCCTTAGTAAAGCCTTTCTTTGTGTTTGTCTACGCCTGTCCTGCTGGCTGTTGTTGGGTATGTGAGCCTCACTGACTGGCATGTGTGTGTCCTATGCACACACATTTGGCCCACCACATTTCCTGCAGTGGGTTTTGTCACCTTGTCTAGTACTGGCTACTATGGTGACACCAGTATTTGTTACTGATTTCATGCTGCCAATATAGGTGTCTGCTATCTGCTGGCATCCAATTCAGCCACCGATTCCCTTGCATGCTCACATCCATGCCATAGATACAAGTAACAAAACATACTACTCCATTCAGCAATTGATAGGGAGATTGACTTACCTTGTGGCTGCGCCAGTATTGAGGATGGTGCTGGAGGGCTGATTATGTTGGATGCACATAGTACACTCCCTATACATGGTTAAGCACAGGTAGTGCCATGTTTGGCATCCCTTTTACTGTATGTGGAGTCAGAGAGAGGTGTCATTCCCTGGGTTCCTACGGTGTCAGTGTATGTGCTATGCATTGACTCTTTGCCAAGGCCTGGGCATACTGGGCTTATATCCTTCTGCCTACTGGGGCAGGCTCAGGTCGTTCCTCCTCTGAGTCACTCTGTGTCTGTGCAGGCCTTGACAATGGTGGGGGGCTGTGTGACCCTGTCACGTGTTGTTCCTGCTGCAGCTGGTTCCACAGGATCATATTGTGTAGCATGGCACATGTGATGACAATTTGGGTACATATAGCTGGTGAGTACTGCAAGGCTCCACCGGATATGTCCAGGCACTGGAACTGTGACTTTAGCATCCCAAACATATGCTCTATTATGATTCTGGTCTGTGCGTGTGCCTCATTATGGAGTTCTTGTTTGGGTGTGTGCATTTCTGATGGGTGTCATCAGCCATGGCTCCAGTGCGTAACCAACATCCCCCACTAGGTGGCCATATGGGCTGTCCCAACCGGCAAATCTCTGGTACAGCTGCACAATATGCCAGATGTGGGAGTTGTGATAGCTTCCAGGGCAGCCAACACACACATTCATTATAATGCCCTGGGCATCACACATGACTTGGCAGTTGATGGAGGAGAAGCCCTTGCGGTTTATGTAGACACTACCCACTCGCCAGTACCCTGGATGCTGATGTCTGTGAGATCCCCATGATATCCCCAGTTGGCCTTTGTAAGGTACCTGTGGCTAGTATTCTTAGGCCTACACATACCTTGGTATCCATCTGGATGGGTTCACCTCTTTTGGTTCTGTGTGTGAGGTATGGCCGGCACAGCTCAACAATTTGCTGTAGGAGGTCCCTATCCACCCTATAGCACTCCACTATCTCCAGCTCAAGTAGGCCCTGGTAGATTACCCTGTGGCTGTACACTCTTCTCCTTCTCCTCACTGTGGGCTGTTCATCTGCATTCTCATCCTCACCACCCTCATCCTCTTCCACATGCTGATTTATGAGAGCAAATGCAGCCCCTATCATTTTGCTGCTTTTGTTAGGTAAAATTTCCCTGTTTGTGCACACCAGTGGTGTTGAGTTTGTGGGAAAAAACTGAGGGAAAGGTGTTTGCATAGTTTATAGTAGTGTGCTGGGCTGGGCTGCTGCCTGAGTAATTGGCTGATTCTGATACATTTCACCTGCCAGCTATGCTAGTTCTCCTTGATTACCTTCTTACTGCTGTTTTCCCTTCCCATTGTCTTCCTGTTTAAGCCCCAAGGTGTGCCACGCAAACACAGTGCTTAGATGTGCACGGAGCTGCTATTTCCTGATTTACTTTTTTTTTCATTTAAGACACAGTGCGTGGCACGCATAGCCATTTAGGCAATGTAAAGAGTGCTTTGCAGCTTCAGACATGCTCCCTTGCTTAACTCTGCTAAGCTAAGGGCAAACCCAAACCACAGGGCTCCAATAAGCTTACAGTATGCCTGACACACCCCTCTATGATATCAGCTAGCTCTTAGGCTTGCACCATGGTCTTCCTGCACCTACACAGTTGGGTGCAGGCTAGCCATGAGGGGAAATCTGAGATTCAGTATCATTCCCCTCATTTGCATAGGAAGGCCTGCTAATGCCTAGTTATAGGTTCATAGGTTCATAGGTAGGTATTAGGCTATCGGCCCTAGGGCCTATATAAGCCTAGCCAGAAAGGTACCCTGGCTTTCACCACCCAAGAAAATTATTTTCCTGTGTCCCTGTCAAGCAGAGCCACAGAGGTGATCCCTGGGGTGAATTTCCTATTTCCCATCCAGTCATCAAGATTTTTCTTGAAGAGTGCTAATGAGGAGCTTTGTTTGATATAGATAGGTAGTTTGTTCCAGGGTATGGGAAGTCCTGGGACAGGAATCTATCCCTTCAACATGTTCTGTTTATTGTGGTGATAAGGTTTAGGTCCCTAGAGCGTGTAGCTCAGAGGGATTGGGAATTCTTTAAGTGGAGCATGTCCAACAGCTCTGGGTTTGACATAGCTTTGTATGTCAGGCAGAGATTGCCTCTGAGTAGACGATATGCAACAGAGTAAAGCTGGAGTTTTTTAAGACGGTCTGCATAGGGTATCTGTTTGAGGCAGGTAATCCTCTTTGTTAGGTATTTCTGTGGCCTTTCCAGTTGTTGTAGATGTCTTGTGACGTACATACCAAAAGGGGCATTGTACTCTATAATGGGTCTATTGAGTGACGAGTAGAGGAGAACAATTACCTCTTTTTCCTGGATGAAAAACCATTTGTGATGAGGTGTGCTCACATAGAAGGATTTCCTGACTACTGTGGCGTTGTGATTATCAAAGGAGAGACTACTGTCCACCTGTGTCCCAAGGTCTCTTATCACACTTTTGGTGTTAAGTAGACTACCACCTATATGGTAGCTCATGGGTACAAAGTTTTTACCAAAGGGGATGACAGTGCACTTTTTGGCATTGAGCTTAGGCCATGGTTTTGACACCAGGCATCTGTCTCAGTGAGGCCCTTTTGTAGGATGCCCACATTGTTAGGAGTTTCAATTATGGCTCCCAGTTTGCAGTCATCTGCGAATTTCGTTAGTCAAAGACCTTCTGTGTTAGCCTGTACTTCAGAAAAGTAGATAAAAAACAAGAGAGGACACAAGGCTGAACCCTGTGGTACTCCACTTGTCACTGGTCTGAAGTTCAATTTGGAGTCTGCTACTTTCACAGTGTGGGTTCTATCAGTGAACCAGTTGGCAACCCATCTTGTGACATAGGGATGTATTACTAGTTTAGTGAGTTTATCTATAATTCCAGAGTGGGGGGTGGTGTCAAAAGCCTTGGCAAGATCTAGATAGGCTGTGTGAACCACCTTACCCTCATCTACAGCTTTGGTGACTGTTTCAAAGAAGTCAGTCAGGTTTAGGAGACATGATCTGCCTTTTACAAACCTGAACTGGTGGGGGTCCAGAGTTTGGAGATTACCAATGTCTTTGTTTATAAGTTCCATGATGATATGTTCCATGGCCTTGCAGACCAGGCTTGTTAGGCTAATGGGGCAGTAGTTCCCAAGGTCCATGGTGGCTACCCCTTTGTGGAGTGGGATAACTGTAACTGTGCACCATTTAGTGGGCAGAAAGCCTGAGCTTCATTCTGTAGTTCATGTAGAACGCAGCCTGGGATGTTGTCAGGTTTGGAGAGTGTGGTTTTTACCTGTGCAGCCACGATTACAAGAACTTTGCATTCTTCCGGTATAGAGATGGACTCTTTAGGGGGTGATGGGGGGGTAAAGTTAGCAATGAACCTATCTGCCAGGATGTTGACAATATCAGTTGGATCTGTATATTTAGTGCCATTGAGCTGTAAATCAGAGCAGATCTGAGTGTTGCCATTGAGATTCTTGACATAGCTATAGAATGCTTTGTGGTTGTCTTTAGAATCAGTGGTTTTTGTTTTCATAACTAGCTTTGGAGGATTTTATGAGGGATCTCAGCTTCTTACTGAGGCTGACCAGGGAGTTCTTCCAGTCATGGGATTTTACTCTTTTTTTGCAACAGTTTCTTTCTTCTGTTGTAGAGTTTGTTTACGGCAAGGTACCACCAGATTGGCTTCCTTTTTTTGGAGAATAGCATCTTAGTTCTGTTAGGGATAGCATGATCTATGCACTCGTGTAAGTGCTTATAAAGTGCATTTGTGTAGGTTTCAGCAGTCATACCTCTATTGGCCATCTGCATGGGTGTCATGAAGTTTGCCACTTCTGTCTTAAGAAGCGTGAAGTTGGCGTTGGAGAAATTTTTTATGGTGGTTTCCCTAATGAGGGGTGGAGGTGGGATGTGAAGGTTTAGGCTGATTAGCTTGAGGTCAGATCTGACCAATGAGGAATTGACCTCTGGTGTGGAACACCAGTCACCCATGTTGGACCAGGTCTAGGATATTGCTGCCCCTGGTGGGGGTGTGGATAAGTTGATCCAAGGCATTGGAATTTATGAATTCCAGAAAACATTGAGCAAAAGAGCTGATACATGAGTAGTTTTCCCAGTTAATGGTGGGGTAGTTGAAATTACCCATTATTAGGGTGTTGGGTTGTACCTTAATATTTTCCAGTGTATCAAGAAATGAGGAGTGGGAATCCTGGGGCATGGTGGGGGATCTGTAGCAAGTTACAATTTGGATTGTGGTCCTGCCCAGAGTTAGTTGCACTTGGATAATCTCGGATGCATTATGCTGAGCAACTAGCCTGGAGGTGTGGATACCCTTAATGAATATGGACACACCTCTACCTTTAGTGTTTCTGTCCAGGTTAGGTGGCCGAAAGGTGTGGTATGAATTATAACCTGGTAATGCAGGGGTGCTCTCTGGAGCCTTGAACCAGGTCTCTGTCACTGGAGAGATGTCGATGTTCTCCATTTTAAGGAGTGCCTTGAGTGAATGCATTTTGAGGTTTAGACTTCTAGCATTGAGTAGCATTACCCTCAGATTTTGCTTGCTTATACCTGTTACGTTGGTGAATTTGTCATTTGAACATTGCCTAAAAAAGGCACTATAGGGGTGGTAAGAGCCTTAGCCAGTATCTGGAATCCCAGCGGCGACAGGTGCAGGCCATCTCTGGCAAACCATCGTGGTCTGTCGATCATGTCATCCCAGGCAGACAAATACTGGATCCTCTTAGAATGACACCAGAAGCTTAGCCAATTGTTGAAGTCAGTCATTTTGTCCTTGTACTGTGGTATCATTCTGGGAGATGGCAAGATGCTACTCAGGGCTAGGGTCATACCTACCTGGGCTACAAGATCGGAGAGCTCCTCCATGCTTCTTTTCATGTAGTCCATGGAGGTACATGTCAGGTCATTCACACCAACATGAACAATGACAGAGTCATATTTGTACTTGGTGTGGAGTGACCCAAATGCGTGTGCTATGTGGGGGATCCTGTCACCCTACAGGCAGCTGACAGTAACTTTCTCCTTGTTTAGCCTGGTGAGTGAAACATCAGTATGCCTGACTATAGAGTCACCTATTACTAGAGTGTTGGGTATGTTGTTATGCATTATGGGCTGTGGTTGAGTGCCACACTGAGTTTGTGGTCTATGTGTTATTTGGGTTGTGTTGAGTGGTGGAGGTTGCATGTGTTTTTGCTTTGGAGGTCTCTGTTGCTTGAGCAGATTTTTATTGAAAGCCTCCGCGAATGTAGGTGTGTATTTTGTGTTGCTATGTGTGTGTTTTAGTGGTGTAGGTTTTCAGGGACTATGTGATGATTGTGGTGTGATGCAAGTGTTTACCTTCTCCTTTTCACTGTCTAGTCCAGTCTTGGATGAAGAGAGCTTTGCTTCCAGTTTGGCTATATAAGTGCATCTCTCACAAGCTGTAGTGTTGGGTGGTAGGAGAAGAGGGTTGTCTGTGTACATGAGACAATTGCTGCATTGCCCCAAGATGCCCAAATTCATCAGGTAGCAGGAGAAAACACCAGGAGTTGACCCTTAGACATGCCTGGATAGGTGTTTATTTATTAAGTACTAAAAACTGTTTTCCTCTAGACAAGTGAGGAAAGTTGAGTGCTGTAGTAATTTGTAGCTTATTTAGTACTTACAATGAGTTCTGAACAAGTGCTGAGCTCAAAGAAACAGATTTGAGTGCTAAAAACAAAAAAAAACTTGCTAGTTCTAACGGAAATTTTGAAGAGCAGACTTTATGGCGCCAGGAATAGTTTAATCCTAGCTAAGCAGTGATGCATAAAGTGTATATATATATATATTTGTTTAATATAACAGTAGCAAATGAGCAAACTGATTTAAACAAATGAACCAATAAAAAGCTAAAAACTGAGCCCTGTTCCAGCAGTCTTCGATTAGACAAGTTTTATCTGCACACTCCTGCCCTTAGGGTTCAGGGGAACCTTCTCCAAAAAAAGATGGTCTGGATTAGTGCTCAAGTTATACAAACAAAGCTAGATTCAGCAGGTCTGAATTTAGTCTATGCTACAGCAAAGAAGGAGTACAAAATTCAGAAAGAAACAGTTCAAATAAACAGGCACAATAAGCATTTAACCAGAAACTCCCAGCTCAGAAGGGCAGAATTTACCCTCTCCTCCCACAAGAGTGCAGACCACACATTCTTAATGTAAAATAACTGGCCCGAAGCCCAAGTGCTTAAACCAGAACTAATACAATCTTAGAATAACAGACACTAAGCCTTCAATCAAGTCCCACACTGAGCCTTCCCCCTTAGCAACCACTATTCACTGGCCGTGTTGTCTTCTGCCTGCCATTGACTTTAATGGCAAAATTGTGATTTTTGCAGGGAAAGCTTTTTTCAGGCTTTTTCTGTTATTTTCCAGCCGATCCCATTTGCCCACCACTGCCCTATGCTTAAACATCTGAAATCGGCAAAAAAAAAAAAAGTTTTTTTTTTGCAACTGTTTTCCATGCCAATGGCCATATATTTGGCCATTGGCATGCTTTACACGTTATATACACCCTTTATTTGGAGCTGTCATGACTCCGCTTTGTAGTTTGCAGAAATGTACTCTGTTACTAACCGAGTACATTTCTGCAGGTTACACTAGTTCTGCACAGATGGCTGCCAGATTCCTGGATCACAAATTCACCTCATTTGCATGGTTTTCACCTGCAAATGGAGTAATTTGCATATAGGAGCTGTGTCTGTGCAGGAATAGTGCAGGAGCACTCGTGCACGTCCCAGGAGCTTGTTCCTGGATCTCTCGGTGGTCATATTGCCTCCAGCAGCTCCTGCACTATTCCTGCACGCCGTGCACAGCTTGCTGAATGCTGAGGATAGTCTTTGTTTTACCTTCATTAATTTTATACCCCGAAAAGTCCTGAAACTGCCTCATAATGTTCCATTACACTGAGATGTCTTTTTCTGGATTTATCAGGCACAAAATAATATCATCTGCAAATAAAGCCAACTTTTCTTGATTACCATACCAATTATAGCCTTGAGTTTCTAAGTGTCTTTTTTTTTTTTCATTTTTTTGCCAATGGCTCTAAATATAAAGTAAACAACGAAGGGAAAGATGACATCCCTGTCTGTTTCCTTTGCTCAAACACAACTTATTAGAGAGGAACCTTCCTTCCTTAATTCTTGCCTCTGATCCTTCATATGTCCTGCAAATTAACCTTATTATTGTATCACAGAATGCAAATGCTTCCCTTGCCCTACACATAAAATATTCTGTCAAATGCTTTTTCTGCATCAAGACTCACCAACAACAGTAGTATTTTCTTACATTCTGCTTCCCTCTGGATATTCATTGTTCTACTAATGTAGTCAAATGTTGTTTCCCCTCCATTGATCCATATCTATCATTTTTGTAACATCCATGCCATTCTTTTAGCAAGTATAGACATAAATAAGCACTCCATAATTATGGTTTAAAATTGGAATGGTTCTATATGAAGCTGGGTCAAATGGGTCTTTACTGTCTTTGGATAATACAGCCACCACAACTTTCTTCCAAGATGTTGATGTTTCTCCTCCTTTTAAAATACTGTTAAACAAAATCTTCTAGACCTTTATCACTTTCTTCCTTCCTAACTTTCAAATTTCCACAGGAATACCATCTTTGTCTGGTGACTTTCCATTAGATTGATTATGCATCACTGTTTTTACTTCATCTCTTCCTATCTTAATTATTAGTTGTTGGGCCTCATCTACCACTAACCTTGGCATAGTTAAGTCTTCCATAAATATTTCCATTTGTGCTGTTTATTGATTTCCACATTTTTCTGCTTTGTACAGATTTTCATAACATTTCTGAAATGTCTCTAATACCGCTACAGGATCTTTTTCAGTTTTCTTGTTATAGTCTCCTTAAGTTTGGTGACAACCCTTTCTATTTTCTGTTGCATAAATCATTGTGCAAAAAGTTTTGATGTGCTGGAGTTATCAAAAATAGTTGCTCAGCAGCAGTCTTTCTCTATTCATGCATATTATCCAAATACTCCTTTATTTTCTCTTTAGCACTCTGCAGTTGCTCTTCCTGTTCTGTTATATTGCCCCTATTCTGCAATACTTTAACCTTTGTCTGCCCCTCTATATAATTCCTATTATTTCTTAACCATATCTCTTTTTCTTTTATGTCTACCCTATTTTTAAACTCAATTTTTATTTTATCCCACACACTAGATATCACTTCTGAAGAAATTTCTATCTTCTCTAATAACTCAGGAATAATGCCCACTGTCCGTTCCTTAAACTTGTATCTTTGTAACAGGTAGGTGGGAAAAATAATGGCATATTATTTTTAACTTCATCATCCTGCATTTTTTTGTAGTTTTTATCAGTACATGATCCTAAATAGATATTGCATGTATGCTGACGTTTTCAAGTAAATACACATATTCCTGTGAAAAATTATTTCTATCCAGTCTATCCCAGTTATTGTACCTTGTGGAATAATACTTTAAATTCTGTACAAGCTCCTGTCATTAAATTCAAGTCTTCCATACTAGATGTTTTCATAAATCTCTTCAGAAATCTACCCTCTTTTGTTATATTTTACCTTCTAGGTCCCTCTGATATGTCCTCATTATTAAAATCAAGTTCCAGTCCCCATCTGTAAATAATACTCCTTGATGAAAATTGATTATTTATCCCAAACTTTCCTTAAGCTCCACATAGAAGTTTTTGGTGGAATATTAATATATGCCCACATAATCCTCCTGCCTTCCCATAGCCCCCTACTACCACACATGTACAGTTATTGTCTTTTTTCCACTTCTATAATATTGGAGCCTCTCCAACAATCAGTATTATTATTACCCTATTCTTTGGTCCCTGATTTTCTGCTGAGAATCTACCCTAAAATCCTTTCTTTGACAAATTTGCATGTACATTTCATTCCAAATGTGTCTACAGCACATTGTTGTTTGCACTCTGCATTTCTTTATATAATTCAATTTTTTTTTTCCTTTTTTCTACACCTGTAAAGCCATTTAGGTTCCATGATAATATGGATAGCATAGCCATTATGATAAACAGCTATTGTTCCCCCTTAATATACATGACAGTTTCTTGAATGTATAGCTTCAACTTTTGTCTTACATGCACACACTAATGTCTGACAGGCTAATCTTTTATACAGTTGTTTCTTCTTGTCTCCATTTGAACCTTTTGTAAATTTTTCAAGATTTTTTGTTTTAATGAAAACCCTCAAAACAAAAAAGTAAATATATTTTCAAACCAAGTCCATCCCTATTATCTTAGAACAAACATACAAAACTATATACATTCAGATAGAAGCAATTGCCAAAAATCAATAGCTGCACTCACAGACATTACCTAACCTAAAATTAAGGTTTCCTATGCTAAGGTGTATGCTACAGCCTGTGTTTCCACTTACACTGATTGCTGTCTGTTCGTTTCTTACCTTTGTTTCCCTCCGAGATATGAAAAACAAATTGTGTGCTTTCAGAAAACATTAACATTTAGCCCCAAGAAAAAGTGAACTGGCTATCTTTATATAAAACAAAATTGTACACTGTTCTCTTAAATGCATTAAAGTATTAAAGCTGCTACAGAGGATACTATCTCTTATTCACTGAACATCATTTCAGACTTTATTTTTCACTGAACTGCTTGCCACTGTACCTTTAAATTATGTATTTCACCCAGCAAAGAATGCTCAGAATTCCTAAGATTAATTGCTTGCACCAGCAGACAGCATGTCTTCACATAAAAGTAGTCAACAATGAGAAAAAAGCTAATATCTCTGCAGATGCATGAAAGAATATTTGAAAATTTCACTCAGAGCAGAATGCACAACTGTCTTCACCTGCAGACTTCCTGACTCCCACTCATAAGTGCTGGAAGCTGTTAAAGACTGGGGGGACAGAGGGTGACAGGGGCACTTAGTGAACTAAAAAGGGTAATTTTTTTATAACTTTTTGCTAGCACAACATAGGTTCACTTGGAGGACATTTTAAGCTTAGCCAATTCCCTTTTGGTGCTTGAGTTAACATTTTCTGATTGGTCTTAGCTATCCCCATGGCTGATAACTGTATATTAGCCCTAGTGAGAACTGTGATCATACCATAGATAATTTGAGGGGGCCATGTAATGGATGCAGCATTTAGGAACTGCCTCTATCCATTAGTGGCATGAGGGGGAAATCCTGGAGTACATTTTCTATTACCCATCCTTAGATCCAAGTTGCATTTGAATATGGATGGGTAAGCTTGGCTTTCTTTTTATGGATAGTCTGTTCCAGAACAGTGGTAGACTCTCTAGATCTAGTCACAATCAATTTGTTTATAAGCTGTGTAATATAGAAAGGCTTTCTTATGACTCTGGGCACATGTTGGGCAAAGGTTAGGTCACTGTACACACAAGTTCCCAAATGCCAAACAATTGGATCAGTTCTTAGAGGGCATTATCATGATTTTGACACCAATTATTATTTGGGACAAAATGTCCTGCATGATGGTTAAGTAATTTGGGGATTCAATAACTTCTCCTAGCTTGCAGTCATCTCAAACATAGCTGGCCAAAGCTCTTTGGTATTTCCTTTTACTTTTGAGATGTATATGTCCAACAGAAAAAGTCTCAGCACCGAACCCAGGGGGACTCCATTGGTGATTGGTCTCTTCCCCTGTTTTGATCTCCTGCAATCTGTGAGCCAAGTTGGCAATGCAGCTGGTGATGTAAGTGTTTGCTCCTACATTATTCATCTTTTGTACTACACCTGAGTAGGGGATTGTGTCAAAAGGCTTGGCCAGGTCAAGGTAATGTGGTTTGAACTGTTTTACCTTCATCCATTGCTTTGGTAACAAGAGTAAAGCTTAAAATTTGCCCATGATTTTGAGCCTTTCACACTTTCCTCTGGGCTGTTTTCAAACACATTTTTAGGGCCATGCATACATGTATGCATTCCTTGATTCACCTTCCTGATTGTATTAAATTATATTCCTTGTATAATACAGCACACTTGTTAGACTTACGTAAGAGTGCATTTTAAATTTATTGTTTAAACATTTTTCCAGTAGGCAATGAAGCAAAAATGCACTAACCAATAATGACAAAACTGCCCTATTCAAAACATTTCCATCATAAAGGTCTACTTCCACACACAACCGCATTTTTAAATTTATTGTTTGAACATTTTTCCAGTAGGCAATGAAGCAAAATGCATGCACCAATAATGACAAAACTGCCCTATTCAGAACATTTCCATGATAACAGTCTACTTCTACACACAATATATAAATACAGAATCACAGTAGAGTGTAAGCCATAGGCATGTTGCACAGCTTCTTGAACTTATTTTAAATTGGGAGGGGGGCAAAAAGCCAATAACCAGGGACACATTTTAAACATTGCGTGTATAATTTTGGAAAGTTGCTTGCATAAAATGTTGTTACCACCATGCATTTCACTGCCAAGTCTTGGATCCAGAACCTTGTGCACTACAGTCAGAGCAACATACAACTAAGCTAAACCAGCAGTTTCTTGAAAGACAGGAAGACAAACTTAAATGGCTGTCATATCATTTAGTGAATTCAGTTCTCACTTCTCACCATAGCTCTCATCCTCTTAGCACAAAAATACAGAACAAAGCCAATAATGGGGGAATACAGCCTCAAAATAGGGACACATTTCAAATACTGATTTTATAACCTTAGACAATTGCTAGAATAAAAGGTTTTGCTTTACCAGTCCTGTAAAACCAGATGAACAGAACAAAAATGTGAGGCACAAATTTACAAGTGATGGTGGCTAGGGACTTTAGGCTCTTTTTACCTGTACCCAAGGTACAGGGTTTGAGCCTGAGTACCTCTGGCCACCAGATGTATCATGCTGGGGGCATTTTCACACAGAAACACACACACACACACACACACACACACACACACACACACACACACACACACACTCCAGCAGCAGTAAACACACACACACTCCGGCAGCAGTATACACACACACACACACACACACACACACACACACACACACACACACACACACACACACACACACACACACACACTCCAGCAGCAGTACATAAACACACTCCAGCAGCATTACACACTCCAGCAGCAGTACACACACACACTCCCGCAGCAGTACACACACACACACACACACACACACACACACACACACACACACACACACACACTCCAGCAGCATTACACGCACACTCCAGCAGCAGTACACACACACACACACACACACACACACACACACACACACACACACACACACACACACACACACACTCCAGCAGCAGTACACACAGTCCAGCAGCAGTACACACACACACACACACACACACACTCCAGCAGCAGTACACACAGTCCAGCAGCAGTACACACACACACGCACACACACACACACACACACACACACACACACACACACACACACACACACGCACACACTCCAGCAGCAGTACACACAGTCCAGCAGCAGTATACACACACACACACACACACACACACACACACACACACACACACACACACACACACACACACACACACTCCAGCAGCAGTACACACACACACACAGTCCAGCAGCAGTGTACTCACCCTGATAGACAACAGACTTCATCGTCCGGTAGCATTCAGCTTCTGTCCGTTCCTGCTCCACTCTGCAATTAACTCCAGTTGTTCCTGCCCTACAGTCAGGATGTAGCAGCTAACCCACTCCATTACAATTCTGAGGATTTAAATCCTTTCTGCAGGCAGCAGTTTCTGAATAAATCAGTTCCCACTCGCAAAACAGGAAATGCGTGTACTGACGTCATTGCAGCAGTTGGAGGCGCAGAAAATGAAAGGGACAGAGGTATGGATGATCTGCAAAAGTGGGGGGGGGGTTCCCCTCCCCCTGTGCTCTATGGTTCTGGTGCCCATGCTCCCACTGATAATATTTGCTAATGGAAAAAAGCAAGCTAATATCTTGGCAAATGCAAGGATCTTAGCATTTGCAAGGCTTTCGCTATTTTGTCTTATTTTCCAAACCTACCTACATAAAGAAGATGCTTGTTTATAACTTAGGCCAATGGCATTAATCTGGACATCCACTCTTGTAATAATAAGAGTAAATAACCTAATTCTACATATAATACAGTCAGTACATTTTTACACCCCACTTCCACCACAGCATCCCAAGATCACAGCATCCATCCATCCATCCACAACATCTTTTTTTCATTTTTGCTCATGGGGTCAGGATGTCACTTCAACAGTGATAGTCACCTAGAGCCAAGGTTTACTCCACCAAGCATTTTAACTTAAAATTGCTTCTGTCAAGCCTTTCTTCTCTTGTTATACTATAAAGCCTATATTTCTTATAACTAAAAAAAATATTTATTTTAATATTTTAACATGACAACAGCCATTGAAAAGACTCTCTCTACATTTAAAATACCCCTGTCTATACACTATACAAAACTGCTTTACCATATA
Organism: Protopterus annectens; assembly: GCF_019279795.1. Classification (NCBI taxonomy): domain Eukaryota; kingdom Metazoa; phylum Chordata; order Ceratodontiformes; family Protopteridae; genus Protopterus; species Protopterus annectens. The sequence continues at coordinate 331,086,395 of NC_056735.1, forward strand.
AAATGGAGTTAATATTATGAAATGCTCTATAGAAATACTAGATCAATAAAAGCAAGCCAACTGCTAAAGGTCTGAAGAAGCAGTAACCCCACGAAAAAGCACTAACCTCAATAAATTTGTTGTACTTGCATTGTGTTTTTATTTGGTGTCCATGTTGGCTGACCCACATTTTGTTGTTTTTTCTATACAAATACTAACAAGAACAAAAATTGTACAGTTACGTTTTCCTTTTAGTTCATTCTAAGCATTAATGACATAAAGTGAGGTATATGCTTTGCACTCCACCCACAAGTTTAACAAAGTCAACAAAAGTCCAGTCTTTCTCTGTCACATTTACTTACAAAGCCATATTTTCTCACTACTATCCCTCCTACTCAGCTAATATGTACAAGCACACCATACCTATAGTCACTGCATGTACACTCCTTGCATACATCACATCTTACCAAACCTCCACCATTCCTGTACTCAACCACTACCACTGTACCACCACACACACCACCTCTCATATCCCACCTCTACTCTACTACTCTCTCATCAGGTCAACAACCTTCCCAATACACCCTCTATATAGACTACAGACCACAATACCTAAACTAAAAACAACCCCTCAACCTAACATAACCCTACCACCATACCTATTGCACACAGAACACAATCAAAAAACTTCCCTTATAAGCAAGCATATACAGAAATTGATAAAACTAATAATCTCATCCATATCCAACTTAGCACTCAGTGGAGACATCCATCCTAATCCTGGTCCCTCTATCTCCAATCCCTCCCCTCATAATCAGACTACAAACCACATCTCCCAAATCACAGCCAATAGAAAGCCAACCGACCTCCTTCTGATAAGCCTAAATATTAGAAGTATATGCAACAAGGTGCATGAATTCCATGCCACCATAGACTTCTACTCCCCTGATGTAGTGATCCTTACAGAAACATGGTTAAAACCACACATTACTAATGAGCAAATCCTCCCTGCTAGTTACAATATACTAAGAGTAGACCAACTAAACAAAAAAGGAGGTGGTATAGCTATAATATTTAAGCAGCATCTAGACATCCAGATCTTAAAGTTAGCAGCTCCCCAAATAGGTAAGGAAGAAATAATGTATGCCAACCTTAAAATAAACCAAACTAAAACCCTAAACATAATAGGTTGCTACTTCCCACCTGGCCGCAACATCCCTCCACTTGAAAACCTCCTCAGCTGGACTACCCACCACCTACCCCAAGAAACTTTAATTCTAGGAGACTTCAACACTGACTGGCAATCCTGCTCTAGCAACCACCCAACCCATCATGTAAATCTTCATGGCTTCACCCAACTACTCCAGTCACCTACTAGGATAAATAACTCCAACAAACACACTACCCTTGATTGGATACTAGTCAATAAGAGCCCTCAGTCATATATAGCAGGCTGCTTATCTGACTGCCTCAGTTATCACTCCCCAACCTTCTTACTAAGAAAACACCTTTATAAAGCAAAACCCATCATCTACCATCAAATATGCAAAAAAACTAACTTTAGCCCTCTCTCATTCAGCTCATCCTTAAAAGACTGTAACTGGCAACCTCTAAAATACCTCAAACTAGATGATGCAGTTGACTACTTTAATAAAACATTCCTAAGCATCCTTAATTACCATGCCCCCATAAGACGTTCCCGAACTAGAGCCCAACAATCCCCATGGCTACAAAAAAACACAAAGTCTGAAATGAAAAACAGGGATAAAGCATGGGACAACTGGCGCAAAAGCAAAACCCCCTCTACTAGGAAAAAATTCCTAGAACTGTGCAATAGAACCAAAAAGCTTATAAAGCAGGACAAAATCCAATACTACCAGTCTGCCCTTACCTCCTGCCAACATAACCCCAAACAATTCTGGTCCTCAATAAACTCCATCCTCCACTCAGTTAAAGTAAGTACACCCACTCCTAACTTAACTCACTCCTCCGAAAATATTGCTACCTCTTTCAACAATCACTTCACACAAACCATACTATCACTAGCTAGACAACACAACCCCCCATAAACCCACACCATCAACTAGAACTAACAATCTCCCAACTAGCTTCTCTTTCTCTCCTGTTCCTACCTCCAAAATAAAACTACTACTAACTAAACTTAAAACCACCAGATTAGCAGCAGACAACCTCCCAGGTGAATACATTCAACTTGCAGCTGACACTCTAGCCTACCCCGTATCACTCTTGATTAACAGATCTCTGTCAGAAAGTAATGTTCCTACACTATGGAAAGTCTCACACATAATTCCCCTACACAAAGGAGGCCCCTCCACAGATCTAACCAATTACCACCCCACAGCTATTTTCTTACCACTCTCCAAAATACTAGAGAGATGCATTCATTCTCAAGTCTCAGATCACCTCCTTGCTAACAACCTCCTCTCCAACGCACAACATGGTTTCCGACCTAACCATAGCACCACCACCACCTTACTCTCTTTCTCTGACACTATCCTACAAAATAAAAATGCAGGTTATCTCTCCTCAGCTACATTCCTAGACCTCTCTAAAGCTTTCGACATGGTCCCACACAAACAACTCCTCTCTCTTCTCAGTAACCTATCCTTCTCTCAACCAGTCATCAACTGGTTTCAGAGTTACCTATCTGACAGCCAACAAGCAGTTGTTTGGCAGGACAACCTATCCCCCCCAACTACCAGTCTCCATAGGAGTTCCCCAAGGGTCCATCCTGGGACCCCTACTCTTCTCTATTTTCACCAAGAATCTAGCCTCAGCCACAACACATGGCACACTCGTACAATACGCAGATGACTCAACCATCATCTGCACAGCCCAATCCCTCCCAGAACTGCAAAAAGTCACACAGGAAGCATTTTCTTCTATTGAAACTTGGTTATCCGATGCCCAACTAATACTCAACCCAAACAAAACAAAATTACTAATCTTACAACCCACCAAACTTACCCTAGATAGCTCTTACTTTAACATCACAGCAAAAGACAAAACCACCATCCATCCTACAGAACACACCAAATTACTAGGAGTAGAAATAGACAATAAACTGAACTTTGACATTCACATTTCCATGACCATTAAAAAAGTGCACAAAAAACTATGAGCATTATATAGAAATCTGCAACTACTTACCAAAGCAGCTAAAATTTCAGTCGCAAATTCTCATCTTATCTCTACCCTACTCTATGCCTCTCCAGTATTTACTAACCTTAGACAATGTGATCTAAATAAGCTCGAAACCTGCTACAACAAAATTGCCAAATTCACCACAGGGGCTTCCTACCGTACTCACCACTGTCTCTCCCTAGCAGAACTGGGCTGGCTAGAGCTCCCCCACCTCCTTCAATGGTACCAACACACACTCACCCACAAACTAATAAACCAACCACTCAAAGTCCCATTCCTCCAGAATCTACTCCAACCCTACATAACTGTGAGACCACTAAGATCCAGCCACAAAAACCTCTTACAGGTCACAATAGCCATTAACTCTGCTGGAGAAGCTTTATTCTCCTGCACTATAGCCAAACTCTGGAACTCCCTCCCATCCTCAATTACCTCTGTAACTTCTTGCACCCACTTTAAATTCTTACTAAAATCACACTTCAAAACTTGCCAGATATGCCCTTGCAACCCCCCCCCCCTAATACCATCCACTTCCCCCACCCACTACCTCTCTCAGCCCCTATCAACAACCTACTCTTAGCAAGCTTGGCTACTAATGTTCCCAGCTACCTACCACATAATACTAACTTCTTGTAGCAACAACTGCTAATGGCTGTTACGTACCTCAAAAAGTTTGTATCAATTGTTCACTGATGAATCTCAACTACATTTTAACCATGTTTAGTATGTCACCATATTTTAAAATTGTACTATGCTCTACAGCTGTTTTACATCTGTTTTCTTCTTGTCTTGCGTCCTTAACTGGACTAATGTCTATATTTAAATGCTATGTTTTTTTTAACTGTATAATGCAAATAATACTTAATGTGGCGCTTTTCTCCCCGGGCCTCCGCTGAAAATGGACCTGTGTCCAGTCGGACTTTCCCGGTTAACAAATGTAAATAAATAAATAAAATAATAAATAATATGTGGCCGATCCTTTATAGTGTCCCATTTATTCACTAATTTTAGTGTTAATGGTTTTCATCCTAGTCAACTCTATCACCCAACACAAGACTGTAATTCAAGTCCAAGGTATGCCTAATTCTTTTAGTCAGCTACTATGCTTTTTTTTCTGCCTGTCATGCCCTTTGCTTTGGAACACTGGAAAATCT
>NC_056735.1:331098192-331201962 GCF_019279795.1 Protopterus annectens
CAACTGCTCAAGGCAATTTTTATTTATTAGGTCTAGGAAACTTGGGGCCTATCCTGCATTGAAGGTATAGGTGTCACACTTCCTTGAATGACAGTTAAAGTCACCTAAATATGGATGTTTTTGCAAATAGGGAGATCATTTAGAACACTGAAGAGTCTTACATGAAATGTAAAATATAGTGTGTGTGTGTGTGTGTGTGTGTGTGTGTGTGTGTGTGTGTGTGTGTGTGTGTGTGTGTATATGTGTGATGATATGGGCAAGTGTCAACATAGCCAGCTGGATTTTTGTAAAGAATGATATGTCCTTTGAATATCAAACTGATTTATACAAGATGCTTGTGTTACAAATGTTTTAAAACTGTATGTCATTTATATATTAAACTGATTTGTACAGATGCTTGTGCTGAAAATGTATTTGTGACCTTTGCTTGTGTTAAGATGTACTGACAATGCACCCTGCTGGAATGAAAAGAAATGCGCATGTATTATTGCAACTGAATTAAATGTACCAGCTTGCTTTATGAAAAATAAGGGAAATGTAAACGAGCTGTTAAACCATTAAAACATCACCCCACAGTGCTGAATAGGACCAGAGATGTTAAGTCTGGGAAAAAGTCTTTGTTCATTAGCTCATTAAAAAAGAGGGGATGCACCAGATCATAAACATTTAGATGTGCATTGTAGCCATCTATGCTAAATTCCTGTCTCAGGTTCAAAGGAAATACTATGAGAACCTAGATTCGGGAGACCAGATGAGGTCATTCTGCCAGCCCTCTTGGAAATTATATTTTAGATATTATAAACAGAAATCTCACAGTACTGAGTATTCTGTTTTGGGGGGCGGGGCTGATTGAAAGACTGCCCATGTATTTCATCTTGCCTTGCCCAAGTAAGTTATTAAGAAACAGTAAATTATCTTAGGTTTAGTCAGGAATATAGTGAAGCTTAGTTTAGAGAGTGCTTTTCTTTATTTGTTTGAGTCTGTCCATCAGTGTTAATTTTAATATTTTCTATGATTTTAACTCTTTGGTTTACTGTAAATATATATTCAATATTTTTTGTTCTTTTATTATTTATTATTAAATATATTTAAAGAATTTATTGTGGCTGGTCATTGTAGAAAGCATCTAACCTTTGAGAGTACTTATATTCATTTGGTGATACTGAGTGCCCCTCCAGAAGGCCTAGCTGTATTGCTCAACTACTACTATTTGTGTTAGTATTAATATTACATAGTATAATTGGACACCCTTTGTTAAGGGCCTTAGAGTAGCTGATTGTGGAGTGTCTGGTGGCATTGATAACTGCCTTATACTCTGAGCAGAAAGGGACACAGCAGGTAAATATGTACCAGCCTTTCCCAGGTGTGTGTGTGTGTGTGTGTGTGTGTGTGTGTGTGTGTGTGTGTGCGTGCGTGCGTGTGTGTGTGTGTGTGTGTGTGTGTGTGTGTGTGTGTGTGTGTGTGTGTGTGTGTGTGTGTGTATCAGCTTCTTGGGGCAGGGACATGAAGCATTGGGTTTACAGAGAGGGTGCTGGAAGAGTTGGCTTTGACACTTGGCTGAGGACCTAACCCTACAGCTGTACCAGTGGGGAGTCTTATTGGGGACCTGGAGGGAGACAGATTTAGAGAAGTCCAGACCCCAGGCTGAGTGTATTCCCTGCATGCTTTTAAGGGAAGCTGTGCTTGATGCAGAGAGATCTGCATCTGGAAATACTGAGTGTATCCATTTGTATTCCAAGTGCACATTCCTCTCCAGTGTCAGTGGTGAGGATTCACTCTCTTTGATTACTGGCACAGCATGGGGGCAACACATATTGGTGGCAGTGGTGGCCATCACATATTGGTAGCAGTAGTTGGCATCATAGTGTGCAATATGTGTAATATATTTATACTAATATAAGCATATATGTATTGCTCATTATAGAAACTGCTGTGTATCAGATTTATATGTTCATTCAGAAAAAAGAGCAGATACATTTGTAAACAATTTGTGAGAAAGAGAGAGCACTTTTGTTTTGAAACAGAGACCTGGAAAATAAGGCTACTATAGTTTATATATTGGAAGTATGGGGAAAACATTAATGGCTAATTCTATTAGACATATAATGTTCTCAGCCCTGAACTCCATCATTATTTAACATTTCATAGATTCATATATTCATATATTTATAGACTGTTACTAGGCTAACAACACAATGGGGGGGTCTTTCTAAGCTTTGCTAAGTTTTCCTGAAAGAATAATGATGTCCTGTACCCAAATAGGACATTGAGGACCAGGCATTTATACAATACCTCTGCCCATAAGGGACATGGGGGCCACACCCTGTGTACATTTCTTATTCCTCATCCACTGGTCTAGGTTGCACTTAAACTGGGTAATAGAAGAACTCAGCTTCACATGGATGAGAAGCCTGTTCCATAGAAAGGGTAATGTCTGGGAAACATATATATCTTTCCAACATTTTCTGTTTAAGTCACAGACAAAATTCAGGTCCCTAGACCTTGTATTTCTGGTTCTCTTTGACTTATGAATATGTAGGAGATTCATAAGTGTGGGGTTTGTGGATGCCTTATAAGCCAGGCATAGATCATTCCTCAGCAATCTATGTGAGACTGAGCAGAGAGAAAGGGATTTAAGGCACTCTGCATAAAGCGTCTTTGTTACGGCTTGTATTTCTTTTGTAAGTAACCTCTGAGGTTGCTCTAGTTATTTCATATGCCTGGTTAGGTACATACCAAAGGAAGCAATGTACTCTATGATTAGCCTGATAATGGAGGAGTACAGTGGGATAATTACATCTTTGGACCAAGATGCCTTCCTAATATGAATAGGAAAAACATTCCATTCAGTATCAGTGTTCCCCCAGCAAGGGCTCTAAAAATATGGGTGCTATTTTGAAGATTAACCTAGATGCAATTTAAATAGACAGAGACAGAGAGAAGATTAAATGTTATCATTTAAAAATATTAATGTTAATAAAAAGGTTGTAGTAATCCATTTGGTTCTGGAGAGGGGTATAGTAGTGATGTATTTGCTGGTGGATAGTAACATAAATCTGCATATACTGGGCTGGAAGATGATGCTGGCTTTTCTTAGAGACACTGGTTACTACAGGAAGGCCATCTTCTATTAGAACAATGATAGATGGTGCTTTGGGTTGAAGAACTTCAATGATTTATGACAGCTGAAGAGAGTACAGCTGATTTTGCACCTGAGCTGATGTAGAAAAGAGAGGGATTTAGATACATTTATAAATATTTAAAGAAGGAGATTAGTATAATTTGCTTGTCTTGAAAGAAAATAAATTATTAACTTGGAGGTATTAATTTTAACTTGGCTACAGTGCCAAAACAATATCTCCATTGGCTTTGTTTCCATTTACATCAACCTGTTTATTGCAGAGATAATTCATGATTTTTTGATAACATTTAGACAATCAGATTTAATGGTAACGTAAGAAACAGATGACCTGAAGTTGTCAAGCTCATCAGCATACAGAATTTGGTTGAAGGAAGAAGTCAGAAGAGACTAGTGCCAAAATTAATCAAAAGGAAGGTTGCCAATGATGAAGTCCTGTGGGGGTTATTCTATTAAAGGTAGCAGGAGAGAAGGAAGACTCAGATTTGACTTTTGATCATGTTTTAGTGTAAGGACTTTTAAACAGGAGATTATACCTCTGAGAAAGCCAGTACAAGGCAAGAAATGTGGAAGCAGTTTCTGGCCAACTGAGTCAAAGGTTTTAGTTAGACAAATAAAAAGAGAACCTGGAAGAAGACCATTATCTATAGCAGTGAGAATAGAATTTATGAGAGAAAATAACGTCATTCGAGTACTACAACCAAGAGTGAAGCCATGTTATATGTGGATAGCATATCATATTTGTTTAGGTATTCTGAAACTTATAGATTAACTAAACGTTTGCATAGTTTAGCTAAGTAGAAAAAAACTGAGATGGGTTTGTAGGCAAAGGTGGCAAGAGAGTATGGTTTTGCAAAGGAGAAAACAAAGCTGAACTCATAGAATTCCCCACCGATACTAATATTCTCCAGGAAAGGCTGACACAGACAAACGACTTTTGTCAGAGCCATGGACTAAAATTAAATGCAAAGAAATGCACAGTAGTATCCTTAAGGAAAGTCATCCACCTCTGGTAGCAAATTTTATTTGCTATTTTTATTTGTTATTTGTTTACCAGGAAGGTCCGGCTGGGCTAGAAACCCATTTTCAGTGAAGCCCAGTGAGAAAAGCTCCAAGTACAAAATTCCAAAAAAATAAATGACATTATTTACAGTACAGAATTTTTGGCAAACACTGAGCGTACAGAATTTTTCACAATATTAAAAGTGAGACAAAACAGTTACTTGGCACAGCTTACCTGAAATTTAAAATAATTACAAGAAAATCCTAGCCAAGCTAAAGTTTTCACTGTGTGATTCCTTAAAACTTCTTGTAAAAGAGGATAATAGGATATATGTAAATGACCCCTTAAGGACATTGTTCACTCTTTTATTTTTGAAAAAGAAAAGAAGGAAACTCCATTATAGAGTGCAGAGAAAAAGTAACAATTTGATAGCCAAAATGATCATGAGATTACACATTATTAACAGGTACATGAATGGAAGTTGGTGTGACACAGCATAAAAGTTTGATGCTGGGTATAAAAAAGGCCTTATATTGAGGTCTGTGAGAGGAATGGATCAAGAGCACACAGTTCTTTGTATACGTATTATGCAACAAAGCATTGTAGAGAATTTAGCAAAAGAGATTGATTGGATTACCTGCTCAGAAGAAAGGCCTAATAGTAAGAGGGAAGTAGAATGGGATTTGATGAGTATATAGTGGGAGAGTATAACAGGTGAGAGGAAAAGAGGGGAAAAGGTTGAAAAAAGTTAGAGGGAGAGAACAGGAAAAATAAAAGTCATTATGTTATAAGTCAGCCAACATAGTCAATTATCAATTAAATGTGTTTTGAGCCATTTTTTGAATATGAAAGGGTTTCTGTTGTTAAGAATATGTTGTGGGATAGAATTCTATGTCTTGGAGATGAGGTCTGAGTAGAGAGATTCACCAAAACTGTTTTTTGATTTTGAAACTTTTAGCAGAAATTTGTCTGAAGATCTGAAGGTTCTGTTAATGGTGTTGATCTGAAAAAGATTTTGGAGAGTTGGGCATTTGTCAGGATGGTATATTATGGAATGAGTTACAGTAATTTGGAAGGAGAAGAGTATTGGTAGTTTTAGCCATTTTAGTTGCTAGAGAGACATACAGTGGCAGCTTCTGTGTAGTGGGTTAGTAGAAAATTTATCAATTTTGTGGTTAGAGGCCTCTAATTTATGTAGGTACGTTTTTTTGTGGTTAGTAAAGATATGAACAGCATAACAAAGGGAGGACAATAGATGGGTCCTGGCAATTGATAATCTAGAGGTGTTGATAAGGTAAGCTTTGATTCTATAGAGTGAACCTAGCTTTATGTGTGTCTTTTGAATAACAAGTGATACATGTTTATCAAATCTCAAGCTATAGTCTATGGTGACACATAGCAGTTTAGTTTCAGAGACAGGTTTGATTAAGGTATTGTTGGAAGAAGTGATCCTAAAGGGATAAGTGAGATATTTGGACTTGCTATTGCAGTTGGGGAAGAGCATTAATTTAGTTTTATTTGAATTTAGAATAATTTGATAGCTGGAGAGGTACGATACAATGGCAGAGAAGGATTTCTGGGTAACTTCTTGAAGTTGAGGAATAGAGGGTGCACAGCAGATGGGTTTAGAGTCATCACCATATTGGATTACAGTAGAATGGTCAGTAGCCATATGAAGCATGTTGGTAAAAATTATAAAGAGTAGGGGACCAAGTATAGAACTTTGAGGGACACCAACTATAATGAGTTGAAGGGGGAGAGGTCATTTTATCACTTCACAGCTTGTTGGTGATCAGAAAGATAATTGTGAAACCAGAATAGGGCAGGAAGTGATAGTTGAAGGAATGCAAGCTCATTTAGGAGCTTGTGGTGGCTTACTGTGTTGAATGCCTTGGACATATCAAGAAAGATAGAGGAGACAAGTTGTCCATCATTTTTTAATTGATTTACAGTGTTCATGAAACTTAAGACAGCAGTTGCAGTGCTGTGTTTGGTCTAAAGCCATGTTGAGAATTTGTTAGCAGGTTGTTATTTAGTAAATGGTCCAATAATTGGGAGCGGCTACATTTTTCCAGAATTTTTGATAGGGGTGATAGAATGGAGATAGATCTGTAATTGGTGAGATCTGTTGAGGAGCCACCTTTGCGGGATGGGATTATGTATGAAACTTTTCATAGTTTAGTAATATTTTGCTGTGAGATAGATCTATTGATCAAAATTTATACAGGGTAGCAAATAGTGTCAGCTGCTAGCTTGAGGTATTCATTTGGTAGCTGGTCAGCAGCTAAGGAAGTGGGCTTTAGCTTGGTTAACAGGTTTTTTTTTATTGTATTTGTTTGGATCGGTTTTAGGGAGACACAAGTAGAGGTGGCATGATTTCCAGATGGAATGATTAGTGGAGTATTAGTATTATTTTTTACTAGTGAAAGTATGGAATTAGTAAAGAATGAGTTGAAATGGGTAGCTATACTACCATTTGAATAAGTTATGTTGGGAGTAGGAGTTGACAATTGGTCTGGATGTAGAAGATGTTTGATAGTATACCAAAATGTTTGTGGATTAAGTTGGTTATTTTGTTAGATACTGGTGTAGTAAAGTTTTTTTTATCATTTTTGATTTTTTTTTTTTGTTTTTTTTTTTAAATTTTTCCTTAATTGTCAATAGCTGTCAAGGGAGGCTAGGTTATTTTTGGCATGGTATTGGGACCAGGCTTTGTCTCTCTGTTTGAGAAGTTGTGGGGTTTGTTTAGTTAGTCATGGAGTGTAGTTATATTTGATTCAGATTCTTCTGATGGGAGCCATACTGTTTAGAATAGGTTTACCTTTATATCGTCGATCACACTTCATCGACCGGCCACTTAATCAACTCATTTAAGCGAACCAAAACCGCAAAAAATTTTAAATGTTGAAAATATGTCGAATTTTGACATTTCCGGCCATGACACACTTCCACACCAGTGCTACCATGGGTCAAAAACAGGTGAGGTTTTGTCGTTTGCTTATTCGGAATTTGACATTGGAGACGTTCGCACTTCAGTATTCGCGGAAGTCATTTCACCCATATTGGGATCAATGATGTAAAGGCAAACCTTTAGAATATCTAAGAATTTATTAAAATATTCAACTGGTAAGTCGAGATTGAGGTACTTTAGTGGCGACCAGTCACATTGCCACAGCACTGATTTAAAGATATCAGGTAAAATGTTTGTTTTGCTATGCACTTGTTTGTATAGCATACTTTTAGGGGAACACTTATAGCGTCTAAGAAAGTAGTTGGGTAGGTGGTCAGTCAGGCTATCAGGAAGACATCCTGAGTGATGCACCATTGAGGGTTTAATGGAAAGGGTCCAGTCAAGAATTGATTGCTTATTACTGTGTTTTTCAGTCCTAGTTGGTGAGTGTATAATCTGTGTGAAACCATGTAAGTTTATGTAATTAATGGAGTTCTATGAGGAGTACCTTAACTAGTCTGAACTGAAATCACCTCTTATTATTGTTTCCTGGCAAAAGGTGGAGGAGTACCAGGAAAGCAGCTTTCCAATTATTTTTGGGTTGTTACCAGGAGGAATATAGACTTGATAATATGAGAACGTGTTTATTGGAGTTGAGTATGAGGGGAACGGCCAGTATTTCTGTATTATTGTGATTTGGGGGGTGGCATTTAGGCACTTTAGATTTAGAGTTTCTTTAAATATTATAGCTACTCATCCACCCTGCTTTTGAATTTTATCTAGCATTTCAATGTTGTAGCCTGGAAGTAAGATTTTATTATTGTTTATGTGAGGTGTTAGCCACATTTCTGTCAAAACTATTATATCAGGGCTGTACACGGAGAGGAATGCGTGAAATTATGTATTTTAAGATGTTCCTAATGTTCATATTTATCAGAAGAATATCAGAGTCATTCCTAGCTGTGCTAAGGAAAGGCAGGAAGTCAGAGATAGTTGGTGTTTGAGTTGATTGTTGTGTTGGTTTAGGGTGGATGTCACTAATTAATTGCAGATGTGGTTTTGTTTGTAGAAGTGAGTATAGGGATTTGGATGACAGTCTAGTAAATTTGTCATTTGTATGTAGTGAGGTTGATGTTTGTATGTGTTTATAATTTAATAGTTCTATCTTAGAACAATTAAAGAGGTGGGGTGTTATATGGATATTAGTGTATAAAGTATGTGGAGGGGAGAGGAAGACATAGGTGGGAGAGTGGATTTTTATAATAATAATGTGGCTATGTAAAGATGTGAGATAGAGGGCAACTATAAGTAAGCTAATGATGGAGATGTGAAAGAGTAGCATTGTACTAATATGGTGTGTGAATGGAAGGAAATCCTTACTGACTCTATGTGGGATCGACTGCTTTAAAAATATGAATGCTTTGTGAGGGAAAGAGTGATTGGGAATTGAGTTGTTGCGGAGATTAATTAGTGGGAGATGAGCTGTAGTGAGGGTAGTGGTGCGTGATTGGATTGCTGGTTGAGGTGGGTGTGGTTAGGTTAAAACAAATGTAGGTGAAGAGGGGTTGGGTGGGAATTGAGGGTGGGAGGGAGTGAAGTGAGCCCGAGCAAAGTGAAGGTAAATGGATTGGGAAGTGCCCCTGTCCACACCGTGACTGAAAAAACAGGTAAAAATTGTAAATAAATTTATTCAACTGGTGCAGTAGATTTTAAATGCAGAAAGTAGTTAAAGTATCTATAAATTCTGCTATATTTAAAACACTTGATACAAGAAAATACCCTGAGTTATGTTTGTTTGCTGATTTTGTTAGCCCTTTAGATTGGATAAAATAAATGTAGTTAGTGCAGCGCTATTTATTAATTGTTGTTGGGAACTCCTAAAAAAGCTTTTATTAGGACATAAAACCGTATACTGCTGCTTTTGCAATATCTAATCAAATTTAGTGTGAGAGAGGGGAACACAATCTTTCAGGGAGATCTATCAGCCCCCACAAAGGTGCATGCCATTACAGAGCTTGCTTTCACTTACAAATATATTTAGTTTTACATTCAGAGACCATATATCAATGTTTGACCTACATTGGCAGCCCTAGAAATTTAAATTGAGGACTTTCTTTCTTCAGTTTTTTGGGCGCAGTAGTGAGCGAGGTTAGACCTTGTCAGAAAGTGTTACATTGTCCAGTTAGAAATTAGGGGTGGATACAAGTTCCAAGTAGAGTAGGGGAGCTGGTAATGAAAAGAGATGGAGAATAAGGTGATTACAAGTTTAGAAGAGTGACAGATGAGATATTGCAATGAAGTTTCAATTAATAATAAATTCAGTATGGTGAAATTCACTGTAGAAAACAAGTCTAAAATATTTAAACTACTGAATACTTAAAATATTAAATGACATAGGACAATACGTGCAATTTATACCAATGAAATGCTTATAATACATTGAGCATTGTGAGCAGATTATAAACAATGAAAAAATGCCTAAACAGCATTGGACATTCAGAAGTAATTTATGACCAATGAAAAAAAAAATACTATATTTCCTCTTCACCAGTACATGAGTTGCCACAATGGTACCTGATACAAGATAGACCATGAAACACAGATTTACCATTTGCAATGTTGCCCTGTATTATCTTAGAATAGGTACTAAGTAGTTTAGCTAAGTTTAGCTGTCATACTGACAACACACTCCTAAGAGTCATCCCTGGACTTGGTGACAAATGTAAAAAGCACTCTATCCTTGGACCATCACATGTCTACAGTAGTGAGGAAATCATTCTATGTTTTGCAAACTTATAAACAAAGATATGGCATTTAGGTCCAAGGAGGTCATTGTTCCACTATTCAGCTTTTAATAGACTTATCATTGAGTACAATGCCCCCTTTGGTATGTACTTGACTGGAATGTTCACAGAGGTTCTTCACTAAAAGAGTACAGTTTGTACGTAACATGTCCTATGAGGACTGCCTCAAAGCCCTATCTCTGTATTCTGTCTCCTACAGGCTGATCTATTCTTGGCATACAAGGCACTGCTAGATGCAACCCCAATGGACTTCCTACATAAACACAAAACAAACAGCATGAGAAGCACCCATTCTAAAGATTTAAACCTTGCCTGTGATATAAATAGAATCTGCAAGTAAGATAGGTATTTCTCCCAGAGACTATACTCTGGAACAGGCTCCTCAGGTGTGTGAAGCAGAGTTCCTCCCTAACTCAAATCAAGTATAACTTGAACAATTGGATGTGGAACAGGAAATTCATCCCTGGCATTGCACTTATTTCTCTAATGGACATAGACAGTCTGGAAATGTTTCACCTCCCAGCCTCCTGCTTGTAAATGCTTCTTCTCCCAAGCCCCAACTTACACTTATCAAGACATACCTCTCAACTGTCCAGATTTTCACAACAGTTTCAGATTTTTTGCCTAATATTTTTGGGCTGTTCTTCATAAAATTTGTGCCAAATCACTGAGGATTGAAGTCACTAAATAATGACAGAGATGTCATTTTCAGACTTCATATCACTAAAACAAAGAGTTAGAAGGTCACACTGAAAAATCAATCAGAAAAAAACTAAATGAAAACTCCAGCCAAGCTAGAACTTCCAATGAGTGACCTTTCCAAACCTCCTGTAACAGAGGCACATGGGATATATGCAAATGACCCTTATGATAACATTCAGAAAATGTAAGCTAATGCAAATCCTGTTATTCTAGGAATTTTTTAAGTTTGTAAAAGCATTATTTAAACTCTGTCCCTATTTTTGGGCATTAGTCCCCCGTTATTTTAGGCTTTGACCAGATTTCTTGTACTAAGAGGTTGGGTACCAGAGCTTGTCAGAAATTTGTGATGCATGGCTAGGCTTAAAAAGACCCTAGTGGTTGTTAGCCTAATACATATCTATGAACCTATGAACTAATGCAGATTTTCAAGAGAAGTGGAATATACATTGTAATAAGGAAAGATTAACTAAGTAACAGAAAGAACAGGTAATACGATCTTTACACAGTTTTAGAATTCACAGAAGGATCCTTTGTCTCCTAGGTTCATCGTGATTTAGTATGTCATTAAGAAAAATTTCAAAGGGTTTGTTTATTGCAGACGTTGTAAAAAATGAAATGTTGGACAGATTTAGTCTGTGAAAGAGGATTAGCTGACAGGGAGGGAAGAATGGGCACCTTTAATAATTAATTAATTAATAATTCCTATTTAATGTTAGAATTATTAGCTGGTAAAGGAGTTCTCAGAAATGACTACTTTTCCTAGTGATCCATTGACTTATTTCCAGAACATTTAGGGTTGGAAAGGTGCTTATGTTATTTTGCCTTATAGAAGATGACCTTTTTATTTAGCTTGGCTTTTTGGCATTATTTCTTAAGAAAAATTAGTTTCATTATAAAGTCTTTTCTTCCAGGAATCCCAAGTTTCGCTTCCTACTATCATAACATAATAGTGATCATTAGTCAGTGAAGCCTCCCTAACATACTTTTTATTTCTAAGATTTTGAGGGGAGAAGTTTTCCTAGAGATCTAAGATGAAAGTAATGTCTGGCTGAGTGGACGACTCTATGGGTGCATACTACAGAATAATGAGCCAGCAACATTTATAAATTTCAAACCTGATGGCATCTATCCGAGACATAGACCTGGAACTGAGGATATAGGAAGCTGAAGGAACTTTTTTTTTTTTGCGACCAGTAAGTGGTGGTCTTCTACAGATGGATGACTAGATAAATAATATTGAAATATGGAATGCACAATGGCTCTAGATGTACTTCAAAAAAAGTCTGGAATTGGTATGCCTAAGATGGTGAATTAAGTTACAGCTAATTAAATTAAAATAATTGTGTTGAACTTAACTTGGGGAGATAAGGAGGGGGAGACAGCTATTTCAGTTGAAACACTGGAATTTAAAAAATTTAGAGAAACTTTGGGAAAAAAGAGAAGGAGAGAGATGCCAACATATCTTCAGAACATTTGATCCAACAGAGGAGGAAGTGGTATAAAGGGGACTAGTAGGAAATGTGACAGATGTGCGCACACCCTATGTATCAGCAACTGGTGGAAGAGCAGATTAGATCAGTCAGATGTTAAGTACTGGAGGTAATAGCAGTATTGTTACCAATGAAGCTTTTTTTGCATGAATATGGTATTTAACATGGGTCCCAAACTCGAATACAGTAACTATCTGGGTTGTATGAAGACTAGTACACTTAGCTGATAGCTTCAATCTCCTGAACAAAAACAGATGTAGTCAGTACAACTAGGACTTCAGTATAGTAACTGCCTTTAGCAAGAGTTATGCTGGTTTGAGTGCTGCCTGAGTCCTGAGGCCTCTGAGCTGGAAATCCTGGTATAGCATTTGAAGAATAGTATACCTCATAAACACTCCACATTTGGTGCAGCACTCCCATTTTGCTTCATGAATTTGTGTGCTCCACTGCTCTGCTTTGATGCAAGACAACTTTGATTTTTGTCTTTCTTTTCTTCAATTTAAGAACCAATGAGAGAGAGAGATTTCTAGAGCTTATCAAACTCAAAATGGACAAGTAGTGACTGTGGTCTCTGGCAATTTGCAGCTTTTTTTAAATAAAAATGATAACTTGCAAGTGCTAAGAAGATGCGTATAGGGCATTGCAACAGAAAGGACATTGTTCTCGAAATATCAGTTGTTTCTGAGTTTGTAGAATGTAGCAATATTTAAAATTTGATTTTTAATTTGAGTCTTTGTGATTCCTGAAATAAGAAGTTTGGGGGGAGGGTGCACTGGTGGTTCTGACAACAGCAAGCTGGAATACATTTCCAGACCATTATTTACATAGTCATGCATTCTTATGATCTGTAGCAGACATCTAAGATGCACACAGTCATATAGCTAGCTGTAGTTGTTGGTTTTGTGCATGTGTGTGTGTGTGTGTGTGTGTGTGTGTGTGTGTGTGTGTGTGTGTGTGTGTGTGTGTGTGTGTGTGTGTGTGTGTGTGTGTGTGTGTGTCTGTGTGTGTGTGTCTGTGTGTGTGTGTGTGTGTGTGTGTGTGTGTGTGTGTGTGTGTGTGTGTGTGTGTGTGTGTGTGTGTGTGTGTGTGTGTGCGTATATGCATGTGTACATGTGCTGCTCTACAAGATTGCTCCGCTCAACTCTGAAGACTGCTGGCCTCTCTACTCACCCCTGAAGACTGTAGACCACAGCTTCTCTACCAGAAAGTAAATTACAGTCACTAATAATTCCCCAGTCATTAATTTCTAATTACCTACCAGAAAATATATTTTTTAATTAGAGGAACACTGCCTGGTTAAGTGACATGCTCTGAGTCACTCTGTACACAAACTGAGGAACAAAGAATTAAACCATATACCCTTACCTGCAGAAAATAGCTCAATAAGAGCTTGGAGCCTTAATCAACTACACTAACATCCTAGACCGTCATTTTTTGTAAACAAAAAAAACCCTCAAGATTATAGACAGAAAATGTCAGTCATTAGAGTTTCATAGCTGTCATTGTTCAGAAAATATATATCCAAGCAACACCTATTGTTGTCCTGTTAACTTTTTAAGTCAAATATTGTTGTTTGGAGCTTAAAGCTCTGAGCTGTTTAAGAACTGCTTCCTATACTCAAAATTACAAGGTTTGTATCCTTCCACCTCCTTTTGCCTACTATGAGCATGTCACTCAGACAGTAGTTTTGGGTCATCCTTGACAAGGAACACTTTCTCCACTGTATTTACCTGGTTGGATAAAAAATACTATTTAAAATGTATCCCTTTTGGGGCCTTTGTCTCCTCCCTGAATTATTTTTTGCCTTACTATTTTTGTCTTTGTCCAGAATTCTTGAGCAGAGAAACTGAAAATTATTTTGGTCTGCTCCTTGTAAAATATTCCTTGACCTTATTCCAAACTGGATGTAGATACTCTAACTTCTCGCAAAGCAATAATAAAGAGGACCTGCTACAAGCACCCCCCAGACACCCATCTCTGCTCATGGATAGTCTTTATATGCTATGTATGTCCTTTAAGACTGTTTAACTAAAGCTTCAATAATTTATTTATTCTAGTCCCTCGCACATCACCTCTGCTCTTCCCCTGCCCCTGTTAAGCCCTGCTTTCCAGTCCCCTGTTATCACACGCCACCCAGCCTTCCCGGTCACTTTTTCTCTATTAAAAGTTTAGAATATCCCTTCTCCATTCCACTTCCCAACAAATCTCCTGTTCCCAGATTCACTGACCTACCTGCCTGCAAGCCTCTCCACTTCCATCTCCCACTTCTATCTACTCTCCACTCTCTAAGCTCTACCTGCCTCTAGTGTTTCTTTCCTTGCAAAGGATCCTTATCTGAGCTCCCACACTTTCTCCCAAACAAAGCTTACCTGCTTTTTGACTGATTGTTTTTTGTTGCTAGATTCCAGGGCCAGGGCCAGCCAGCTCCATTCACCCTCACTGCGCTCTAGCTCACTCTGCTCCACTGCCCTACACCCATTCCAACCCACCGCCTTTCAGTTACATTTATTCTAATCATAGCTCTACCTATCTCCTCCCTTTCATCAATTAAACACACATACACCATTCCTACTCACACCTACATCACATCATTAATTTACACCTATTGCCTACATACGAATTGCAAACCTCATCTTAATATATCACTCACTTTATTTTCTAGTACTTATAGTCTCTATCTAAGCCTCCCTCTGTCCTCCACAACTTAAATTCTACCTAAAATTACTTCACAATCCCCACTCCTACTCCTATGCTATGTCACTAGCCTCTAGCACTACACTTTTTACCCTGTTTCTATCATTCTTCCTTCTACTACAATTAATCTCACTTCAGAATACCTATATCATCTACCATCCTACAGCTACTATAACCCATAAAACACAGTTACTTACCAGCTTTTCTAACATCTCCTCTACCCTATACATCACAGACTTAATACTGTGCTCAAAGATAAAAATTCTTCCCATGCTCTTTCATTCCTACACCAAGAACAACACTACCTTAGCTCATAATTCCCCAATAAACAAAAATAGAAGACAGGAACATAATTTCTTTCCACCTACAAACTCTAAG
Organism: Protopterus annectens; assembly: GCF_019279795.1. Taxonomy (NCBI): domain Eukaryota; kingdom Metazoa; phylum Chordata; order Ceratodontiformes; family Protopteridae; genus Protopterus; species Protopterus annectens. Next base: position 331,113,353 of record NC_056735.1, read on the forward strand.
CTATCCCAATGTAGAGACATTCATCCCAACCCAGGCCCAAGCACAAGCCCCCCCCCCACCTCCTATAAATTATTAAACATTACAACCATTAACCTCCAAAGTATCAGGAGAAAAATACCAGAATTCCACTTGTGGATAACTCACAACAAACTCGACATCATAGCCGCCACTGAGACATGGTTGAAGCCCTATATTAAAGATACATAATTCCTACCCCCAGGCTTTGCCTAAGATCTGACTGACCCCATAAAAAGGTTGAGGTGTCTGTCTGATATATCCTAACACCTTCTCTATTATATCATACACCAAGCCTATCCCACAATTCTCCTCAGCTGAAATAATAGTCTCCTTCCTTAAAATAAACAATTGCAAAAACATCAGCATTATCGTATTATACATTCCTCCTGGCAATAATTTTCCAGTATTAGAGGAAATACTGTCATGTGTTTCAAACAATATAGAAAATGAAACGTTAATCTTATGAGACATCTTATCAATTGGCTGCACAACTCCCACCAATATCCCACTTCCGGTATCAACCTATATACCGTCACCCAACTAATCAATGACATAACTAGATCAAACAAAACCAATAACAGGGGTTCTATCCTGGAGTGGATATTGGTCTCTGACACAACTAAGACTGCAGCTACAGGAATCCTCCCCAACAGCATAAGAAACCACTTGCCTGCCTTCATAGTTCACAAAACCACCTCATCACTTATCAGACATCACTACAAGCAAGCTAGAGACCTATCCCATTTCCGCCCCATCACATTTAATGACACCCTACAACATATCAATTGAAGAACATTAAAACTCCTCCCCCTAGATGAAGCTGTTGAATTATTTAACTCTACGTTTCTCAAGGTTCTTGTCAGCCAAGCTCCACTCATTCTAAGGAGGGTAAAAACTAATCATGTCACCTGGCTCACAAAACCCACTAAACAACTAATTATCGTAAGGGATAAGGTATGGAAACATTGGCAACAAAACAAAAACATTTCCGACCTGACTAAATACAAACAACTCCATAATCAAGTAAAGCGACTAGTCAAAAAAGACAAAAAAGATTACTTCTTTACCCTAAAAAACCTTCATAAACAGAACCCTAAAAAGTTCTGGAGCTCCCTCAATTCCTTACTAAACCCAGGGTCAAGTAACAATCCTTGCCCATATCCTGACAAAACACCAACAGAAATAGATATACTCTTTAACTCCTATTTCATCAATAATATTGCCAGTCTAACTACCACCTTTTCTTCCACCCCATCCCCCCAAAATACCCCTACTCCCTCTTCCACCAAACTCTCTGTCTCACCTATCCCTACTAAAAAAAAGCTGTTCCAAAAGCTCAAACCTTGCCCCAGACAACCTACCTGCTGAGTTCCTACAAATTGCTGCAAACTCTATAGCCTTTCCCATCAGCATTCTTATAAACAGATCTATTCTGGAATCCTACGTACCCATTATTTAGAAAAAGGCATACATTCTGCCTCTACATAGAGGAGGCACTAACACTGACATATCCAACTTCCAACCCATTGCCATCCTCTCTCCCATCTCTAAGATCCTGGAAAAATACATCCACACCCAGACTCAACTGCTTCAATACGCACTTCACAACCAAATCCTTTCTCCCACTCAACATGGATTTCAACCTGGTCATAGCACTACTACAGCTCTCATATCCTTCTCTGACACAGTTAACCAGGCCCAAGATGATGGAAAAATAGTTTCATCTCTCTTTCTAGACTTCTCCAAGGCCTTCAGTACCATCTCCCACTCTCTCCTTCATACTAAACTGTCTGGTACAGGCATCTCATCCCAATGCCTAGACTGGTTCTCAAACTATCTCAATAACAGGCAACAATCAACCAAATGGCAAAATTCATTCACTCATTTCCTTGACACAACTACAGGTGTTCCACAAGGATCTATACTAGGGCCACTCTTGTTCAGCATCAAGTTAGATACCAAACAGAAGAAAAGATCCTGTTAAAAATGAGTTGCATTTATTATAATTTGGTTAACACAGTTTAACATCTTCATTCCCCACTCGAACTTCATTAAAACAGCAATAAACTACTAAACAATATATATATCTATATATATATATATATATATATATATATATATATATATATATATATATATATATGTATATATATATATATATATATATATATATATATATATATATATATATATATATATATATATATAGATATATATGTGTGTGTGTGTGTGTGTGTGTGTGTGTGTATGTGTGTGTGTAAAAATAAATGATGTCAATTATTTGTCACCCGGTCAAATACTTCATACTATACCACATATTTGTTTGTGGACCATTTCCACAAAACATTACGAAATTCACAACAATGTGTAAATAATACATGAAAATACATAAAGTGTGTTATATATGAAAAGCTTTTATATACTTTATTATAATTTAACGGCTCAATATTAAAATGAGCTGTTTATAAAGGTACATTGGAGTTTAGTAGCTTACATCTTAAGGACGTTGTTTACAGAAACATGGTCATTTAATCCAGGGGCCACAGTAGCAGTTAACCTTAATTGCCAAAATAATTCTCTGTACTCCAAAGTATATGCCCAGGGTCTGCCTTGGAGATTCTTATGAGCAACTTCCAGCACAGAAAATTTAAACCCAAAATCATTTGTTCCATTACACAACAATGATTGTCTAAACAAAGTGTCACTGTCACTGGTCTCTCAGTTTTACATATGCAAATCTGGCATACAGCTATGTACATCACTCCAGTAGTCCCACAATTAGCCCTACAATGCAAACTCTAGTTGCTATTGCCCATAAAACAGATAGGGACCTTGTCACCTTCAAAAATAAGAGAACATTACTTACAATAACACACGTCCTTGTAGCCATCCCTAAAATGTCTTCCCTTTTACTCTTGTGTGTATTGACACCTCTTTCCAACTTTCCTTTTATAGTGTTACCCATCTTGTAAAAAATAAGGGGGTCAGGACCTAAATCTGATAGTAAACTCTCATCTGTCTTGAAAATAGCCCAGTTTTTATATATCACTTCCTGAATCAAGTTGGAATCAAGCCCAAATTATCAAATCATGGCTCTTCGAAAGCCAGACCCATGTTGAGTTCTAGGTTTTTTCCAATTAGCAGACTGACATTTTTCATAATAACCTAATAGGAGGGCTGAAATCTTTTTCCCTCCCAGAAGTTACTTCATCCATAATGTCCCTAACCATTGGGGGCGGGTAACTCCTTTCCAAAAACATCATCATGAACTTGTTCTCCCTGTGAAAAGTATCAATGTCTGAGATCATACAGGACAGTCACTGTATAAAACTCTTCTTCTAAAAAAGAGGTGGCAACTTCTGAAGTGAAGAAAAGTATTCAAATAGGTTGGCTTCCTTTAAATGTTTGATGAAAAGGTTTTATTACCTTTGAGTATAGTGACATGCAGGTAGTTTATAATCTAACTGTTGAAAAAATTTTCCCACCCCCAAGAAATAATGTAAAACAAAACTATTACTTTGCAGCCAAATGCCCATTCTGGTAAACAGTGGGAGACCGAGCATCAAAATAATTGTTTCTAATTATAATGACACATTTTAATTATGCTATGAGATCCCTTCCTAGTCATTTTACCCATTTGTTCCACCATATGAGAAATAGTGTAGTCTTCAATATTTTATAGATGGAAAGTTGACAAGTTAACTATGGCTGCAGTTTCCTTAATTCTTTGGCCACCTGTGAAACCATGCTAAACTGTCTGAAAATCAAGAAGCCTCAGCATAAGAATTTAAGAATATTTATTTTAATTATCTCAGCCATTAAAACTACAACTTTTTCAAGTCTTCTGATGAGATTTGTCGATAAACAGTTATAATCATCATCATCATGATCACGAACCCCATTTTCTTTACAGGGTTGGGGTGTCATGCCAACTGTCGCTATCTCTCTTGATTCAGTGCCACTCTTTACCTTCTTTGACGGTCATGCCTGATTGTCACAGGTCTCATCTCACACAATCCATCCATCTCTTTGCTGGACTCCCTTGTTTTCTCTTCCTTATTCTTGCATGTCTCAAAACTTCTTTATCAGATTGTTTTCTTCTTTCTTGCACATGGGCAAGAAATAATCCATTGTTGATCTTCCCTGCAATTGGAGCTACATGGGTTTCTGCTCTCATAGCCTCATTTCTTCATCTGTCCCATAATGTGTATCATATCACCAGTTTTAGGCACTTCATCTCCATCACCTCTAGCTTTCTTAACTGTTCTGCCTTCCCTGTTCAGTTTTCTATACCATACAGTAGTACTGGTAACATCACTGTTTTGCACACCTTCTTTTTCAGCTTCTTTGACATTCTTCTGTCATATATTGCCCCTGACACTCTCTGACAGTTGGTTTCAACCCCTCTAATTCTAGCTTTGACCTCCACATTCAATCTTCCCTGTTCCTCAGCAATCTCCCCAGATAATTAAAGTTGCTAACTTGTTCAGCTATTTTCCCTTCTATATCAGTTCTCACCTTCTTTTTATTTCCCTCAATTTCTACCATTACAACAGTCTTATCTGTACTCTTGCATTCCAGTCCCCTATCATTTGCTGAAGTTCTAGTTAAGAGTCTGCCTGTAATGTATCATCGTCTCTGTACAGTAACTTTGTTGATTTGTCCCTTCTGACCTCTTTGCTAATGTAGTCCATCACCTGTATGAACGGCAATGGGCTTTGAATGGAAACCTGATGCATACCCACAATCCACTAGGATCACATCTGTTAGTCTGAACACTGTTTGTACTTGTGTCATTGGGTCCTTGTCCATGGACTGCATTAATTCTATCAATGGGCTGTACCAGGTCTGCCCAAATCAGCTTTCTTGGGACCTTGTCATATACTTTCTCCAAGTCTAGGAATGCCAAGTTGGACTCATTCCTCATGTCTAGCTTCTTCTCAACTAACTCTCTCAGTGCAAGCATCGGGTCTGTTGTACTGCATCCTGAACTGAATCCAAACTGCTCATCTCCCATCTTACTTTTTACTACCCTGTATATTTGTTTATATATCACCCTTTCTAGAACTTTTATACACTGTGACAGGAGTTTGATACCTCTATTCTGTCCCCAGATGTGAATGTCCTCTTTGCTGTTGTACACTGGCACTACTATGTTTATTCTCCAGTCATGTGGAATATGCCTTTCCCTCCCCACTGTCATGAGCACCCTCAGGAGACATCCCCTCTCCCCAACTCACATAACATTTTGATCATATCTGCCTTAATCTCATCTGAAACTACTACTTTCCTTGACTTCATCTTCCTTAGTACTGTTCATAATTCTTCTATGGTGGGCTTCTCTTTTTCTTTCATTGTATGCTATGTCTGAGGCAGCACAGCTACTGTGGGGTTTTCTTCACTCAGAAGCTGCTGGAAGTACTCCTTTCATCTGCCTATGATGTCCTTTGGACTGGTGAGCAGGTTATTGCTGGCATCTCTTATGAATGGATCTGATGACTCTCTTCTTTATCTTCCTATCTTTACCTTAAAACCTGATGGAGTTTCTTTGTGCCATCTACTGAGTCACTTTCCAGAAGTTACTAGAGTCCCTCTGATGTATTATACTTCACTATTGCAACTGTTCTCTCATCCTCTGTTAGTCAACCAACACTCCATCTTAAGCTGGTCCATCTTTTCTATCTCACACTTCCTGCATTCCTTCTTTCTTTTAATGACTTCCTGAACTTCTGCATTCCACCACCAGCTTTCCTTATGTACCTTATTTCCATACCTGGCTCAGCTGCATTTCTGTCCCACATTTCTCACACATGCTGTTTTGAAGCACTGTCATTCTTTTTCTTCTTCAATCTCACCTATTTTTTCTTCTTCCTGAGGTGTGAGAGCCCTGAGTATTTCTTTGAACTCTTGTGCTATCTCTCCAGTCAGCCTCTAGGTCTTCAGCCTACTTTCTGTTGACCTTAGAGCTGTCTCTGACGACTCCTTGCAGCTGATTGTTCCAACCAGTGGTTTACATTGTGGGTTGACTGTTTCACTGTGGTTGACATTGTGATCATTGATTCTACCCCAGTGCCTTTTCCTTACTAGGAGTAAGGCTACCTGAGTCACATGTTGGCCACTCTTGTATGTGATCTTGTGACTGTCTCTCTTGCTGAACCATGTGTTGGTCACCATCAATGCATTCACCTAATAGAAGTCTAGAATGGCCTGTCCTTCTTTATTCCCATTTGCTCACCCATGTAGACCCAATCTTGTTCTGTCTGTCCCGATATATGCATTCAAGTCTCCCATTATCAACACTAACCCATGTTGTCCAGCTTTATCTAGTAGGTCTTGCAACTGTTGCCTGAATGTACTCTTTTCCTCACTGTCACAACTCAGCTGTGGGACTTAAAAAATGGGATTATGAATAGTGTCCTTTCCTTGCCTTGGAATCTGATTGCCATGAGGCTGTCACTTATTCTGATGGCATCTCTCACTGTCTTCTGAAGCATCACACCCACCAAAATTCCAATATCACTACTAGTCTGTCATCCTCCTGAGTAGTAGACTCTGTATTCCAAGCCAAATGGCTTTGCTGCCCTTTCCTTCCATCTTATTTCCTGGATATAGAGGATATCCAGCCTCCTCCTTACCATTATGTCATCCACTTCCAAGCTCTGCCCTGTCAGTGAACCTATACTGAGTGCAGCAATCCTTAGTTCATGTCTGGCTTGTTGATTGGTTTTACATCCATCTTTCACTTAATAGAGCTATCCCATGTAACCCAAGTTGGACGACTGGATGCAGGATAGCCAGTAGCTTATTGACCTAGGGCTGTTGGGCTTCATAGCAGGCACACACTGGCAGTATCGACATATAGACTCCTTCCATCATTACCATGTGTAGTTGGCGGAGTAGGCTGTGTCCTCTACCCACTTTTCACTAGCAAATACCCATGCCCATTTTTGGCAACATTAGTAAATGTGACCCATTCACCTAGAGCCAATTTTAAACCAGGGAGTCATAATATAATTCAAAAAATAATAACTGCTTCATTTAAAATGTGGCATCCCCAAAACTGTAACTGGCTTATTTTGACTAGACATTCCCTTTTGAGTGCTATGCATACCTTAAAACTGTCCCTTTTTTCAGACTGTCCCTGATTTAAGTTCAAACGTTTACCTTCTGCCTCACAAAAGTTTTGATTTTTGGGGGAAATCACTTATGAGATAAGTCAGTCAGTCAGTAATGCCAGGAGTTTTATGCCTTGCATTGTTCAAAAAATGCAGGTCAATGCAAAACCTGTTCTGTTAACTTCGTAAGTGCCGACAGACCTTCCCCCACATTCTTTTTGAGGTGTCAAGCTGTCATTGTAACCTAGGAGCTGTTAACTGATCACTCCTGCTTCTATTTTGACTACACCTCTATAAACAGGGACATTTATATGACTCACTTGCTCAGAGGTTTTGGACTTTGTTAATCCAAACATCCTGAAGCAACTAGATAACTCCCCAACTAGAGCTACAAATATCTTAGACCTAGTACTCACGAACATGGGAGGGATGCTGCTCCCTCCAATGCATTAACTTTTCCCTGGTAAGATCTGACCACAAAGTGATCTCCTTTAGTATTAAAACTAACATAGAACCCCCATCAAACTCCAAACCTGTTAAGAACTTTGCTTAGGCCAATTACCTCAAACTGAGTGACAATTTATTAAACTTCCAAGCCCTTCCGAACCTGGACGATACAGAGGCCTACCCTGAACAAAAATTTACTGTACAACTACATTCACAGCTACATGAAGGCCATAGTACCTCTCTGAGTCAAACCTATGATTACTGGCAAAAATAAACCACCATAGAGGGGACAACATATTGGATTTAATCATCACAAATATGGGTGCCCATTGTACCACACCCATTATCACTCCCTCCTTGGTCAGATCCGACCACAAACTGATAATCCTGGACATTCTCACCCCTCCACCTCCCCCAGTCAAAGAAACCATAGTCAAAAATCTTTCCAAAGCAAACTTCAAACTACTTGCATCCGAAGTGGAAAGCTTCACTATACCCTTGCAGAAGGATGATGATATCCAGGATGCGGAATCCTACACCAAGGCACTCTATATGCATCTTCAGGATTGCATGGACCGTGCTATCCAAAATAAAACCAAGACTCCTTCCTCAAGCAAGAAGAAACCAGTCTGGTGGACCCCGGCCATAAGCAAACTTTACAATAAAAGGAGGAGACTTATACAAAAAAAGGCCAAATCTCAAGTAGAAAAATCATCCCTGATCAGCATTAGTAAGAAATTGAGGGCCCTCATCAAGTCAACTAAAGCTAATTTTGAAAAGAAAGTTGCCAAGGATGCCAAGGATAACCATAAGGCCTTCTATGGCTACATCAAAAACCTAAATGGCAATGCTCAGGTCTGTTCTGAGCTAGTACAAAATGGAAGAAAATACACTGACCTTTCTGACATTGCCAACCTCTTGGCTGACAGGTTCAGTGCAAACCCCCCCCCCCTCCTCACCACCTACAGGGCCTATTACCATTCCAGGGGATTTTGCAAGTCCAATTATTACTGATACATTGGTTAACAAGGCTCTATTTAAAGCTAAAAACACTGCCTCCATGGGACCAGATGGTGTCCCAGGCTGTGTCATACGCGAGCTCCAAAAGGAATTAACCCTGCATCTCAATACCCTGTTCAGTCTCAGCCTCTCCACAGGATATGTGCCCATAGAATGGCGCATGGCAACGGTGGTCCCGCTACACAAGGGTGGGGCCACAACTGACCCTGGAAACTACCGACCAAAAAGCCTGACCAGTCTGATCTGTAAGGCTATGGAGCGAATCATTATGGAACTCATAAATGGAAAGATTGGGAACCTCCAGTCACTGGACCCCACACAGTTCGGCTTCGTCAAGGGCAGATCATGCCTCCTGAACCTGGTGGATTTCTTTGAGACAGTTATTCAGGCTATAGATAAGGGAAAGGAGGTACACATGGCTTACCTTGACCTTGCTAAAGCATTTGACACCATTCCCCATTCAGGTATTATTGATAAGCTCACCAGCCTGGGCATAAACCCTTACATCACAAGATGGATCACAAACTGGCTCTCAGACAGATCCCATAAAGTAAGAGTGGCGGGATCTATGTCTGAATCCAGGCCAGTAATGAGTGGTGTGCCTCAGGGCTCTGTCCTGGGGCCCCTCCTGTTTGGCATATACTTCTCAGAAGTACAGGCAAGCACGGAAGGGCTGTGGCTGACTAAGTTTGCGGACGACTGCAAACTGGGTGCTATAATAGTCTCTGGCTGACATGGAGATCCTCCAGAAGGGCCTAAATGAGTCTGATGTATGGTGTCAAAGCCATGGTCTCAAGCCAAATGCAAACAAATGCATAGTAATCCCCTTTGGAAAAAACAGAGTACCCACAAACTACAACATAGGAGGTATTCCCCTGAAATCTGAATAAGAAATAAGGGATCTAGGGACCCAAGTAGATAGTCAGCTTTCCTTTGATAGCTATGTTGCCAAAGTGGTTAGAAAATCCTTCTATGTGACCCATCTGATCACGAAAGGGATCGCATCAAGATCTAAGGATGTTATGGTGCCCCTCTACTCTTCCCTCATCAGACCCATTATTGAGTACAATGCACCAATTGGAATGTACCTGGCTAGACATCTCCAGCAGCTGGAGAGACCAAAGAGGTACCTAACCAAGAGGATTACTGGCCTCAAACAGTTGCCCTATGCAGCACGATTGAAAAAGCTAAGACTGTTCTCTGTTGCATACCGCTTTCTCAGAGGCGATCTCTGTCTAACATACAGAGCCATGTCCAACCCAGAATTGTTGAACATGCTTCATCTTAGCAAAACCAAATCTACTCAAGCTACACGCTCTAGGAATATAAACCTCAACACAACAATGAATAGAACATGCTGGAGGGATAGATTCCCTTCACAGAGACTTCTCTTACTATGGAACAAGGTCCCGATCTACATAAGACAGAGCCCCTCACTATCACTCTTCAAGAGGAACCTTGATGAGTGGATGGGTAACAGAAAGTTCACACCGGGGATCACACCAACAGCACTACTAGATAGGGGCCAAGGGTACTAGCTGCTAGTACAAGGGTCTAGGGAACTACTAAAGGGGCGGTGAATACCGCACAACATAGCTGGGCTAATATATGCCTTCGGGCAGATAGCCCAGTACCAACCTATGAACCTATGAGCCTATGGTGGACCCTTACCATAAACAGGCTATTCAACAAAAGGAAAAAAATCCTCTCTAAAGCCAAGAAGAAACAGACAAAATAGTACAGAAAGCCACTCACTAGTCTAAACAAACAAATTAGAGAGATGGTCAAATCTGCCAAAGCAAACTATGAGACAAAGATTGCCTCCCAGGTGAAAGATAACTTTTTAATTATGTTCGTAACCTTAGAGGAATAGATCAGCAATGTGCCAAGTTAATCATGAACAACACTTACACCCAGACAAAAGCTATAGCAAACCTGCTGACTGACAAGTTCAGTTCAAATGTCTCCCCCTTTCACATCCTACCACACCTAAAGAAATACCTGCAACCCCCCCACCAGTCATTACCAGGGAATAGGTCATTACTGCATTTGCTAAAATCAAAAACACAGCCCCCTTGGGTCTCAACAACATTCCAATATGCTTCTTATATAGCTTAAAACAGAATCTATCAGGGCTACTAAAAACCCTCTTCAACCACAGCCTCTGGAAGAGTTTTGTCCCAGAGGAATGGAGGACTGCAACAGTCATCCCTCTGCATGGGGGCTATCAACTAACCAGGGAACTACAAACCCATAAGCTTGACCAGTCTTATTTGCAAGGCCGTGGAGAGGACTATCATAAACCTGATTAATAATGATATAGGAAATCTCCAACCACTGGACCAAACCCAATTTGACTTTGTCAAATGAAGGTCTTGCCTGCTCAATCTGGTGGACTTCTTCAATAAAGTCATCAGGGCCATGGATGAGAGTAAAACAGTGCATATCACTTATCTAGACTTGGCCAAAGCTTTCAACACAATCACCCACTCAGGGATCATAGATAAACTTACTGAAATAGGCATACCTCCCTACATCATCAGATGTATGGAAAACTAGATCACTGACAGGACTCATGTTGTTCAGATATTTAAATCCACTTCTGATAAAAAACTGTAACTAACAGTGTCCCACAGGGCTCAGTGTTGGGACCCCTCCTGTTTGGTATATACTTCTCTGAAGTGAAGGCCAATGTTGGGGGGGGGGGGCTCTAGCCCACCAAGTTCACCAATGACTGCAAGCTGAGAACAATCACTGAATCCCCAAATAATGTTGACATCCTACAAACAGACCTAAAAATGACAAATAACTGGTGACAAAACCTTGGGCTGAGACTAAATGCTAAAAAATGCAGAATCATACCCTTTGATAAATCAGATATCTATGCAAATAACAATATTGATAGCACACCTGTAAAAGTCCACCCAGTGGTAGGGACCTAGGAACACAGGTAGATAGCAACCTAAACTTTGACCACCAGGTAGCTATGGTAGTGACAAAATCCTTCTGTCTGGCTCAGTTTATAAGTAAAGGCATGGCATCAAGTTCAAAGGAAGTCATAGTGCCATTCTACTTGGGCCTCATCAGGCCCATAATTGAGTACAATGCTCCCTTCTGCATGCACTTAACCAAGTACTTACACCAATTGGAGATGCTCCAGAGGTTTCTCACTAAAAAGATACAAATCATAAGACACATATCTTATGCAGACCAATTAAAGGCCCTATCCGTTTAATATGTCTCATATTGTTTATTGAGAGGTGATTTATGCCTGAACTACAAGGCATTCTCTGATCCAGTCCTGAATGAAAATGTTACATATTCTCAAGAAAAATTAGATGAGGGTTACGTGTACCATGTACATGAACCTTATTTGTGACTCTAGCAGTATTTGCTGAAGAGAAAGATTTGTATCCCAAAGGCTACCTCATCTATAGAATAAACTTCACATCTTTGTAAAACAAACTCTGTCCCTCACTCTCTTCAAAAAGAATTTGGATAAATGGATGGGGAACTGTAAATTCACTTTTGGGATACTGTCCATATGCCTTATGGACAGAGGCAATCTGTAAAATGACTCAGAGCTCCAACACCCGAAGACCCACTACCCTGATACTACACCATCTCATAGCTGGGAACTTAAGATACAATATTGTCATACCCTGGGTCTTATTAGCTAAGCATGTAAAGGATCTTGTGCCATTAACCCAGTAATCACATATGAGCCTATGAACATTTAACAGACATTTAAACTACTTGTGCTATTCACCAGTGTTTTCAATGGGAATATGTGCATTTTATCTTGAATGCTGGCAAAACATGCTATATTTGTTTAAAAATATTTCCTTTCAATGCAACACACAGAATCAAATTAAGTCGAACCTTCTGCTATAGAATTTGAGTTAATTATATTTTTACTCATTCTACTGAGGCACAAATGTATTTGCACATGACAGCTTCCCCCCTCTTGTTGCATTGGTAGTTACACCCTTGACTTGTTTCATTGTAGCATATCAACACTTCATCCAAACCATAATCCCTGAGCCTAACACATTAGCAGTTTTTCTGTGCTGTGAACATTACCAGGGTTTGTAAGATTACTGCATTCACTTTTTTGAAGGGAAATTGCCTTTCATTTTTAACAGTGGATTATTTGTGAGATGTTGCCATGTATCATGAATTCTATACTTTATTGGTATGGTGTTTTTTTTTCACATGGCCTGTGTGCCTCACCAGCTGGCTAATCTGCCTCTATTGTGCCTCAGCAAGAAAAGAAGCCTGAAGTCTCCACTGGACACAAAGATGGGTGTAGCAAAGGAATCTGTGGGACAGAGTCTAGTAAATAATTTGGAAAAGCTGAACAAATGGATATAAAGATGGAGGATAAGGCTCAATGGGGAAAAAAAGACAAAGTATTGGACTTAGGCTACAACAACTGTGGTGTGAGGTATCAGATGGGAAGAGCAGAACTGATGGTATCAGAGCAAGAAAAGGACCGGCAATGCGCTTCACACCAGGAGCAGAAGGAGAGGGCAGGGGCAGTAATAAATACAATGTTCATGGATATATCTTCATGGGAGAGGATGGATTTCAGGAACAAAGAGGTAATGTCCTCACTTGCAGGGCTTTGGCCAGACCATATTTTGAGTTATATATGCAGTTATAGATGCCATACTAGGAAAGAGACATAAGGAAAACTACCAGGAATACATAAGATGAGGCAACAGGCTATTATCAGATGACAGTGGAGTTAGTGCTCACCTTATTTGAGTTAGCAGTGATGGGAGGTATGATATTGTTGCACAAGACCATATCAAAGCATGGTTGTAGCTAGGCATACTCAGTGTACTCAAATAAGTACATATTTTTCTGAGCATTTCTTAATAAAATGTATGTTTTAAAGAGCACAGAAAGTATAGAACCCATTAAACTTAATGTCCACTGGTTAGAGGTGTACAAAACATGGCAATATGCTAGGAATAATTTTTTTAAAATTGACTTTTATAGTTAAAGTGGCAAAAGTTGAAAGTAGAGGAGTGCCACTTTTAAAACTGTATAGGGGGCAATATTTTAAGGGTCGAGTACGTTTTTTGAAAAGATAGGTGGGTAATGGGAGTAGCAGCATTAGGCATGAGTACATATATGCACATTTCTGGACACATCAGTGTGTGAAAGAGGTGTAAAGTAATCATCCTGAACAGGAAAGCTAGGAAAAGGAAAAAAGGGGCATAGGTTACAAATTTTCACGACAAACTAAATTTGGAATATGCAGAAATGCACTTATTCTGAGAGGATAGCAGGCCTGTGAAATGGACCACCAGAAGAAGTAATGCAAACAGGAAGTGCAGAGACATTTCAGTGTGATATGGTGAAAAATAGCTTCAGGCAACCCAGTTCCATAGACCAGAATAATATCCTTTGTGTAAAAGAACAGTACATGGGAGAATAAGCAATCAAGGTCTTGTCCCCCTGAGCAAGGCAACTGTGAATATTTTTTATGTTCTGAAAGCTTCTAAGCAAACATTTTGTTATCTATCAAAATATAGCCACTAGTCAATTAAAACTAAACTCCTCCATGTTGTTTTGGTAACTAAAGAATTTGCTGAAGCTTTATCAGTGCCTTTTCTTATTAGTCACAAGTTCCGATCTTCCTTGTTGGAACTATTCAAGTTGGCAGTATCCATGTTGACACTAGGAAGTAAAGAGATATCAGCATGTGCCCAAACTGTCAGAATCCATCTTGAAAAAAAAAATATGAATTCCACTTCTCAGAACAGAATATTATATAAATACAGTAAAGTCTCACTTAACTGGCACCCATGGGGATTGGTAAATGCCGGTTAAGTGTATGTTCCAGTTGCTTGAGATATGCTTTGTGATTTTTGATTGGCTCGTATACTAGTATACAAGCCAATCAAAAATCGCAAAGCGGAGCCTCTTCTGACAAATGCTGGCTGCTTGAGAGTGCCGGTTGCTTGATTCCCAGATAATGGGGATTTTACTGTACTAAACATTCTCACTTCTTACACCTCTCCCTTCTCAAGTGGGTATGGCAGAGATAAAAATGGATAAGAGGAAAGAGAGGAGGTGGAGAGTGGTAGAATGCAAAATTCTCTTAAAAGGTGGACTGAATGGGTTTAATATATTCTTCAGTTGTTAAACAATGTAATGTAATGTAAATTGCTGCCTACCAGTGTCCCTTGATCTTTAATAAATATTTTGCTTTTATGATTTGATTATTTTATTATAATAATAAATGTCACTTTTGTCATGACTCATGATGTTACATTTATTGACATTTAAAGTGGGATCATTACCACAGCAGTAGGTGAACAGTATTTGTAAGCTGTTTTTGAAGACTTGGACAACGTCAGCATCCTTTGTTAAAATAATTCTGGATTGTCAGCATATTACAAGCACACCTAATGAATTACCTCAGTCCCGAGATTGATAAAACTCATCATGTTGGAAGAACCTGGGAACTGAAGGCAAGCCTAGACATACTTGAATGAAATAGTAACAACATGTGTGCAACACAGCAACCAAAGCATGAAAATACCAGACTAAATAAAATAATAAATAAAAATCACTTTTTAATTTCACATAATTCATATTTTTAATAAAATGCCATAGTTTCAAATTGGTGATATGGTTGATTAAGCAGTCAGCTATGCAAAAGGCCTACTACTAGCAGGACAGAGTGCAAGGGTGGAAAAGGACTTCCCCTGTACCCACTTATAAGCAGAGAGTATGTTTGCTGCCCAGAATGGTTAAGCTGATAAAGGAGGTCTCATTGGTTAAAATGTTATACCAGACCCAGATATCAATAACACAGAGACTAATGGTGTTCTGAGCCAACTATTTAAAGAAGGCCTTTGGACTGCATAAACCTGTGCCTGGAGGAAGGGAATGGTGGTGAAGTGGAGGAAAAGAAGCAGCATTAATGGACGTATAAAGAGAGGCATCAAGGGTGAGCTTGGGTCATTGAGTATTGTTGGAGGGAACACAGACTGCAAAAAATAAGAGGAAGACCTGCAAATATGGCACAAAAGCAGAACATCAAGACAGAGATTGGTCCTCCACAAAAAGAGTTTGACACAAGCTTAAAGACAGACATGGAAGAAGGGTTGAAAGACACATCACCACTCATGGGGTTAGAAGGGGAGAGATCATCATGGAGAGATGCTGAAAACTGTCCCAAAAGGACTAGAAAAAAAGTCATAGCTTTTATTTATTAAGTAGACGAATGGCAGGGAGTGATAAAAATGTAAAGAATAAAGAAGGCAGGATGGATTGCCAAATAGGGCCAATGGGAATTCATGTGGTCAAAGGAAATGAAGGTCAGTGATTTATCGGTTTGTAGTCGAAATGGAGATTATGATGTTATTCCTCCATTATCTTTATGCACTGAACATTTGCACTTTGTGGAGGTATCTGGACATTTGAGACTGAAATTATGGAAGTGAGTGCAGCGGCAGATGTCACAGAGTGAGTGGGCTGAAGAAGAAGACGTAACAAAGGGACAAGGTTGAACTGCAAGAATGTTCAGTATAATGTGAGGTAAGGTGACAGAAAGTATGATAGCCAGTGAAAGAGAAGTAACTATTTTGTTTTTTTTTCAGCTTGTACAGTATAATAACAAATATAAATGCAAGATTACTTATTTCACAGTTTTTCAAACTGTTGGTAATGTGAATATATTGATCTATTTAAGGAAAGAAGCAAACTGAAGAAAGCACATTACCTCTATATGACATCCAAAGGGAATTGACATGAACTACCTTTGCTTCCTTGTTAAGTTTGTCTGGTGAAACCATCTATGTCAAATTGTTTTCTTTTTTAATTGAAATCTTACTTTAAAATCAAAATAAAATATTCATCTGGCAAATATATACTATGGAATGAGTGGTGGACTCTATGACTGTAAGATGATAATGAGGAATACTGGACCATGAGTAAGTCACATTCAAGAATGAAGTTGCCAGTATTGCCTACCAATGCTAATATAACACTTGAGAAGTTTTTTTTAATCCACTTAAAAAGTAGAACATCAGCATGTATTTTATAAACATTACGAAGTATTAAACTCTAATGTCTGATATTACAGACTGAATGTAGGTCTTGATTATTTCCCAGAACACCAAAAACTTCAGGAGTGATACAGCAAAAACAGGAGGCAAAATCACGGATGTTAAAAGTCAATAGCGCAACTGGCTTTGCAATCAATGCACATTTTCTGAACTAGTTAGTTCTAATATCTGACATTGACTAATTGTAATTTTCACTGGCTTACCAGAAAAAAATCAAACATTTTATGAGAGACAGAACAAAATCAAGATCAATCTGTAGAAATGCACAGCCACAGAAAATTAGCATTTCAAGTGAAGGTTCGCTTAGCATCGTTAATGATTTTTAAAAACTTGTTTGCTGTTTTTTTCTGACATATCTTTTTATAAACTACTATTTTGCGGTAAGGTTTAGCTTGTTGTCAGAAAAAGCGAGCAGCTGTCTAGTGTTCTCCATTATCAGCAAGTGGAAAGACTTAAAAGAAATTGATAAGAAAAATGAGAAAAGCTTTTGAACTGAGACTAGCTTTTAATACAGTTGATGATAAAATAAATTATTTTCAATATTAAATTAAATAGGCATTCTTTTCAATATCCAATAATAACATACATCTTGAGGAATATATCCAGTAAAGACGAAAGACTGTTACTGCCTTTCAAAAAGGTAGCCATAAGACCTATTATTGAATATTGTGTAGCAGACTGTGGCTATAACTTTTCACAATACTGTAGACTGAAAAAAATCAAAGATATTACAAAAGGCAAATTGATAAATTTAAACATCTAAGTTATGAGAGCAGACTGGCCAGGATATCAGTTACTTAAAGAGAGGTTAGAGGGGACCTAATACTAATGTATAAATGTGCAAACAATGTTGTTTTGGCATCAGACACTGGTACACAATTTAGATCACACTTGATGGGAGCTAGAAAAAACTGTTTGTTAGTTAACCCTTGCTACCTTCAAGGTAAACCTAGATATTTGGATTGGCAGCCTTAAATGTTCCCCGGTCTATCTTGTCTTGCCTACTTTGAGGCTAGAGGGAACTTTTGAATTTTTTTTTTTTTTGCTAGGCTTGAAATGGTCTGCAGACTGATTGACTAGTGCTTACCTATGACGCTATGAACCTATAAAAAATCCAGTATATAATATTACTTTGGGGAAGATCATTCCATTGAAGAATTGGTAAGCTTTGGAATGGTCTTTTACTGGATATTAGAAGAGCTGGAAGTCATGAGGCTTTTAAGTGTGGTCTTGACAATTGGTTTATGTGGGCATTTATAGTCATTTGATGATTCTTGGCAAATACAAGTAAGGACTTTTTAAGACCCTGAGTTTGAAATATACTGAGCACTGAACATTAAATGTTTAAATAAGGTTTTGACAGCTTTATAATAAACCAGGTACTGGTGCTGCATAATATGTATATGCTTAGGATAAAGACTGAATTAAAGATATACTGGGGTACTTATGTGTTTGGGAAGAAATGTTTGACAACTTTTCCACAATGATGACATCAAGAAAGGGGTGTGGTCTACTGCCATTATCTGCATTTTTAATGCCTTTGGCATGGGTATTGGGGTCTAAATTTGTATATATAACATTCCTTCTTTTACTACCTTTAGTTGAATTTTTTTGTAATAAAGTTTGATTGTTTAAAACAAAGAATGGCATACAGAAAGAGGGACATTTTTGTTCTATATGAAATACTGAAACTTTTTACAGAAGACGTAAAATGATAGGGGGATAGGGGTACTGTAGCAAGACAGTGAAGTAAAGGAGTGGAAATGTAGGAAAACAAGTAGTTAAATAAAGGCAAAACAAATGGAAAAAGAAATCATTAAGGACAGGTGAAAGAGAGTTGCACATAGTCAGAATAATAAGTGTTAGAAGAAGCTAAGAAACCAAGGGATGGTATTATATATTTTTGGAAGGAGAGAGAGGAAGTGAACAGCACTGAGTACTTGGTGCATGATTTAAGATGTGAACAGATAATGGGATAGCTAGGAGAAATAAACAAAGAGAAGTACTATGGTTAGGATATGACTGGGGGGGTAGGGAACAATGTCTATTGTGATTATGGTGACAGCACCTGGGATGTTCCACTGTCAGGGAGAGCATTGGTGGAGTTTTCTCCCACTGAAGGACATTTTAGGTCTGTCTCCAGTGGATAGGTAGGGCAGGCTAAGATGGGGAGATGAGGTAATGTGTTAAGTATGGCTATGTGGAATACAGGGAAGCTAATAGCCTCATAAATGCAGGGTGCATTTTAACAAAGTTGCCAACAGAAAAAACAGGCATAGTGTTGTTTATTGGAAATTAAATTTAAAATAATAGAAATAGGGAAGACACAGAAGATGGGGTATATTAGGATGGGGTTATGCACTTATGAAAATGAGGAGGAAGTGTTGATAAAGTGAGACTGGTATAGGAGGTTCATAGGCAAAAAAGGATAAACAGAGTAGGTGGGAGACAATACAAATAAGAATAGAGGTAAGGGCCTTATATTACCATCATTTTATGGGCCTAGTACAGATGACAAACTGATTTTGCATGAGACCATGAAAGGAGTAAGTAAAGTCAGAAAAGAGGGGGCAAACATATAACTGAAGGTAGAATTTTAATATAATTTTTGAAGTGGGACTGGACAGGTTATACAGGCAAGTAGAATATCATTATCATATGATGCTACTGGAAATAATGTGATAGTTGAAAATGGAGGATTTTTTTGAAGAAGATGGATAAAAAAACCTGACTTTACTTCCTCAGGAGAAGACCCTAGACAAGCAAGTTGGTTAGGCACATTTTTAGTAGTCTGGGAAACAGTAATGGAGATGAGTGTAACTGAGATGTTGGACAGGTTTATTTTGGATCACTCAATGGTGGCAATGAAGCAGGCTAGTTTTGAGGTGGGGGTAAATCAGACATCAGTGGAGATGGAGTCCAGGAAAATGGGATAGGATAGGATGTTTGAAGATATGACTAAGCCGGCTGTGAGTGAAAATCAGGTGCAAGAGACAGATGAGAATGGAAGGAATGAGATGGAACCAAAGCAATGTGGTGAGACAGAATGATGTGGTACAGGTTCATAGGTTGCTGGGTAAATACTAAGCTAGCTGCCATTACAGGCCATCTTAAGCCTGGCTAATTTGCTTTATGGTACTTTCTATCACCAGCATACTTTGACAGTGTACAGAGAGTAGGAATTAGTAAAATATATATCTCAGGCAAAGATCAAATATATCTTTGCCTAGACTATATTATCTAGTCATCTCTGCTCCAAAGAATGTACTCAGTTTGTTTAATGTCATCTCTATGAACCACAACTTGTAAATACTCTTCCCTATTGATAATGTTCTTTTTCAGCTTGTTATAGCTGCCCATATATTTGTAGTAAGTATGTATGTAGAGTTTCACACTATATAAGTTGAAGTTGAATTTCTACTTAGTTAATATGTCATTCTTCTGTATCACACTTTGTAATAACTTTATCTGTAGGCATATTATGTCACTGTGGAGCTTTTCTCCCCCTCCTCTGTTGATAATCAGATATTATTTCAGTCAGACATTCCCAGTGAACAAGTGTCAAATAAATAAATAAAATAACCTATCCCATTTGGTTACAGATTGGCCTCCCCATCTCATGGTCAATAATTATATATAAGAATAACTGGGATCATACCCTAAATAATTTGAGGGGACCCATACATGGAATAATGCATTTAGGAGCTGCCTCAGTCCATTAGTTGTGCAGAGGGTGGTCCGGGGTAAATTTTCTGTTTCCCATCCATAGATCTAAGATACGCTTGAAATTGGACAGGGATTAACGTTGTTTTTTGTCGATGGGGAGTCTGTTCCACAGCAATGGTACACTCTGCAAAATGTACCTGTCCCTCCAAACTATTCTGTTGATGTTGCAGAAAAGTTTTAGATCCTTAGGCCAAGTATTCCTGATGCAATTTGACGTGCTGATATGCAGTAACTCCATCAGTAATGGGTTGGATGATGCCTTGTATGCCAGACACAGGTCACCTCTTAGCAGTCTGTAGGATACTGAGTATAGTAACAGATCTTTGGATCATCCAAGTGGGTCATGCTGTTTAGGCCTTGTATCCTTTTAGTAAGGTATCAGTGCAAGCATTCCAGTTGTATGTGTCTGGACAGATACATGCCAAAGGAGGCATTATATTCAATAACTGGCCTAATAAGGGCTGAGTAAAGGGGGTTAATAACATTCTAGATCTGGATGCAATCCCCTTTTTTAGAAGCTGTGCAATATTGAAGGACCTTGTTACAACAATAGACACATAAAATAAAAAGAATGTGCACCAGTCACCAAATCAGATATCGTCACACCAATAAAACTTCATAAAACTTTCTTTATTGCAATACAAAGTTAAGCACTTTTGTCCTTCTCTAACTGGACTTCATCAGAACGTTAAAAACACATATAACTCAACAGTTAAATACTTGTTAGTTGTCCATATAAAAATAATGTCACCCTCATGTGAGTAAATACATTCTCCTAAATAATTCCACTAATTAAACAGTTCATATAAAACAACAGAAATATATAAGGTAGCAGAAACAACCACTGTTAAAAATAGGCTCCAGTATCCACGATTTAGAAAAAAAGTCTTTATTTGTGCACAGGTTAGCGCTTTCACATTTCGCTTCTTCAGACCAATAAAGTGCAAGAACATCAATGGTGCTTAAATACATTAAATCAACCAATCCTAAAATTCATTCAATTATATTCAGAAAATGTTTTTTAAGGCATATCATCCGACACTACATAATTTAATAATAACATGATTATTCCTAAATAAAAACTTCATAAAAACAACCTAGTATGTTAATGTATAACAAATAAACTAAAATAAAATTATATATGAGATATAATAACCTTACATATACCAAACCTTTTCTAAAAATGTGATTTCATCAACAGTTATAACAGGCAAATTAATGCCTGAAATATTTCAAAATAGTACACAGAAGAATAATTTTAAAATAGTCATAGCCAGCTAAAATTATAACTAGATATTTATAACTAAATCACTATTTAACAATTTTTCTGGACATAAAAATGGGCTTCAATGAAGCCATCTCATTAAGGCCACTACCTCTATTAGCCCTAAGTCTCATAATCCAACAAGTCTTTTTCTTCTCTATAGCATTTCGAATGTCTCCTTCTCTTATACTAGGTGAGATCACATCCATTACTAAAAATCTAAACTGATGTTCTTTACCACAATTCATCACATGCTTGGCCAACGCATTAGTAGGTGGCATAATTCTAATGGCATAAAGATGTTCCCTTATACGGTTTTTCAAAAGTCTGTTAGCCTTCCCTACATAAAACGACCGGCATACATTACAAATTGCTATATATACCACATCAGGGGTATTACAATTAGCATATAAAGAAAAATTAAACTATTTTCCTATGTCTAGATGAATAAAACTACTACTAGAATCAGTATATGTACAGAAATTACATTGTTCACAAGGATAAGTTCCTTTCATTTTCCTCTCTAGTTGGATATTCTTAGTTTTAGGGTGACATAATAATCTTTTAAGGTTCGGTTTATTCTTGAACCTAAACTTTGGTCTGTCTCCCACTATTTCATGTATTGCTGGATCAGTAGTTAAAATATCCCAGTGTTTATTAATAGCTTCAAATACTATATTGTTATCTGTAGTAAAATACATAGGAATCTGTGTTTCAAAATGTATGGTAGGTGTAGAATCCATATTCATATATGTTTCATTGCGTGAAAAATATGGAATAGCTCTATTTGATCTCATTTCATGGATCTCATTAAGCCTTTGATATACTTCATTTTTCTTATACCCTCTGTCAACCAATCTTCTCACTAAAACATTTAACTCTTTATGAAAACCTTCTAATGCATTCAGACGTGATACCCGCATACCTTGTCCCTTTATGATATTTCTAAAGGTATACTGTGGATGCATGCTTCTCCTATGTAACAAGGTATTTCTTTGACATTCTTTCCTATAAACTCCTGTGTTTATATTACCATCAGTTTGTCTTTCAACAAAAACATCTAAATATTCTATCTTTTCCGCAGAGTAATTCAGAGTAAATTTTAGAAATCCAGTCATTCCATTCATCTGCTCTACAAAAGTTTTCAAATTATTAACATCACCAACCCATAAAAAGAAAACATCATCCACAAAATGTCGATAAAAGGGTATACATTGTCAAAATACATCTTTTACAAACAACTCTTCCTCTTCCCATTGAGCCAAAAACATTTTGGCATCGCTATTGGCACAAGAAGTGCCCATAGCTACACCATCACGCTGTAAATACACTCATCATCATCATCTTCTTTCGGCTGTTCCCGTTAGGGGTCATCACAGCAGATCACCTGTTTCCATTTCTTCCTGTCCTCTGCATCTTGCTCTGTCACACCAACCACCTGCATGTCCTCTCTCACCACATCCATAAACCTTATCTTAGGCCTTCCTCTTTTCCTCTTTCCTGGTAGCTTCATCCTTAGCATCTTTTTCCCAATATACTCAGCATCCCTCCTCAGCACATGTCCAAACCAACGTAATCGTGCCTCTCTGGCATTGTCTCCAAACCTTCCAACCTGGGCTGACCCTCTAATATATTTATTCCTAATCCTGTCCACCCTCATCACACCCAGTGCAAATCTTAACATCTTTAATTCTGCCACATCCAGCTCAAACTCCTGCCTTTTTGTCAATGCCATTGTCTCTAACCCATATAACATAGCTGGTCTCACTACCCTTTCACTCTTACAGGTACTCGTCTGTCACAAATCACTCCTGACACTCTTCTCCACCCACTCCATCTTGCCTGTACTCTCTTCTTCACCTCTCTTCCACACTCACTGTTACTCTGAACTATTGACCCCAAGTATTTAAACTCATCCACCTTCGCCACCTCTACTCCTTGCATCCTCACCATTCCTCTATCCTCCCTCTCATTCACACGCATATATTCTCTCTTAGTCCTGCTGACCTCTCTAGAGCATATCTCCATCTCTCCAGGGTCTCCTCCACCTGTTCCCTACTCTCACTACAGATCACAATGTCATCTGCAAACATCATAGTCCATGGGACTCCTGTCTGATCTCGTCTGTCAACCTGTCCATCACCATTGCAAATAAGAAAGGGCTCAGAGCTGATCCTTGATGTAACCCCACCTCCACCTTAAACACATCCGTCACTCCCACCGCAGACCTCACAGCTGTCACACTACCCTCGTACATATCCTGTACCACTCTTACATACTTTTCTGACACTCCTGACTTCCTCATACAATACCACAACTCCTCTCTAGGCACCCTGTCATATGCTTTCTCTAAGTCTACAAAAACACAAAGCAACTCCTTCCAACATTCTCTGTACTTCTCCATCAACACTCTCAGAGCAAAGATTACATCTGTAGTGCTCTTTCCTGGCATGAAACCATACTGTTGATCACTAATCATCACGTCCCTTCTTAACCTTGCTTCCACTATTCTTTCCATAACTTCATGCTGTGACTGATCAATTTAATCTCTCTGTAGTTACTACAGCTCTGCACATCACCCTTATTCTTAAAAATCGGTACCAAAACACTTTTTCTCCATTCCTCAGGCATCCTCTCACTTTCCAAGATTTCATTAAACAATCTGGTTAAAAACTCCACTGCCATTTCACCTAAACACCTCCATGCTTCCACAGGTATGTAATCTGGGCCAACAGTCTTTCCATTCTTCATTCTCTTCATAGCTATCCTTACTTCCTCCTTGCTAATCCATTGTACTTCATGATTCACTATCCCTACATCATCCAAACTTCTCTCCCTCTCATTCCCTTCATTCATCAACCCCTCAAAGTACTCTTTCCATCTGCTCAACACCCTCTCCTCACTTGTGAGTATGTTTCCCTCATTATCCTTTATCACCTTTACCTGATGCATATCTTTCCTAGCTCGGTCCCTCTGTCTAGCCAATCGGTACAGGTCCTTTTCTCCCTCCTTAGTGTCCAACCTTTCATACAACTCTTCATATGCCTTATTCTTAGCCTTCGCCACCTCTCTCTTTGCCATGCACCTCATCTCCTTGTACTCCTGTCTACCTTCTTCACCTCTCTGACAATCCCACTTCTTCTTTGCCAACCTCTTTGTCTGTATACTCTCCTGTACATCCTCATTCCACCACCATGTCTCCTTGTTGCCCTTCCTCTGTCCAGATGTGATACCCAGCACCTTTCTAGCCGTCTCCCTTACTAGCTCTGCTGTAGTTACCCAGCTATTTGGTAACTCTTCACTGCCACCCACTGCCTACCTTAACTCATCCCTGAACTCCACCTCACAATTACCCTTTTTCAATTTCCACCACTTGATCCTTGGTGCTGCCCTCACACTCCTCCTCCTCTTCTTGATAACCAACATCATCCTACAAACCACGATCCCATGCTGCCTAACTACAATTTCTCTGGTCACCACTTTACAGTCTCCAATCTCCTTCAAACTGGCCCTCCTACATAAGATATAATCCACCTGTGTGCATCTTCCTCCACTCTTCTATGTCACCCTATGCTCCTCCCTCTTGTTAAAATACGTATTCACCACAGCCATGTCCATCCTTTTCACAAAATCCACTACCATCTGACCTTCTGCATTCCTTTGTTTAACACCATACCTACCCATCACTTCCTCATCCTCTCTGTTCCCTTCACCAACATGCCCATTGAAATCTGCTCCACTCACCACTCTCTCACCCTTGGGAACAGTCATCACCACTTTATCCAATTCACTCCAAAATTTTTCTTTCTCATCCATTGCACACCCAACGTGTGGAGCATACGCACTAACAACATTCATTATTACACCACCAATTTCCAGCTTCATAAACATCACTCTATCCGACACTCTTTTCACTTCCAAAACACTCTCAGCATACTGTTCCTTCAGAATAACTCCTACGCCATTTCTCCTCCCATCCACACCATGATAAAACAATTTGAACCCACCTCCAATACACCTAGCCTTACTCCCCTTCCATCTGGTCTCTTGCACACACAATATACCAACCTTCCTTCTGTCCATCATATCAGCTAGCTCTCATCCCTATACCAGTCATACTGCCAACATTCAAAGTTCTGACCCTCACTACCACAGTCCTAGCCTTTCTCCTCTCTTCCTGCCTTTGGCCATGTCTTCCGCCTCTTCTCCTCCTTCGGCCAACAGTAGCCCAATTTCCGCCAGCACCCTGTAGGCTAACAGTACTGGTGGTGGTCATTGTTAACCCGGGCCTCGACTGAACTGGTACAAAAAATTTTCTTGGTGTCTGCATGAAATGTTTTTGCAAAATTTTACCCTGGATGCCCTTCCTGACGCAACTCTCCCCATTTATCTGGGCTTGGGACTGGCACAAAGAAATGCACTGGCTTGTGCATCCCCAGTGGCTGGGTTACGCTGTAAATACAATGTTTGATCAAAAATAAAGACATTGTTTTCAAGTACCACTTCCAAGAATAAAGAAATTAAATCAGTCTTGACAGGGGTATATTCACTATGTACAGATAAATATTTCTTCACAGCCTCAATGCCTACTTCATTTGGAATAATGGTAAAAAGAGACAGTACATCTAATGTGTCAAAATAGAATGTTCTATCTGTATATTTGTACAAAATTCAAAAAAGTCAGTTAAAAATTGCTTAGTATCCTTTAGTACACTAGAATTTAACTCTAACTCTGGACGTAACATCTTCTCAATATAAATTGAAGACGGCTCAGTACTCCAGCCTCGACCAGAGACAATAGGTCTCATAGGTGGCCTCATTTGATCTTTGTGGACCTTTGGAAACCCTTGTATTGATGGTATCATAGGATATTCTACCATTAGAAAAACAGATAGGACTTCATTAATAACTTCACTTTTAACTAAATCTTCTAACATGTTATATATATTATGTTGTATCAAATCTAAAGTTTCACGTTCAATAATAGTATAGTATTTATCATCATCTAACATATGTCTCATTGAAGTATTATACCATTCAATATCCATAATTACTATAGGGCCACCCTTGTCAACTGGTCTAATGACTACAGAACTATCATCTTGTAGCCTTTTTAATGCATTCCTCTGTTTAAAATTCAGATTATTCATATGTTTAACATTAACTTTTCTAGGTCCATCAGCATTAGAAATCTGATAGATATCATCTTCTACCAACTTATAAAAGGCTTCAATTAAAGGATGATTGTTAGGTGTATACACACTAGGTCTTCTGAAACTATGCATATATTCAGTATTAGTATTGCCAAATTCTAGTTTCAACATGACATTTGTAATAAAAAGTTTCAAATCAATTAATACATCTGTTAAATTATTACATGCAGCAGGAAGGAAACAAAGTCCTTTATTAAGAACTGAAAGTTCTTCTGTGTCTAAATTGCATTTGGATAAATTCCAAACTAGGTTTTCCCGACCTGTGACCAAATTTTCTTCAGTGTTTGGCCGGACTGTCTCTCCAGAGATCCCTTCCTCTTCTGCATGCCTCGACTGACAGAATGTGGCCCTCTCAGACCCCTTTCCACAGCTATAGGTAAAGGGAATTGATGGAAATTGTCCAACTGTGATTAGCCACTATTAACAGGGACATTGGATGTTTCTGCTCATGTCATCTTTGGTCTAACTACTGGTTGTATGGCTATAATTCTCACAGTATTAGATTCATTCAAAACACAAGTATTACTCAAATTTTCATTAGACACATCAGTCTCTATATCTTCATTCATTAAAACTTCTGAGTTATTTGCCATTGTTGTATTTGCTGTCGCTGTTGCGTTGGCTGGTATTGCCCCTATACTATTATTAACAGATTTAGCCACTCAATGTAAAATATTATCATGTTGTACAGGGTAATTATTAATGTCTTGTACCCCAGGCCAAGTGAAGACATGGCCTAATTGAAAGTCCCAAGTATCTCTGTTTATTTTGTTCTTTTTCTGCTGTAGGAGACACCTTTCAAAGACAGTAATACCATCTAAAACGTTGCCCAAAAATCTATCAACTACTATGGAAGAATAGCAGTTGTAAAGTGCAAGTTGTTGCTCTAAAATAGAGCATCTTAAAATATTCTCTTCAGGCTTGAAAAAGTCTATAAGCAGGGATAAATACTTGGTGCTTACCTCTAAATTCAGTTGTTGCCACTTAGTCAGTACTTCCGGGTACTGCACACCATATGTGGGCATTTTCAAAACACAAAGGCCTCTCGGGATAATCCTTCTAGCTAGGCATACTTCAAAATGTCGTTGTTGAGTAGTAAGTTTCTTTAGCTTCATAAGATCATTTTCCAGCTTCTCTGTTTTGTTGCGTGGATCCTCCAAATTCACTTCATTCAACGGCTCATCCATGTTATGCTTTTCGCATCATACAACAGGAGGGGATTCACAGTGTTCGTCACCACAGCTTGCAATCTGTCTAATAGACTTTCAGTATTCAAATCAGACCTGCCTGGTCTGTTCTCATTCTCAATTCCACTTCCTTCAGCCACGTCTCAGTAGGTAGTAACCCAAAACATCAATGAAAATGAAATGAACAATAGTACTACCCACTGAGCAAATGTTCTGCTACCAAAATAGTAAAAAGTAAAACAACAGAAATATGTAAGGTAGCAGAAACAACCAGTTAAAAATAGGCTCCAGTATCCACGATTTAGAAAAAAAATCTTTATTTGTGCACAGGTTAGCGCTTTCACATTTCTCTTCTTCAGACAAATAAACTAAAATAAAATTATATATGAGATATAATAACCTTACATGTACCAAACCTTTATCTACTTTTCTAATGGTAGAATATCCTATGACACCATCAATACAAGGGCTTCCAAAGGTCCACAAAGATCAAATGAGGCCACCTATGAGACCTATTGTCTCTGGTCAAGGTTGGAGTACTGAGCCGTTTTCAATTTATATTGAGAAGATGTTACGTGCAGTACTAGAGTTAAATTCTAGTGTACTAACGGATACTAAGCAATTTTTAACTGACTTTTTTGAATTTTGTACAAATACACAGATAGAACATTCTACCTATTTTGTCACATTTAGATGTACTGTCTCTTTTTACCATTATTTCAAATGAAGTAGGCATTGAGGCTGTGAAGAAATATTTATCTGAACCCCTGTCAAGATTGATTTAATTTCTTTATTCTTGGAAGTGGTACTTGAAAACAATGTCTATTTTTGATCAAACGTTGTATTTACAGCGTGATGGTGTAGCTATGGGACTTCTTGTGCCAATAGCTACGCCAACATGTTTTTGGCTCAATGGGAAGAGGAAGAGTTGTTTGTAAAAGATGTATTTTGACAATGTATACCCTTTTATCGACATTTTGTGGATGATGTTTTCTTTTTATGGGCTGGTGATGTTACTAATTTGAAAACTTTTGTAGAGCAGATGAATGGAATGACTGGATTTCTAAAATTTACTCTGAATTACTCTGCGGAAAAGATAGAATATTTAGATGTTTTTGTTAAAAGACAAACTGATGGTAATATAAACACAGGAGTATATAGGAAAGAAAGTCAAAGAAATACCTTGTTACATAGGAGAAGCATGCATCCACAGTATACCTTTAGAAATATCATAAAGGGACAAGGTATGCAGGTATCGCATCTGAATGCATTAGAAGAAGGTTTTCATAAAGAATTAAATGTTTTAGAGAGAAGATTGGTTGACAGAGGGTATAAGAAGAATGAAGTTTATCAAAGGCTTAATGATATCCATGATTTGAGATCAAATAGAGCTACTCCATATTTTTCACATAATGAAGCATATATGAATATGGATTTTACACCTACCATACGTTTTGACACACAGATTCCTATGTATTTTACTACAGATAACAATATAGCATTTGAAGCTATTAATAAACACTGGGATATTTTAACTAGAGAGCACTAACTCCACACACACACACCACACAACTACTCAACCTCCTCATCCCCTATGCAATCTCTACCTCATCCTCTAGCAAAAGCAGCTACAACCAAAATCAAACCTAAACCTAAAACCCCTAGCCCTTTTTTCAAATACCATTGGAAAAATCCAAAAAACAACTTCCTCTCGAACTGAACACTTACCTATTGCTTTTTGTGTTTGTTTTTTTAAGAAAAACTCAGAAGTTACCTAAAAGCCCTGGATGTCCCTGCTCTAATCCTGACTAAAATAAATTTCCATCTTCTGTTCCTTCCTTTCTCCTTGCTCCTTCTCCTTCCTTTTACTTTTTCTTTTTACCTTTACCATTACAGACTGCTCCTTGTCATCATCTTTACCTCTCTAATCTACTCTAACTCTGTTATCTATTTATATCTGCTCTATCTGCTAATCTTTTTCTTTCTTTCTTTAACTTCCCTTCCTCCTTGGTATTAAAACATGTTTAGAATGTTCATCATTGTGTTACTTAGATTTGCTAGAAAAAGTTATGTTGTTCTTTCGTTAACATATCCTTTTCTTTTTTACCTTTTCACTGTTTTTTTGTTTTTTAGATATAGGTAACAATGTGTATTATGTCATTTGTCCTAATGATGTATCTTTCTTTTTTATATGTAGAGCTTTTTTTTCTCCCCTGAAAATGGAAATATATCCAGTTGGACTAGCCCGGTCAACAAATGTAAAATAAAATAAAATAAATAAATAAAATAAACTACTGATCCAGCAATACATGAAACAGTGGGAGACAGACCAAAGTTTAGGTTCAAGAATAAACCGAACCTGAAAAGATTATTATGTCACCCCAAAACTAAGAATATCCAACTAGAGAGGAAAATGAAAGGAACTTATCCTTGTGAACAATGTAATTTCTGTACATATATTGATTCTAGTAGTAGTTTTATTCATCCAGACATAGGAAAACAGTTTAATTTTTCTTTATATGCTAATTGTAATACCCCTCATGTGGTATATATGGCAATTTGTAATGTATACCGGTCATTTTATGTAGGGAAGACTAACAGACTTTTGAAAAAATGTATAGGGGAACATCTTTATGCCATTAGAATTATGTCACCTACTAATGCGTTGGCCAAGCATGTGATGAATTGTGGTAAAGAACATCAGTTTAGATTTTTGGTAATAGATGTGATCTCATCTAGTATAAGAGAAGGAGACATTCAAAATGCTATAGAGAAAAAAGAGACTTGTTGGATTATGAGACTTAGGGTTGATAGAGGTAGTGGCCTTAATGAGAGGGCTTTGTTGAAGCCCATTCTTAAGTCCAGAAAAAATGTTAAAAAATTATTTAGTTATAATTATCTAGTTATAATTTTAGCTGGCTATGACTATTTTAAAATTATTCTTCTGTGTACCATTTTGGAATATTTCAGGCATTAATTTGCTGTTATAACTGTTGATGAAATCACATTTTTAGAAAAGGTTTGGTATATGTAAGGTTATTATATCTCATATATAATTTTATTTTAGTTTATTTGTTATACATTAACATACTAGGTTTTTTTGAAGTTTTTATTTAGGAATAATCATGTTATTATTAAATTATGTAGTGTAGGATTATATGACTTAAAATTTTTTTTCTGAATATAATTGAATACATTTTAGGATTGGTTGATTTAATGTATTTAAGCACCATTGATGTTCTTGCACTTTATTGGTCTGAAGAAGTGAAATGTGAGAGCACTAACCTGTGCACAAATAAAAACTTTTTTCTAAATCGTGGATACTGGAGCCTATTTTTAACCGTGGTTGTTTCTGCTACCTTATATATTTCTGTTGTTTTACTTTTTACTATTTTGGTAGCGGAACATTCGCTCAGTGGGTAGTACTATTGTTCATCTCAAGTTCATATAAAACATTTAATCATGATTCATTATGATTAACATTCATTAATAATTAGTCTACAAACACACCTATAGTTTTATAAATTTTCTTCTCAATACACTGATAACTATGATAATACAAACAACATCATTCAACCCAGTGGATTGTCTGCATCAGTAATTTGTTGCCAATAATACACCCTACGTTCAAGTTTGTTCTTCGAATCACGACCCCTTCATCTTGCCCTACTTTTTCCAGTATTGTAAATATAAATTCAACATCCTTAAGGCTTAACATGACAAAAAGGGGCATTATTTTTATCCCCTTTTGCAATAGAATAAATATGCTGGTATATTCTAGTTTTTAAAGCATTCTATATTTTACAACAGGGTAAATATATCACCCCTGTTATACAACAATTGTATTGTCCATACAGAAGTAAATCTAACAAATTTCTAGCTTTGTCACCCTCAATATTGCAATCGATATATTTTCTTCGGGCACATCTGCCTCATTTATGTGTTCCCCTATATAAAAAGTATAATCCTTCATTACAATGGCATTTTTATAGACAAACATTGATTCATTACCTACTATGTCTAAGGGTATGCCGAAATAAAAAGTTCAGCCCAATTTTTTTTTCAAACTGTTTTAATTGCCTCTGAATCCAAGGCATAACAAACAACACATGCTCAATCAAAGCCTTCACTGTTATCGTCATTTTTGGTACATGATTTAAACATCTCACAAGTCCCACTGTATATAAGTGGTTGATAGATGGATGATCTACCTTGTCTTACCTCTGTAGACTTATCGGTAATATCCCCGGATATCCTCTTGTTAACAGCATATCCTTAAATATTGCTGTTTCTGTATTAAAAAATCTCATCAAAGGAAGTTAATCTTGCCATTCTCACCAGTTGACCTTTATTAAGACCTTTCTACATGTGGAAAGGATGACAACTGGTATAATGTAACATGTTACTAAAAGTAGGTTTCCTATAAATACAGGATTGCCATCAATTTAGTGCAAGGTTCTTACTTATAGTAACATGCAAATAATCAATTGTCTTGCAGTCACATTTATAAGTAAACTTCATAAAGTTTGCAAAGCTATCCATCCATGACAACAAATCATACAAGGTAGACAAACTGATTTTCCATATCAGGAATATATCATCCAAAAACCTAAAATACATTGCAAAATTCTTGAAATATTCACTTTTAAATAAAAAATAAGCTCTCAATGCCAAAGGATAATGTTTGCAAAAATGGGGACATAGAATGCTTTAAAATCTAGAATGTATCAGCATATTTATCATGTTGCAAAAGGGGATGAAAATAATCCCTTTTTTCCGCATGTCACTGGATGGTGAGTTATATTTACAATACTTTAGAAAGTAGGTAAGATGAAAGGAGTGGAGACTGGAAAAAAATTGTAAGTGTGGAGTATTATTGGCAAAAGATGACTGATGCAGCCAATCCACCAGGTTGAATAATGTTATTAGCATTATCAGTGTATTGAGAAGAAAATGTAAAAAGCTATAGGTGTGTTTATAGACTAATTATTAATCATAATAAAATGTTTTATATGAACTGATTAATTAGTGGAATTATTTAGTGGAACATATTTAGCCACTTGAAGATGATGTTATTTTTAGGCGAACAACTAACAAGCATTTAAATGTTGAGTTATATGTGTTTTTAATGTTCTGATAAAGTCCAGTTAGAGAAAGATGAAAGCAATTAATGCTGTAATGCAATAAAAAAGGTTTTATAAAGCTTTAATTGTGTGATGATCTCTGATTTGGTGACTGGTGCTCAATCTTTTCGTATTATTCTTTTTTTTTTTTGTTTGTTTTAAGAGTGTTGGTATTTGGTGCATTTGTTTTTTTGTTGGATCAACAGACACATGCTGGTCGTAAGTTAGGTCACTGTTCACATAAGTTCCCAAATCCTGAACAACTGGGTCAACATTTAGAGTAATATTGCCAATGTGGTAGCTCCCCATGGTAGATGACTTCCCAAAGAATACAATAATGCATTTTTTGGCATTTATTTTCAGACCATGATTTTGATGCCAGATATTTATTTGAGACAAACCATCCTGCAGCATGGGTAAGTCAGCTGGGGATTCAATGAGTGCTCCAAGCTTACTGTCATCTGCAAACTTAGTCAATCAGAGCCCTTTGATATTGGCTTTTGCTTCAAAAAAGTAGATACCAAACAGGAGATGTCCCAGTGCAGAACCACAGGGGACTTTGCTAGTGACTGATCTCTTTGGACATAACTTCCACATTTTGATTATCTGCATCCTATTTGTCAGCTAGCTGGCAATCCAGTTGGTGACATAGGGGTTTATTCCCAGTTTATTTAGCTTTGCTACTATGCCTGAGTGAGGAATTGTGTCATACTCTTTGGCCAGGTGAAGGTATCAGTGTGTACTGTTTTGCCTTCATCCATTGCTTTGGTGACCTTTGCAAAAATTCCACCAGGTTGAGTAAACATGACCTGCCCTTGATGAATCCAAACTGAGATGAGCCAGTCTTTGGAGATTCCCTATGTCCTGATTAATTCCATAAGTTTTTTCAAGGCTTTACATACAGTGGATACAAAATGTATACACACCCCTGTTAAAATGCCAGGTTTCTGTGATATAAAAAAATGAGACCACAATAAATCATTTCAAAACTTGGCCTACCTTTAATATGACCTATAACCTGTACAATTCAATTGTAAAACAAACAAATCTGTTAGGGGAAAAATATAAAAAATAAAAAACGTACAATATGCTGGTTGCATAAGCATGCATACCCTTAAACTAATACTTTGTTGTGTATGCACACCCTTAAACTAATACTTTGTTGAAGTACCTTTTGATTTAATTACAGCATTCAGTCTTCTTGAGTAGGCATCTATCAGCATGGCACATCTTATCTTGGCGATATTTGCCTACTCTTCCTTGGAAAAGTGCTCCAAATCTGTCAGATCGAGAGGGCATCTCTTGTGCACAGCCATCTTCAGGTCACCTCACAGATATTCTTTTGGATTTAGGTCTGGGCTCTGGCTGGGCCATTCCAAAACTTTAATTTTCCTATGGTGAAGCTATTCTTTTGTTGATTTGGATGTATGCTTGGGGACATTGTCGTGTTGAAAGGTGAAATTCTTCTTTATCTTCAGCTTTCTAGCAGATGCCTGAAGGTTTTGGGCCAAAAGTGACCGGTATTTGGAACTGTTTATAATTCCCTCCACCTTTTCTAAAGCCCCAGTTCCAGCTGAAGAAAAGAACCCCCAAAGCATGATACTGCCACCACAATGCTTCACTGTGGGAATGGTGTTCTTTTGGTGATGCAAAGTGTTGTTTTTGCACCAAATGTACCTTTTGGAATTGTGGCCAAAAGGTTCAAACGTGGTCTCATCAGACCATAACACATTTTCCCACGTGCTTTTGGGAGACTTGATATATTGTTTTGCAAATTTTAGCAGGGCCTTGATGTTTTTCTGTGTAAGAAAAAGCTTCTGTCTTGCAACCCTACTCCATAGTCCAGACATATGGAGAATACGGGAGATTGTTGTCACATGTAGCTCACAATTAGTACTTACCAGAAATTCCTGCAGCTCCTTCAGTGCTGCTATAGGCCTCCTGGCAGCCTCCCTGACCAGTTTTCATCTTGTCTTTTCATCAGTTTTGGAGGGATGTCCAGTTCTTTGCAACATCACTGTTGTCCCATATTTCCTCCACTTTTTGATGACTGTCTTCACTGTGTTCCATGGTATAGCCAATGCTGTAGAAAAGTTTTTGTACCCTTCTCTTGACTGATACCTTTCAACAATGAGATCCCTTTGATGCTCTGTAAGCTCTGTGAACCATGGCTTTTTCTGTAGCAGGCAACTGAGTAAATGTCAGGAAAATCCTACTAGGAGCTGAACTTTATTTTAGCTTAATAAGAGTCTCTTTAATTGATGGCAGGTGTGAACCCAAGAAGACTGACCCCAGGATTCATTGTGCCAGGTGCAGGCATAGCGTAGGCGTTCCAACACCAAATATGGCCGGCGAGCGATCCAAGTACGAGTTGTTTCCATGTGCACTTCCTGTGTACACTGCGCCCGCACAGCTCCCGGCCCCTGTATGCTAATTACCCCTTTTGCAGCAGTGTAGCATGCAAATGAAGGTATTTAGCAATCCAGGAAGTGGTGCAGGCATAGTGTAAGCATGCAGAAATGTAAACCATAAAAAATGGTTTACATTTTTACAAACATAAAATCAGAGCCATGACGGCCAACCAAACACATGTATTATATTGTTAATATATGCCAATGGCTAAATATATAGCCATTGGCATAAAAAAATGTACAAAATATAAAAAGAACATTTAATTTTATTTTTCGCACTATTGCAATTTTAAGTGCAGGGCAGAGGAGCACAAACCGGATCACAAGGAATAAAACTGCAATGTAACACATATCATGATTTCCCCATAATAGTCAATGGCAGGCATGTTACACCACACCTTGGTGCAAGGGTTGCTAAGGGGCTGTGACAGTGTTTTGCGCAGTAGCTAGGAATTAGTAGGCAATGCCATGCAAATGAGAGGAGTAATAGTGAATCACAAATTCCCTGCTGGTGTAAGGATGCACCTCACAGTGTAGCGTTATAACACCGAGGTGTGCCCTTGAGATAAAAATGACATCAAGAGAGGGATGTATCACCTTTGCTGTAAGCAGATTGGAGTATTGCTAATCTGGTTTTCCTGTAGCTAAGCAAAGCTGCAGGAAAGGGGTGTGTTGAACTGGCTATAGCTTTGCATAGCTGACAGCACACAAGGTAACTGAGTATGCATGTGAATGGAGATTAAAACGTGTTTAAACTCGGTAAACGGGTTTGCGCGGCGCGCACTGGAGCTGAAACAGGAAGGATACAGAAAAAAATATGGAAATGCTGCAGCAGGGAAATTGGAGTACAAATGACTAATTAACACCTAGAAACCTACAGTGGGCCATTGACAACAGCTAACAAGGCTGCAAGCAACTACCTGCAGAACAAGAAAGGGGAGGGGCTGTACTGCAAAAAAAAAACAGTAAAGTGTCACAGCAGAACAAAGCAGAATTGCATTATAACAGCTACAAAACACATTTTCCAACACATGACTGGGTAGGGAAAGTACAAAACAAGAAAGTTGGCAGGTGGATGCATGCCTGACAATGGGAGGGGATCCAGGTTTAAAAGTGAATTAAAGGGCAACAGATTGATCAAGGCAGGCAAGCATAACTCCACACTACAGGCCCCACAGTTGCAGTACTCACTGTAAAATCTATAATTAAGATACCCTGCAGCTGGAATTGCTCATATACAGCCAATGACATCAGCAGCATCCATAGCACAATAGTATAAAGCGTGAAAGCACCTCACACACACTTGTGTATTCCCATACACTCTGCACCATTGGTGTATACATATGGGGAACTTTTAATATGTACATGTTAGGGGCTGCCATAGATTTCATCCACCAGCATGTTTTGGAGACTGAAGGTGGTGTGGAGTATGATGCTGAGAACCACCTGAGGCACCAGAGGAGGAGAAGAGTGTTCAGACCCAGGATAACCTACCAGGGGCTACATGATCTGGAGATAGTAGAGCGTTACAGGGTGGACAGGGACATCCTACAGCAACTTGTGGAGCTGTGCCGGCCACACCTCAGAGCCATAACAAACAGAGGGGAACCCATCCCAGTGGATACGAAGGTATGTGTAAGCCTGAGAATACTAGCCACAGGTACCTTTCAAAAGCCAACTGGGGATATCATGGGGATCTCACAGCATCAGCATCCAGGGTACTTCACCAGTTCCTGGATGCCATGTTACCACATGCCAATGAGCACATATACTTCCCTCGAACACAGGAGGAGATGGCCAGCAATATGCGTCGCTTCCACTATGTGACAGAATACTCAGAGGTACTGGGTGCAATAGACTGCAAGCACATACACATCAAGTCACCACCCGGTGAGCAGGGTACGCGCTACATAAACCGCAAGAGATACCCCTCCATCAACTGCTAGGTCATATGCAATGCCCAGGGCATTATCATGGATATGTGTGCTGGCAGCCCTTGAAGCTATCATGACTCCCACATCTGGCATGCCTCACAGCTGTATCAGGTATTTGCCAGGGGGGACATCTCAAATGGTCAACTGGTGGGGGATGCTGGCTATGCACTGGAACCGTGGATGATGACTCCCATCAGAAATGCACACACACCCATGCAAGAATGCCATAATGAGGCATATGCACAAACCAGAATCATCATAGAGCATGTGTTTGGGATGCTGAAATCATGGTTCCTTTGCTTGGACATATCTGGTGGAGCCTTGCAGTACTCTCCAGGCATGTGTGCCCACATCTTCATAGTATGTGCCATGCTACACAATATGATCCTGCGGAAACAGCTGCAGCAGGGACAGAATGGTGAAGGCCCTCACAGCCCACCATCATTGCCAAGAGCCCCACAGGCACAAAGGTACTTAGACCACGAACACCCTGAGCCAGCCCCAGTAGGCAGATGGAGGCATGGCCAGTATGCCCATGCCTTGGCAAGGAGGGAACGTATAGCACACACACACTGACAGTGTAGGCACCTAGGGACTGACACCTTTCTCCACCTGCACATGCAGTAAAAATTGATGGCACACACACAATAGACTACCTGTAAATTGTCATGTATAGGCAGTCTAGTGTGTGCATCCAACATAGGCAGCCCTCAACTATTGCACACACAACTGCTATTGGCACAAGGTAAATCAACACCTGAACAGTAAATTAAGCTATCAGCATGTGCTGCTACTGTATGTATATGTTCATAGATTCATAGGTAGGTACTTGGCTAACTGCCCAAGGGCATTCATAAGCCTAGCCAAAATGTGTCAGCTTTTGCCACCCCATTGATTAATTAACTGTCCCTCTGTGGAGCAGAGCCAATGGCGGGATCCCTGGGATGTATCTACTGTTCCCCATCCGCTCCTCAAGGTTTCTCTTGAAGAGTGTTAGTGAGGGGCTCTGTATAATGTAATTAGGGATGTTGTTCCAAAGCATGGGGAGTGTCTGTAACAGGAATCTGTCCCTCAAGCATGTTCTAGTTATTGTTGTGGCAAGGTTTAGCTCACTACAGTGTGTGGCTCACTGTGACATGGCTTCCCATAGGTGGAGCACATCCATTAAGCCTGAGTTGGACATGGCTTTGTTGGCCAGCAGAGATCATCTCTGAGTAAACAAGATGCCACTGAGTAAAGCAGAAGTTTATTCAGTCTGGCTGCATAGGACATATGTTTGAGGCCAGTAATCCTCTTGGCAAGGTACATATGTGGACCTTCCAGCTGTTGGAAGTGTCATCTGAGGTACATCCCAAATGGGTTATCATACTCTATGATGGGATGGATGAGTGATGAGTAAAGGGGCACTATAACCTCAGTATGTCTAGATGTGAACCCTTTAGTAATCAGATGACCTACATAGAAGGATGTCCTAACTACTTTGGAGATATGAAAGATCACTATCTATCTTAGTCCCCAGGTCCCCTATTACCTCATCTGTATTAAGGTGGCTGCCACTTATGTGTTAATATGTGGGTGTTTAGTTTTTCCCAAATGGAATGACCATGCAGTTTGTGGCAATTAGCTTGAGGCCATGACTTTGACACCATGTCGGTCTCTGTGAGGCCCTTTGAAAGCTGTCTGTGTCAGCTGGACTGTCAATTATGGCTACCAGTTTGCAGTCATTGCCAAACATGGTCTGCCATAGTCCACCTGTGTTTGTCTGTACCTCTGAGAAGTATATGCCAAACAGTAGGGGTCCCAGGTCTAAGTCCTGTGGTGCACCAGTTGTGACTGGTTAAGCGTTGGACCTGGAGGCTGCTAGTCTTACCGTGTGGGTTCTGTGTGTAAGCCTGTTGGCAACCCATCTTGTGATGTATGGGTTCATGTACAGGCTGGTGAGTTTATCAATAATACCTGAGTGGGCAATAGTGTCAAAAGCCTTGGCGAGGTCCAGGTAGTATGTGTGAACCACATCTCCCCTCATCTAATGCCTTGGTGACTCTCTGTAAGATGTCAAACAGGTTCAGTAGGCATGATCTGCACTCAACCAAGCTGACCTGGGTTGGGTCAAGTGTTTGGAGGTAACCAATGTCTTTGTTAATGAGTGCCATGAGGATGTGCTCCACAGCTTTGCAGACCAGGCTAGTCAGGCTTATGGGGTGGTAGTTACCGTGGTCAGTTGTGTTTCCACCTTGGTGGAGTGGAATAACCATTGATATGCACCATTGTATGGGCATGTAGCCTGTGTAGAGGCTTAGGTTGAAAAGCTTAATTAGGTGGTGGGTTAGTTCATCTTTTATTGTTTGGAAGATGTAGTCTGGAATACCATCTGCCTCCATTGATGCTGTGTTTTGCCATTTGAGAGGGCTATTTCCACCTGTGTGTCTGATGTCTGGGATACTGTACTTTAGGGGTATTGTTGTGGACTCTTTAGGGGGTGAAGTTTGCACTGAATGTATCTGCAAGGATGTTGGCGATATTAGTAGGTTCAGTATATTTTGTGCTATATTGCACCGGCACAGTGCAAATGTATGTGTTACTACTTAGATCCTTGACATAGCCAAAGAAGGCTTTGTGGTTATCTTTCGAATCCTTGCCTATTTTCCTGTTGAAGTTAGCTTTGGATGATTTCATGAGGGACCTAAGTTTCTTACTAATACTGGTCACGGATGTCTGCCCTTCTTGGGATTTACTGTTTTTCTGGACTACTGTCCTACTTCTGTTGTATAGCCTTTTTATTACAGGGGTCCACCAGACTGGTGTCCTTGTCTTGGAGGAGCGAGTCTTGGTTTATCAGTGATGGCACAATCCATACATCCTTGCAGGTGCTTATAGAGTGCATTTGTAAATCTTTCTGTATCTTGAGTAGTGTTTTCGCTTACCATGGGGCTGTGAAACCACCCACCTCTGTCTTTAGTAGTGTGAAGTTAGCTGTAGGAAAGGTTTTCACTGTGGTTACCTTGGATGGGGGAGATGGTTGGGTGTGGACATCATCAGTGAATAGTTCATGGTCAGATATAACTAGTGACCGGTTTACCTCTGCTGTGGTGTACCTGTCACCCATGTTGGTGATTACCACTTCTAGTATGTGTCCACCTCTGGTTAGGGAGTTTACCATCTGATACAGGGCATTTGAGGTGATAAATTCCAGGAAGCGCTGGGCCTGGAAGTGAGTACTCGAGTAGGTTTCCCAGTTAATGGTAGGGTAGTTGAAATCGACCAGTACCAGGGTATCCAGTAGGATGGTCATGTTTTCCACTGTCTCCAGGTAGGTGGAGTGGTGGTCTTGGGTCATGGAGGGTGATGTGTAGCAGGCCACAGTTTGCATTGCAGTTGAAGTGGATGTTAGCTGCACATGGATGATCTCAGAGATATCATGCTGCCCCACTAATCTGAAGGTGTAGGTATCCCTGATGACTATGGATAGACCCCCTCCATGTCTGTGTTAGTCCATGTTCTGTGGCCAAAATGTGTGGTATGGGTTGTAGTCTGGTACTGCTGGTGTGCTCTCAGGAGCCTTAAAACATGTTTCAGTTAATGCACAAATGTTGACGTTGTCCATACTGAGGAGTGCTGTGAGTGCGTGCATTTTATGATTACAACTCCTAGCGTTGAGTAGCATAACCCTCATTGATTTCACTATTGTGCTGTTTACGGAGGTGGGGTTCACCTGTGAGACTTGCCTAAAAAAGGCACCATGGGGGCGCCAATAGCCTTGGCCAGTATTCAAAAGCCTAAGGTTGACACAGACAAGCCGGTATCATATTGTTGCATGCATGTTTCCCATCTGTGCTTGTTTCTCATTTTTCCTGTAGGTAGCCCACTGGTAAGCAATAGAAAGCATTAAACTGATACAAATCTTCTAGCTTCCAAGATAGGCTTTTGGAATGATTAAGTCTCAGTGTTGTGTATGTTCTTGCTGTACTTAACTGTTTTCTGACTACATGGTGATTTTTCACCTTATATTGTGATCTGAAAGCTCTTTTTATTCACATGTTATTTCTGTGATGGCCTGCACTTTAGAGGTTCACAGATAGTAGTAGGCTATCTGCCCAAGGGCATTTAGAAGCATAGCTACAGTATGTTGGCTTTCTCTGCACCATTAATGAAGTAAATGAGCCTCTGTTAAGCATAGCCAATGAAGTGATTCCAGGCAGAGTTGCCGGAAGCTGTTGAAGACTGGGGTGGCGGAGGGTGATAGGGGCACTTAGTGATCTAAAAAGGGCATGTTAACATGAAAAATCAGCACCATTCAATTTCCCCAACAGGTCTTGCAGCTATAAAACTGGAGGTGCTCCCCACCCCCTGGCTATATGGTTCTGGGACACATGATCTCAGGGGTGTATATTCTGTTACCTATTCACACATCAAGGTTTCTCTTGAAGTGTGTCAGTGAGGGGCTATGCCTAATGTAGTTAGAAATTTAATTTATAGTCTCTCATTTCATTTGTTATGTTTTGATTTCAAGAGTAAGTGAAGCTCAGTGGGTTTTGGCAGCTCCGCCCTTTGCTTAACCCAGCTTACACATAGAAATCATCTAAATAGAAAATAGGCAGAAAGAACGTTAATGTCAATAGTGTAATGGTTACAGCATTCACATAGTATCTGTGCATTTGTGATTCAAATCCCAATAAAGTCAGATATGATTTTCATGTTAAAAAGTATACCTTAACCACAGCTTGCATATTTAGGTAGTATTCTTCAGTATAATAAACATTTGAAACACCCATATAATCCCATGTGTGCCGGAGAGTAAAGTCAGCAGAGATTGTAATGTTATGTAAGCACATAGTGAGATGTTACTTCACTGAAATGTATATATCCTGAGAAGTTAGCAAATGTGTCCATGTTTGCACGCACAGGTTATATGTTTTTAAATTTTATTTAACCGTGTTTAACTGCTGTTTTAATGTCACACAAACACTTTTAAACATGCTTACAACTGCTTAAATGAGCCTTATTTTGGAGTAAAAAACATTTTTAAATCATCACAGGTCTTGAACCCTGGACCATGCACACCATAGTCATGGGACTTACAACTAAGCCATCTGAGCTTTACACATGTTTCATGGTCTTTAGACTACACCTTTTACTATAGGCATTCCACAGTATTGACCACAAATGAGACAGTCACTTTGTGTACATATGTACAGTACATTGTAATGTACTGTTTTTGTGAAAGCATATACAAGTCTACATATGTATAACTGTTAAAAATTAATACTAAATATATATATATATATATATATATATATATATATATATAGATATATATGCATGTCAGTGATGTCTGCACATATATAGCTATATATATATATATATATATATATATATATATATATAAACATCTATGAACACACTTCGTGACACAGAAGCAATCCAAAGGAATTGAAGTGTACACAAAACACATGCAGCTCTGGTATTATAACTATTAATATTAACTTAATTCACCATAGACGTGATGGTTGTTGTGTATGTGGAGATTGGGGTGGGGGAAGAATGATGGGTAATGAAATCATGCATCAAGGAGAGCCTAGGTTGGATGTTCAATAAGTGAACTGGAGGGGTATACATGGAGTATGGGGACAATATAAAAAGGACACAAAACAAGAACCTTTCTCATTCATAATACACCCTGTCATGTCACATTGCAACACTTAATTCCACAAACATATGAATATTAACAAGTACCATACATATGTACACCAACTGACTGTCACATTTGTTTTCAGTAGTGAGGAATGCCTGTAGTAAAATGTATATTCTAAACACCATAACATTTGTACATATCTCAGATGCCTTAGTGGTAAAGTCAGTGATTGTGGTGTTCATGGTCCTGGTTCAAGGGCTGTTAATTTATTTTGAGGGCCAGAATAACGGCTGTTGGATCAGGTTGATTAAGGTTTTAAGCAGTTGTAAATGGTTTTGTGTGGGTTTGTATGACAGTAAGCGGCGCATAAACATGGTTAAATGGATAAGCACTTCACAGGTGTAACCTTTGCTTACCATCAAGCAGACCACAGCCAAACTTACAGCTGCTTAAATGTGCGTTAATCAAACTTTCCCT
Source organism: Protopterus annectens (assembly GCF_019279795.1). Taxonomy (NCBI): domain Eukaryota; kingdom Metazoa; phylum Chordata; order Ceratodontiformes; family Protopteridae; genus Protopterus; species Protopterus annectens. The sequence continues at coordinate 331,157,010 of NC_056735.1, forward strand.
ACCAGTACCTGCTCTGAGAGGTAAAATAATAACCACTTCCAGGATTAGAACCCGCAAACATGTACACCATCCTCAGAGTAACCTACCAGTAAGCTACCTGAGATGTACCTATACCAGCTGTGTATTCAGACAGGTTAAAACACAAAAGGGAGGATTGTGTGGAAATAGGACAAACCGCCATGTACCCAATGAAAGGTGCATGCTATCTATACACACACACACATATATATATATACATATATACATATATATATATATATATATATATATATATATATATATATATATATATATATATATATATATATATATATATAATATATACAGATCTACACACACATATATATATATATATATATATATATATATATATATATATATATACATATATATAGATAGACAGATAGATATATATATAGAGAGAGAGAAATATAGAGAGAGATACATAGATACATGTCGATATATAAAGATATACATATATGTAGATATATAGATAGGTTAAAACATCTATGGAGGTACATATAAACTTATGCAATAATATATATTATATATATATATATATATATATATATATATATATATATATATATATATATACATGCATACATGTGTGTATACAGCATCTGAAGTGTTCAAATCTGAGTATAACATGGACCATAGCAATCACACATTCTGCCACCCCCAAACAATATGAACATAACATATGAAGTGCATATACCAATACACTATTACAAATATGTTCTATGGACATGAGCCAAATAGGGTTAGTCACCAACACTGACATCCCGCTCACCAGGCTGAACAAGAAGAAGGTCACGGTGAGCTGCCTGTCGGGCGCTAGGATCCACCACATAACACACGCACTCAGGTCACTCCAAGGCAAGTACAAATATGACTCAGTCATTGTCCATGCTGGTGTGAATGACCTGAGACGTACCTCCCTGGACTACATGAAAAGAGACATAGAGGAGCTCTCTGAGCATGTAGCCCAGGCCGGTATGACCCTGACCTTGAGTAGCGCCTTACCCTCACCAAGAATGATGCCACAATATGAAGACAAGATGATCAATTTCAACAATTGGCTTAAGTATTGGTGTCATTCAAAGGGGATCCAATGCCTGTCAGCCTGGGATGACATGCTCGACAAGCCACAATGTTTCGCTAGGGATGGCTTGCACCTGTCACGTCTGGGCTTTTGGATATTGGCAAAGGCTCTTGCTACCCCCATAGTGCCTTTTTTAGGCAAGGCTCAAAAGACAAACCCACCTCCATAGGTATCACAAGGGATAAGAAACTAAGAGTAATGCTACTCAACGCCAGAAGTCTAAACCTCAAGATGCACGCACTCAAAACTCTCCTTAGCATGGAGAACATCGATATCTGTGCAGTAACAGAAACCTTGTTCAAGGCTCCGGAGAGTACTCCAGCACTACCAGGTTATACCTCATACCATGCTTTTCGGCCCCAAAACTTGGACCGAACCACAAAAGGAGGGGGAGTATCAATATTCAAAGATACCCACATCTCCAGGTTGGTGGCACAGCACGAAGCATCAGAGACTATCCATGTGCAACTAACAGTGGGTAAAACTGCCTTCCAGTTTATAGCCTGCTACAGACCACCCTCCCAAACCCAGGAACCCTACTCAGCCTTCCTGAGAACACTGGAAAATATGAAGGTCTCTCCAAACACCATTATACTGGGCGACTTCAACTACCCAAACATAGACTGGGAGCATTACTCTAGCTCCAACACCCTAGCCCAAAGGTTCCTAGAATTCATAAACTCAAATGCTATGGAACAACTTGTTACCACTCTCATGAGGGGAAAACATACTGGACCTGATCATCACCAACATGGGGACTCTCTGCTCCAGACCAGAAGTGCATCCCTCACTGGTAAGATCAGACCATAAACTAATCTCACTGGATATTCACATCCCGACCCCACCCCCTCCCCAAAAAAACACAGTGAAAAACTTCTCTAAAGCAAATTTCACACTCCTCAAAACTGAGGTGGAATCATTCAAAGCCCCCAGGCCTGTGGAAAATACGGCCCAGACCGCAGAATCCTTTATAAACGCATTCTATGAACACCTTCAGGAATGCATGGATCATGCAATCCCATATAAAACCAAGACCCAATCCTCCAAAGGCAGACGTCCTGTCTGGTGGACCCCAGCCATAAACAAACTATACAATAGAAGGAGGAAGCTACTACATGATAGAGCAAAATCCCAAAAAGGGAAGGCATCTCTGATCAGTATTAGCAAAAAAACTACGGACACTCATAAAATCGTCTAAGGCCAGCTTCGAGAGAAAAATTGCACAGGACACTAAGGATAATCATAAGGCTTTCTTTAGTTATGTTAGGAACCTGGGTGGGAATTCCCAGATATGCTCAGAATTATTCCAAAATGACAAAAAATGCACCGAACCCACAGACATTGCCAACATCCTAGCTGACAGGTTCAGCGCAAACTTCTCCCCTCCCCACCAAAAGGGCAAATATCTATCCCAGCAGAGTGCTGCCCCCCTGACATCTCAGATGTTCAGGTAAGGGGCACCCTCTCCAAAGCAAAAAACACAGCATCAATGGGACCAGATGGTGTCCTGGGCTGCGTCCTACATGAACTCCAAGAAGAGCTAAACCCAAACATAAAACTACTGTTCAATCTCGCCTTACTACAGGATATGTACCCAAAGAGTGGCGTACAGCAACAGTGGTCCCTCTCCACAAAGGTGGTGCCTCAACGGATCCTGGAAACTATCGCCCCATAAGCCTGACTAGCTTGGTCTGCAAATCTATGGAAAGGATCATCATGGACCTCATAAGTAAAGATATTGGGGACCTACAGACACTGGATCCTACCCAGTTCGGCTTTGTTAAGGGCAGATCCTGCCTCTTAAACCTGGTCAATTTCTTTGAAACAGTCACCAAGGCCATTGACGAGGGGAAGGTGGTCCACACAGCCTACCTGGACCTCACAAAAGCCTTCGATACAATACCCCACTTGGGCATTATAGATAAGCTCACCAGCTTAAATATAAACCTCTATGTCACTAGATGGGTTGCAAACTGGCTCAAGGACAGAACCCACATGGTTAGAATTGCTGGAGCCATGTCAGACTCCAAACCAGTTACAAGTGGCGTCCCATAAGGCTCAGTCCTGGGACCTCTCTTGTTCGGTATATATTTCTCAGAGGTACAGGCAAACACGGAAGGACTGTGGCTGACCAAGTTCACAGATGACTGCAAACTGGGTGCCATAATCGACTCTCCAGCCGACACAAGCATCCTCCAAAAGGGCCTCATAGAAACAGACAACTGGTGCCAGAGCCATGGCCTCAAGCTAAATGCCAAAAAGTGTATAGACATCCCCTTTGGCAAAAACAAAGTGCCCACAAATTACCACATAGGTGGTAATCCATTAAGTACAGAAGAAGTAATTAGGGACCTGGGGACCCAAGTTGATAGCAATCTCTCATTTGACAACCACATGGCCAAAGTGGTTAGAAAAACATTTTATATAGCCCACCTAATCATGAAGGGATTCACATCTAGATCAGGGGAAGTCATCGTGCCTCTTTACTCATCCCTCATCAGGCCCATAATTGAGTACAATGCCCCTTTTGGGATGTACCTTACCAGACACCTGCAGCAACTGGAAAGACCCCAAAAGTACCTCACCAAGAGGATCAAAGGACTCAAACAGATGCCATATGCTGCCCAGTTAAAGAAACTCCAGCTCTACTCAGTGGCATACCACCTGCTCAGAGGCGATCTGTGCCTGACATATAAAGCTATGTCCAGCCCGGAATTAATGGACATGCTGCACCTCAGAAAATCCAAATCCCATCGAGCTACACGCTCGAGAGACTTGAACCTCAGCACTGAAATAAATAGGACATGCTGGAGGGACAAATTCATAACCTAGAGGCTCCCTTCACTCTGGAATAAAATCCCAGTCCAGGTTAGGCAGAGTCCCTCATTGACTCTCTTCAAGAGGAATCTTGATGAGTGGATGGGAGATCGTAGGTTTACCCCGGGTATCACTTCTGTGTCACTGTTAGACAGAGGCACAGTATACTAGCCTCGAAAAAGGGCATAGCAAAATTAATTTAAAATGGGTGGCGAAAGCCAAACACACTCTGGCTAGGCTTATAAATGCCCTAGGGCAGATAGCCTAGTATGAACCTATGAACACAACTACAATTACTGCAAATATCCATGACAGAAATACACAGTCATCTTTCATTTAGCAAAACTTTATTACATTCCGATGTATTGCCAAAAGGATTCAAGGACTAACATTATCTGCATGCTCTACAGGAAGCATTTAACAGTGCCTTAATGAATCGGCCTGCAATTACCACAGTATTAATCCACTAAGGGATAGGTGTTCACATAGGGAAAAAACACCCACACACATATAGAATATGTATAAAAGCAGTTCCTACACAGCTGCATCTGCTATGTACACCCACCAACATCTCCCTCACACCCAAACTAATTACAACAATACATACTGTCATACCATAACCAATTATTCACCCACTGTACGACATCTGCTGAAACCTTGACATACCTGGACAGAGACACAGTAACATGGCCCTATGTGAAATAGTTGCTGTTATACAATGGAACAGCTGCTGATGTTACAGGGTTTGTTTGAACTAATCCTGTTTCAGAGGGTTGAAAAGTAATTACACCAGGAAGTGTTACCAGTTACTGATTATCAGCACAGTATGATACACATTTACACCAAACTAAAGATGTCTGGTGAGCACACTGTAAACCCTCTAAGATAATATGCATAGCCATACAGCCTTGAGCTGGTCAAACATCCTGGCCAGACTGAAACATATGCAGATGTATTAGGTACAGACAAACCCTACACAAGTAGCAATGTTCAGATATATAACAGCAGTACTCACATTTAGACGAAATCCTCTAGGCATTACATACAATATATTTGTGTTTGTCACCATACAGCTGTTGCAATAGATTGCAGACAACCCTTCCAGGCTATCTTCCTCACAAGTAAGGCAAAGGGACAACGCCCAAGTGGAGTACTCAATTATACTCCACTGTTGCCATGGTATTGGCTAATGGAGTAGCTGCACAGCCGATGTGCATGTAATTAACTACATTGGAACACCAATTAGTGATCAGGATAGCACGTTACTGATCTTTAACTATAAAAGGATGCCTTGTCACACATTCATACCATCTGTATATACCTGCAGAACAGTACAAAATATCCAACAGAAGATTGAAACACAAACCGAAAAAGATTAAAATACCAGTCAATAACACCTCCAATTACCAAGAAGGTATGTATAACATTTAGTATATCTGCGTATATAGTACATGTTCTGTAATAATTACAGTGTAATCAATGCATATAGTGGAAATAGCTATCTTGTAGTGATGTATTGTTGAGCAGTAGTAATGCTTGTAGTATTCTATGTGTGTACTGCTGTAGGTCACAAGGCAAATTCCTCATACACCACAAGGGATGATATATATGGGCTTGGAATTCACCAATTTTTTTCCAGCCACTGTCAGTGTCAGGGTTGGTCCAACAAGTATGTGCTATAACAGGGATAGTATATGTTGATATATTGTCACAGTAGACATATGTATGGGTGTATTAGTGAGATGAACATGTCAAAGGTGGGCTTACTATGCAAATATGATTTGCATTATGGGATATTGTGCCAATAACTGTGTAATGTACAGTATTCTAGGCAGATCTGTATTCCATTTTACATAGCATTTCTGTTATGTTATGCAAACATTAGTTATGTTTATTCGCAATCCTCAGTAACAGGATACATATGAGCTGTAGTCATCTGACAGTTTAGCAGCAGGATAGCAAAGAAAATTGGAAGCGCTAGATAACTATCCATGCACATAAGACATGTAATATCCACCTCTCTAGTATCATTTGCAAGCAATAACAGCTGTACATGTGTACATGTTATGCAAATGTGTAGTGACCCTTGTTACAGGGCTGGGCCAAATGGCTATGTGCACACCTACATAGAGTGGATATTGAGAGTAGAGACACACTGGTTGAACATTTAGGTCTGTGTAGTCTAACCTCTCATTTCCAACCTAACAGCTGCTTGCAAATACTGTATGTAAGGTTGTGCACAGTACTGATAATGAAACAAGTTGCATATCATCTTTAACTCCAGTGTAACATCTGCAGTAGGAGTGTAAGATGTAGGAGACTGCTGCTCATGTGTAATAGCTGCTTCATAGGTGATGGCTTACACTATCTGATTACATCCTGATCATGTTGATAGTGGCAGCAGAGTCTATTGATACTTGACTCTGTTTGGGGAGTGGGTGTTCATGCTCAACAGAGCTCATGGTTCTGGTGGATATGTGAGTATATACCCAGAAAAGGATACAGACCTGTTGACACTTGCATCATCTGTAATCAACTATCAGGATGTGATGTGCTCCTCAGATGAGGATTGCTGCTAAAGGTAGCTACTGTGTTTCTGTAATAGCCAGTGTTGTCACATCCATAACACAAATATTTGCATGTGAGCACCACTGTCTAAAACATCTTCATAAGCAATAAGTAAACTAAATACAGTACAGTCCACTAGTCAGCTACTGGTGTTTACTAATGTCAGCTTTGTGTATGTGGCCATCCTGGGGGAATGTAATCTCTATGCCATGTACACTGCCAAACCCACCTAACACCACACCCCACACATTGTCTGGGATGCAGCTACATGGGTAAGCTGGAAGGCAGTCCAGTCTATAGCCATGACTGGACTGGACAGTCATGAGGTGTAGGTTAACACATGCATCTCATCACCACAACCAACACATACCTTTACCAGAACACAACAAGGACACCCACACATACTACCAGAAATCACACACATTCACAGAGGCTTCTAAGTATCTGGCCAAGCAAGAGACCTCCCAAGTTGGAATAGACAGACAACATAATATACAAACTGCATGACATAGTTTGCCAAATTGTGCCATGCCTCAGAACACGTGGCCAGAAACATGCCCAACAGTACTCATTTGTGAATGCAAACTCTAGCACTATGTTACACACCAAGCTATACAAGGGCAACTACCTGTCTGCCATGATTAGCCACATACCCATACACTCAGACCACCTTTTGAACTATACACATGGCTCTGGCATATTCCATGTTGTTGTGCAGGACCTGTGATGCAGTAGCCTGGACTGCATGGAAATGCATGTAGGAACTGTCAGGTCTTGTAGCCCATGCAAGTATGTCCCAAGGCCTGGGTAGCATTCTGCCATTGGCCAGAATGATACTGCAGTACAGGGACAAAAGGATTGTATTCCACAATTGTCTAATGTACTGGTGTAATTCAAAGGGTATCCAGTATCTCTCTGCCTATGATAACATGGTTGACAGACCATGATGCTTTGCCAGACAGGGCCTGCACCTGTCACCTCTGGGAATCTGAATACTGGCTAGTGCTTTCATCATGCAAAGTTCAAGTGAAAGTCCACTGCTGTAACAGGGACAGACAAGCAATAAACTGCGGGTCTCGCTACTCAATGATACATTTCAGAAACTCAGTATAGACTCACTTACGTCAATCCTTAACATGGAGAACATATCTGTGCAGTGACTGTGATATGGTTCAATGCTCCGGAGAGCACCCTTGCATGACCATGTTATAACATATACCTCACCTCTTGGCCATTATCCTTTATTGGAACACACAGGCCACAGGTGCGTCCATATTCCTGAAGGATATGTGCACCCACAAGCTAGTTGCACTTGCATAACTTCAGATGCATTATGCTGAGTAACTACCTTTGTGCCAAAGTGGAATCCAATTTGCATCTTGCGACAGATCACCCACCATACCTCAGAATTCCCAACTGCCATATTGTGCTGCAATGGGAAATATTATGTTTGAGACAGAAAACTATAATAATGGCTACTCTCAACTATCCCATTATGAACTGGGAAGAGTCCTCATGTACCAACACCTGTGATCAATGCATGTTGGATTTCATTGACCCCAATGACCTGGATCACCATAGTCACACAAACAGGGCTAACAGTATGCTGCACATAGTCAGTCTCCAAAGCCAATGTTATGTTTCTTAAGAGCGACGTGGTGACTGTCATAGCACCCATGCAGATGGACAATGCATGTGCAAATGCTGAATCCTACACAAATGCACTTTAAGCACTCACATAAGTGCAGTGATTGTGCCATTGAAATAGAACCAAGATTCAACCAAACACAAACAGAAAGGCAAACAGTGGTACCCTGCCTTAAACTGTACCACAGAAGGTAGTAACTGTTGCAACAGTGAACACACATGAGTGGATGTGATCCCTGGACAGCCTCAGTAAGATGCAGATACACCATATAAAACCACACAAAGCTACTGTGAAATTAATCAGCCACATATTATGAGGTCAACCACAGAGCATTCTATAGCTGTGTCATGAATCATAATGGCAACAACAAGACCTGCCGTGCTTCACAACAATATGGCATGAGAAGTACTGCACCTATGGAAATAGCACTTGTTCATCCAGATAGGATCTTGGATAACCTAAACCCACTCTCACCTCCCCCCAACAGGTAAACATATTTATATATCCATGTACACTACAGAGCCTCTGTAATAACATATGCAGGTACAAGCTGCACTATCTAAAGCCATACATACAGCTTGCATGGGACCTGTCAACATCCCAGGGTGTATTTTACACAAATGTCAGAACAATTTGCTCTCCACATACACATCATGTTCAATCATAGCTTCATGTCAGGCTGTGTACACACTGAATGCTGCACAGCAACAGTTATCACACCCTACAAAGGGGTAGTCACCACTGATAATGGGGAATAGTGCACTACTACCCTGCTGAGTCTGGTCTGTAAGGCCATGAACCTTGATCAACTTATTTGATGTAGTCAGTACAGATGTAGTTGACAGTAAGATTGATTCACACAACATATCATGACCTTGCCAGGTCTTAGAACACCATCATCCATACTGTGTTCCAGCTTCAATCAGTAAACTAGGTGTATATTCCTATGTCACAAGATTGGTTGGCAACTGGACTGCTGACAGAACCAACACTACAGAAGATGTCTGACCAATACATGCACATCAAACCAGTGCCAGCTACAGTAATACAGGGTTCATTCCTGGTACTCCCCCTCTTTGTTATCTATACCGCACAGACTAACACAGAAGGCATCTGCCTATTGAAGTTTGCAAATGACTATGAGCTAGGAACAATAGTTGACTCAATGAGTGCTGCGGGCAACATACAGAAGGGCCTTTGTGGGTCAGATGTGTGGTGTGTGATGTATGGCCACAATCTGACAGCTAAGTATTGCATTGAAATCCCCTATGTTTAAAACCCTGTACCCATGAACTACCACCTAAGCAGTGGTCAACATAATGGAAACTGTGTGTGTATGGGATGCAGCTGGAAAGTAGTCTTTCCTTTGAAAGTCACTTCACCACACCAGTCAGGTAGTCATAAGTGGCATCCCTAATCATGACAGGGTGCCATCCATGAATATAGAGATCATTGTTCAGCCATACTGAACACTCAAGTGACCCATAATAGATCACATATTTCCTTTAAGGGTTATTGGCCATGTTCAGATTGTCTACACCAGCCTTGCCAAACCCTAGCTCCACTATGTAGCATGATGCCTACACTGAATAAAGCCATGTCCAACCCAGAGATGTTGGACATGTTACACTCACACATCCTGATTTCGGATAAACAAATACTTCATGGACATCCACCTGTCTAGTACAAGGATCATAACATGCCTGACAGATCCCTGTCCCATACACTTTACATACTCCTGTCATACTATGCATCCCTGTCCAGCAAAGCTACACATTGTCCCTCTTTGACACATGGTGTGATGACTGCATGGCAAATATATCAGTAACCTTGTGGATCAGTTCTGTGGAACTGCTTGAACTGGCCACTGAAAGCTACTTGTCTGCTGGCTACAGCTAGGTAACCTTTCAGCCTAGGCTCATAAATGGCCCAGGGCATATAGCCTACTAGTTCACTATGACCATACATGCTATAGTTGATATCCAACCCTGCACATACCATCAAGCTAGCCATTGTCCCATGTGTTTCACATGTGCAACACAGGTAATACATGGCAGGATGCTATACTGCTGTACAGTGCCATGTAGATGTATATGGCAAAACACATACATGTAAAACTTTCAGTGAGCACGTCAGCAGGGTCACAGGTCATGTCCCTTATAGCTGTGTATGACTATATATGTGACATATACACAGCATTAAGGTCTCTTGCATTAATGTGAACACATACAGGCATGTGCTGATAGGTAAATACACCAGTACAGGCAAACAGACATGCCCACATCAAGAAAACATCCACATGCAGTATGAGCAATGTCATCACTTGACACACACATATATGGTGATAACATCAAATCACCAGTAAGTGTCAAATGTGTGTGAGTTAAACATGTCAGTAGTGTTAGTGTCATGCAGATTTGCAAAGACATATTTGTAATCATAATAAATGTGATACACATGTATGTGCAGCTGTACTTCTGTACTTCTCTCTGAGCTACTGTGACCTGTCTCCATCATTATGTCTTCTAGGTATGCCACGTGCCAGGCTCCCACCATACACGGGCTTGGAGGATGAGGTCCTCATTCCATACCTCCTTGACAACCATGATACACTCTTCAGCCATGTGCCACAGGATGCACAGCAGTGGGATGCCCAGTGGGAGGAACTTCGCATGAGGGTAAATGATGTTGATGGCCACAATCACACCTATCAGCAGATGCACTGACACTGCACCGACCTCATTAGATGGGCAAAACAGCGTGCAAATGCAATCGCCAGGGAACAAGCTGCAACAGGTGGGGGGCCACTCACCCAGCCCCCACTCACATGTACCGAGGAGCTACTGGCCAACCTGGGGACACCTGCAGAACTTCATCCACAAGCTTTAGCTGGAATTGTGGAGGTGGGTGTCTCACAACCACTGAGCCGGGAGTTGCTTGGTAAGTCACTACTGCACATAGAACGCAACTATAATTCATATAGTTACATGTGTTACTGTACAATATTTAACATAACATCATATGCAAGGCATGTACGTACACATGCCACATACTATAGCTTGCTACTCTATGTATGCACAGATGTGCATACCCCATAGTATAGTCTATTGTACTGGCTTATGTGCTTACATGCACACTGCACCCTGTAGCTATCACACAGGTGTGGATAATGATCTTACTGCTGTGACACTCCTATTTAGGTACCTCTGGCAGCAGCCTGTTGCAGGTGAGAGTGTTATTATTTATCAGGCTTGATAATGCACAGATCATATTAATTACATGCTATTTGCCATGTGGCCATTTAACACACATACGCATAATGTATGGTGGTATGACTGTCACACAATGTCATGTGCTATCTGACATGTCCATGACATTTTGTAGGCTGACTGCAACACTGGTTAACTATCCTGCAAAACATGATATCTTTCATCCCAAACATAAAACCCTTTGTTTGCATAACCCTGTCCTCAGTGGAGCATATGACATCTACGGGTGTATGTCATATGAGACAACACTGACATGCGGAATAGATGCCCATCACAACCATTGGACAAAATATGTTTATACATGGCCATGGAGGATGGCCAGAGACATGAAGCAACACACACAGTAGAAGGGATGTACATGTGTGTACACCCTGTTGTACATTGGCTCGACACAATGCAACTATGGCCTTTGTGTAATGGTGATATTGCAGATGTGACACACTAAACATCAAACAGGCCTGTGCACAGCTTGTGTAGGCATGACATCAAACCACCACATAACATGTCTTGAACATCTTGAGTGTGTCACGACATGAAAGCATCCAAATACATACATGTGTTGCACAACATATACATACAACCACATCAGGACACAGATACAGTACATTCACCTTGCTGGTGTCAGACATCACTGTCATGCTTGCTCCTCATATGTGTGAGGTACACAGATGGCATGTGGGACATGGAGTACTGCTAGGTTAGCCATGTATGGGCATAGTTGCCAGGCATCAGCAATATGGTTTCAGATGTGCAGGGTGTCATCTGTACACCCTTCAGTGACCTGTGTCACACATTCAACATTAGGGTTTTGTGTGTATACACCACAGTGATGTGGGTCACATTCCACATTAGATATGTATTGTATCTGAACACAGTCATGGCTATGAACTGTGTCTGTATCTCACACTGTATAGCAATAATGAAGCCACATGATGCCCTGCAATAGCTATGTACATCAGCTCAATGTGCAGTATGTCACTGTATATCTGTAGGGTGGACTGACAACATTGCATCAGCTGAAGGTCAATGTTAGTATAACACGTCCCTACATTTGGACACCATTACCTCGTTGTATATTTGAAAGGACACCATTGTGTTAAACATGTATGCATGTCAGTCAACACGTCAGCAGAAGACATGTCATACTACATGTGATTGGCAAGGTCATATGCCACACATCAGGATGGTGTACTGTTAAACCTGTGCTGGTCTGTGGCACCATTGCAAAGTAGGAACAGCCATGTCAAACATGTGTGTACAGCCACATGAACATTGTCTGTAGACTCAGCTCAGGGGTAAGCAGAATAATGTTGAACAGACATGCACTGCTGTGAGGGTGATATGCAAGCTAGGGCTCAGGCAAACATAGTATTCACTCAACATACCCTTCTGCTCATGTCGTCGTCACACAGAGGGGCAGTGGCCAACACAAAGCATCAGTGGCAGATGTACACAGGTAAGCGATGGTCTGTTAAAATGTGGGGTATGTTGCACAAAACATGGCAGTGAGGTGCAACAGTGCATAGTGCATGCATTGTGTTGAAGGTTTAGGCCATGACCTACTAACACAAATGGTGCAACACAGGGATGTATGCTAACTACTACTATAATTGTGTAAGGTGCATGCCTTCTGCTATAACACATGCATGATGTTGTGTGCAACACAGGGATGTATGATAACTACCACTATAATTATCTAAGCTGAATGCCTTCTGCCATATCACATGCATGTTGCATGCCGTTGGGTACCATATCATGTGTCTCTGTCTGTGTCTGTCTGTGTGTTTGTGTGTCTGTCTGTGTGTCTGTGTGTCTGCACTGTGCTGTATAACTTGTAATGTACTGTTCTTGTCTGCCCCTCACAGGTGTTGCTGTAAGTGAGTTGCCCTCCTGCGGTCCACCTGATGTAATTGTCCACATAGACTCTAGCAATGATGATGAAAGTATGATTGATGCACAGGCAGGGTTGTCAGGGGCTGAATCTGTGCCATTGGTTGCCATTCCACCTGTATCCCCCTCATCCCCACACACAGTTCTCATGCCTACACATACCCCATCACCAGTGGCCATAGAGTAAGGACAGTCGGTGGGTGGTAGCATGGAACAGGAATGTATGGAGACTATGGAAGGTGTGCCTGCACACCATTATCCCGGCCAACTGACTGGTGATGTCCCACACAAACATGTGCCTAGGGCTGCTTGTAGGAGGACTTCTGGTCATCATGCCCCTGCAAGACATACCACATCAGCTGGTGTCACCAGATGCATGTTTCAGGCTGTAATGGAGGCACAGGCTGGCACAACAGAGAAGGTCTGAGGCTTCAGAGGGCTGCTGTCTGTTCTTTAACTGACAACATCCAGGCAATTGCAAATGCTCAACATCATCTTGGAGATGTTTTGGATAGACGATTGGGTGACATGGTGGAAGTCCATGACCATGGCATGTCAATCCTCGAGCATGGAATGTCTGTGCTGGAACATCTGGTGGGAGTGAGGCATCGGGCATGTGGATGTAGGCCAGCTACATCACCTGTTGAAGGTCTACGTGAACATGCTACATCACATGCCTGCTCCCATAGTGGCGGTAGCAGCAGCAGCAGTGTAGCTGGTGCTGTGCTGTCCACACCAGGACACAGCAGGCCACATGCACGTGGTCCTGGACAGTCTCAAATGGGACATGGTTCCAGTCGACATGTGTCATCAGACAGTACCTAATCTGGATCTCTGCCTGGTAGTGCCCGTGCAACCGTGCAACCCCTGGCAGGTGTAGGTCACGTGGCCATGGCTGGACACCGTGAATTGTAAACCCTGCCCTGTACAGTCTGCAGCTGTCAATAATACCCCTGTGTAGGCCACCTGTGTGCATACATACACACACACACCAGTAACAAATGTAGGGCACCTCAACACACACACGCATAAGATCCACACACGCCCAGTGAGATAAAAGGCCCTATCCCACACACATGATGTCACCCAATGGTGCAGCCTACGTCTCTGGCAAACATTATCACCCTGAGCATATGATGAAGCCTGTGCCGCATCCCTATCATCCATGCCATCGGTACAGGGACATGCTCATATGGTCTGATGCACAGGGTAAATATACTAGGAAGACAATTGTAGATTACCATTGTTGAGTAGTGTTGACAGGCAGCAGACATACCATGTACTACAGTTTTAGAATGCATTTTATACTTTTGACAGTATGTATCATGTGTAACAACCGTAACTGCATATTGATCTTGATGTAATGCCTTCCTCTTTTAGGTGTAATTGCATGTGCCAGGGGATGTCAGTGTTTGCGGTTAGTGTCCCATATGTAAATGTAGACTACTCACAGGTCTGTATGACAATACCTGCATGCACTTTGTAGCTTCCACATCACAGTTATAATCTCCCAAGTTTCAAACATGTTTACTGATCTAATGATCCAAGAGAATAATAGCTGTGTAGTAAGCTACTGTGGCCAGAGCCATCACATCTATAGTGGGTGACATCACAGGTATAATTACCTGGAGCAGAGAGGAGGTAAAAGAGTGGTTTAGCAGATGATAAGGGTAAAGGCAAGTGGAAAAAGTGGTTTTGCATTGGGAAGCAGTAATACCCGCTCCCATGACAGGATGCAAACAGACGTACACACTCAGGGATTCACAGACACAGTAACACACCCACACACTCAGGGATTCACAGACATAGGAACACACACTCTGACACACACAATTGCCAGTGTTAGGATAAGAACCCCTGCCTATATGCAAATCGTCATTATAGTACTATGCAATTACAAGACGCACCACAGAGATTACACATGTACAGGTAGTCAGAATGGCCTAAGATCGAGGGATACTAGAATGCAGTGAGTGTATGTGGGGAGGGGAGTTCATCAGTAGGATATGTAACAACAAGCCTCACCCCAGGGCATACATGTTTACAGGCGGTTAGAATGCCCTTCTAAGACTGATGACATCAAAGGGGATACTAGATTGCATTGAGTGGATGGGGGAGGGGATCGTATCATTTCACTATGGTAAAATACAGCCTCACTCCAGGGACCAGACAGCCATACATACACACACACACACACACACACACACACACACACACACACACACACTGTGGCATTCACAAAGATATACACCTATGTCACACACATACAGACACTTGACATGTGTGAGATTCAAACTCCTGCCTATGTCTTGCTTTCTACACTTCACTCTATACAGATGTCTACAACAGTGTACAGGAAAGTGAAAAATATTTGGGATGTATTCCCACGATACGTGACATATATGGACACACACACACCCACACATGCCAGTACTGTGAATCAAACACCTGCCTATCTCATGATAGGTTTTACAGAGTTACAGCACTATCGCACACACTGCAAAGCATACTGGCTCTTTCCTTTGCCAACTGTGCTGATATATGCACAATATATGCACAGGGGAGGTGTTACTGTTGCAGGTGTCAAGAGGTTTGCCTTCAGTGTCACCCTTACTGCTTTCTATGTTGTGTGTCTTCCCCTTCAATTAACAAAACCATAGCTTAGCAGTTACACAAGTTATTGTAGGAATGGTTGTAACACACCTGTGAGCTGTCCTCAGTAATCATTCATCTGCAAAGTAGCCCCACCACTTAGTAGTTATGCCCAAACATATGTCCATACCTAAAGTACAGCTTACTGTACTTTGAGCATATCACCATATACAGTTGGCAATGTTGAGGCTGCATTGCAGCTGCATGATGTACTAAGACAACAGTCACCTTCAAATATCACACACTTCACATGCATGGAATCTAAACACACATCAATACATGTACACATATGCAGTCTCCATCAGTAAGTGGACTAGCAGGTCATGATGATACATTCCACACCTTCCCCACACCATGTGTGAAACCTAGCTGAGCATTACACCATAATGGATGTTGTATTCATATACTGGTAGGACACAACCACCTTCACTGAGTGGCTAATTGTACATTTATGCCAACAGCACATATCAGCAAGACATACACACACAGTAATATCCCATGTCATGATCCTACATACTGTTAGTTGACAGTTCCACTGTGAAGCCAGGGCACTGTAATAGTCAACAGTGAGCACATCATATTTGCCACACACACATCATATTTGCCACACACACCTCATGATTACTGGAAGAGTGCCAGCAATGTAATTTGTTTGAGCTAGGCATTACAATTATTCAAGCATGTACGAGGTCTGTGGCTTGTAAACATCTCACGCTCTGGCTATTGTGGTAATAAGATTAATGTCCAGACAGCACACAGCATGCATGGCTTACAATTGTTGACATGGGGTATATTTAGGAGCTGTGGGTCACACATGGCTGTACATGTCATGGATATATCACCTGTAACTACTCAGGAACATACAGAGCATAGCTGTATTTCCCTGAGGCTGTCAATACAGGCCATGTGCGTAGGTCATCTGAGCCGGTTATTTGGGTATGTTGGTAGGTATTGCATTTGGTGGACATGTCTAATGACATACTTGCCACATGGGTTGTTGTATGATATGATAGGTGTCATGGGTGACCAGTAGAGAGGGAATATTACCTCTGTCAACATAGATATCAAATCTTATGTACTGTTAGCATTCAGCAGCCATGGACCTATCTTCCATGTGCATGTGTGTAATGAATGTAGCCACCTGCATGTACAAAGGACAACAACAGCTATGGTATTTTCATTTATGTTGTATGAGTGCGGGATGTACATATCCAGGACAGGTACATTTAGGTCATATCCAACCATGAGGGTGTTGTTTACTGGTGTACAGCAACAGTCAACTGTGTTAATGCTGACAACATCCGAAGGATCCTGGTATGTGTACAACTGACCTGGTTACAAACAGTGGTATTATTGCATTACATAGCACATTATGCACCTGTGTCAGTACATGGGTACTTTGCACAGTTGATGTAAGGCTAGGTACAGTCCACCAGTCAAGGGTTATTTGGTGCTGTACCATACTATTTCATGCCACATTTATGGATGTGTGTTGGTAGTCTGAGGACATGGTGGTGGATATATATGAGGATGCAACCTAGAATGCAGCTTTTGCCACTGTCACCTGTACCTAACTCATCTGTGATGCATTATGTTGAAGTAGTGATCTTTACTTGTGAGTAGCCTTTATGAATATATGGACACCACCACCTGGAGTGGTCCGTACCAGTGTTATGGCCCACATGTCTGGATTTGAGTTATATGGTGGTAGTGCTATTGTGCACTACAGAGCCTTCAGTCAGATGTTCCTCACTGCACAGATGTCAGTATTCCCCATTGTGGGTTCTACATTGAGCAAATGGATTACAACAGCCACACATCTAGCACTGGTTAACATAAGCATCCAATGCAATTGTCTTGTAGGTGTCAGGGTGTTACTTCTGTGTTTAGGACATTTGATTTGGAATGGCACTATATGGGTGAATGTGACCTAGGTATTATCCACACTCCCTTGAATCATGAATGCATGTGATCTGTGACAAAGGCTTGTCTTCTTTCAGTCATGTCATCCCAGACTGACAGACACTGGACAACCTCATAATTACAACAGGACATTGGCTCATTGTTTTGGTCAAGCAGTTGCCACTCGTACCATGACATCGCTGTGAGTGGCAGTATTGTGCTTGGTATCAAATGCTACATATGAGGTGACGGACAGCAGCAGATGTTGTGTAGATGACCAATGTCAGATATACTTAGTGGAGCGGTCCTGCTAATAATGACAACTACTAACACAGCCTGGAGAGGTCCTCTTGACACCTGAACCTCAGTACCATAACACAATGGGGCTCACATATTATGCTTGCACATGCTACTGTTCCAAGTATAATGCCACTGTCCACAACCTGATATCAATGTATGTCTTTCAGGGCAGCAATGTGTGTGACACATGCTGTACTTTGCATCCACCTGTGTGTCCCAGTTAACCAATTGTCTGTCACTTCCATACATGCATGACTGTGTATGCTTCACATATATATGACAGCACTTCATGTACATGTATGCATGTGTATCACACAGTACAGATGCAGATATATCATTTACTGGTCAAATACAGGTATCTGGTAGTAAACGTGTATGATGTCCATATATACTGACAGTTAAGATGTACATAGTTGTAAACCTGTGTTTTTACAATAAGAGTCCATTACAACATGCTCTGTACATCTAAGTGTATGAGCATGCCCACTGTCACCTTGTGTAATTGGAGTCAATGCATCCAAACAAGTCCTATGATTCTATGTGTATGAGCATGACCACTGTAACCCTGTATAGTGATAGTAGTTGTCCATTTCACAGATGGGCATACTCCAGTTCAGGGCTTGTTGTGCTACAACTATACCTCTCAGGCCTACCTATGTCTTACCTGCAGATGATGTGTCTTGTTTGTGCATACAGGTTGTAATGGACTCCTACTTTAAACACACAAGTTTACAGCTATGTACATCTTAACTGTCAGTATCCCTGTTGATGTCCTCAATCTTAGAAGGGCATTCTGACTGTCTTAAAATGTGTAATCTCTGTGGTGCATCTCATAACTGCATAGTACTGTAATAATAATCTGTCGATAGGCAGGAATTCTGATCCCACCACTGGCAACTGTGTGTGTGTGTGTGTGTGTGTGTGTGTGTGTGTGTGTGTGTGTGTGTGTGTGTGTGTGTGTGTGTGTGTGTGTGTGTGTGTGTGTGTCAGCAAATGCCTGAGTGTGTGTGCCAGCAAGTGGTTGTGTGTGTGTATTTGTGTGTGTATTTGTGTCTGTATCCTGTCATGATAGCGGGTTTTACTGCTTTCCAAAGAGAAACCACCTTTTGCACTGGCTTTTATCCTTGTTATCTGCTAAACCACCCATTCCCCCCCTCCCCACTACAAGTTATCAGTCCTGTGATGTCACCCAGCTCATAATCAGAATCAGATTAAGTGTAATTGTATGGGTTCTGTGGCACATACCCCAACTGCATACCACTCTACTAGTTACCTTCACATAGGTAAGACTTGTAAGTACAATACTGGCATGTGTGTGTGTGTTTGTGTGTCAGTGACTACCCTGTAGCCAGGCATACACGTGTTATGTCTTTTAACATGCTGCACACCATGGTAGTCATCTGTGGTGAGTGGAATCTACAAATTATTACATAGTTAGGAATAGAAAGGAATAGACAGTCAAGAATGACTACTGTTGGGTATGTTATTTTCCTGTGCCACTGTCGAGCAGTGACACAGAAGTGGTCCCTGGGGTGTATTTCCATACCCATCATTCTCCCACCCAAACGCACAATCCCCGGGGTATATTTCCTTAGCCATCATTCCCCAACCCAAACTCCACATACACAACAACCATCCCTTCTCTGGTGAACTGATTAAGATTTAAATGTTATAATACAAGAGTTGCCTCTGTTTTGTGTACACGTCAATTTCTTTGGAAACCTTCTGTGTCACAAAGGGTGTTCAGACATGTTTATATATATGGCTATAGCTGTGTCTGTGTATATGCATATATATATATATATATATATATATATATATGTGTGTGTGTGTGTGTGTGTGTGTGTGTGTGTGTGTGTGTGTGTGTGTGTGTGTGTGTGTGTGTGTGTACACATCCCATAAGTGCATATATGTATTTAGTATTTAGTTATAACAGTTGTAGATATGTACACTTATCTATGTTGTTTCACAGAGTACAGTACATTCAAGTGTACTGTACATATGTACACAAAGTGAATGTCCCATTTGTTTTCAGTACTGTGGAATACTTGTAGTAAAATGTGTATTATAAAAAACATGAAACATGTATACAGCTCGGATGGTTTAGTGATAAGTCCAGTGACCTTGGTGTGCATGGTCCAGGGTTCAAGACCTGCAAGGGTTGTTGATAATGTCATTTAGGACTGAATAAGGCAGTTGTAAGTGGGTATACATGCGCTTTCCCGACAGTAAGCAGTGGGTACACACAGTTAAAAGACGTGTAACTCACAGTACAGTTGAAATGTCCTTCTTTGGCAATCCTGCTGATGTCACCCACCTAGAAATACACCTCTGGGACTGCTGTAACCACTAATCTCTCTAGTGCATCCTGTAACTGTGTAATGCTATAATGTGATAAGCTAGTTTGGTAGGTGTTCTAATCCCAGACTTGCCAACTGTGTGTGTGTGTGTGTCCCTGTCTGCCTGAAAAGGGAACAATGCGTTTTAGAGTACGCACACTCCTTACAATTCATATACACAACTTTGGCAAGAATGCTGATGTCACCCACCTAAGAATACACCTCTGAGACTGCTGTAACCCAGTAATCTCTGTAGTGCACCAGGTAACTGTGTATTGCTGGAGTGTGATTTAGAACTGTGGTAGGGTTCCATCCACAACCATGGCAGTTATGTATGTTTTGTGTGTGTTTCAATGTCTGTGTAGGGAGCAATGCATTATAGCCTACTCACTCGTAGGACATTTACAATGCCCTACTTTGGTAATCCTGCTGATGTCATACCTTGTCAAATACACCTCTGGGGAATGAGTTCCCTAGTAATCCTTGTGGTGCATCCTATAACATCTCCATGCAGTAGTATGATATAGATCTTGGTCATGGGTTCTATATCCACATGTCAGATGTGTTGTGTGTGTCTCACTGTCTGTTTTGTGAGCAATGCATTTTGGGCTACTCACTTGCAGGAAATTTGAAATGCCCTACTTTGGTAAACCTGCTGATGTCATTCCTTGTGAAATACACCTTTGGGGATGGGGTAGCCCAGTAATCTCCATAGCATGTGCTATGACTGCGTAATGCTGTAGTGTGATAAACTAGTTAGGTAGGAATATAATAAAAAGTCCAAAGCACGCTGTTAAACCACTTAGTGAATGTTCCGTTCCACAGGCAGAACAAAAAGTCATAAATGTAGAAAATATATATATGGAGTGGAACAAACCAAGCCTCGATACTGATGTCAAAGCATAAAAAGTCTTTTATTGTACAAAGATAAGCTTAAGATCCAAGCTTCTTCAGATCAAACAATAAATGAGACCATCTATTCGTAATTATATACTAAAATCAATTATTGCAAAAAAACAATCACAAAGATCACTTAATTAAGTTCTTAAAGTGATATAATAACACATGATAAACTAAAATTATATATATATATATATATATATATATATAAAACCTGTGAGCTTAAAGCCTCATAAACATGCCTTATGACATATATGAAATCTATAATATATACATATTTAAAATAAATATATAGAGCATAAAGTAATATTTTAAAGTAATATTTTAAAAAATGCAGTTTCATGATGGAATACTCGCTTCCTATGAAGTTACAAACTTCTACATGTTCATGTCTGACTTCTAATAGATATAGACATATAAGTTAATGCTTAAAACATGTAATATTTATCAAGATAACAACCAAAATGAATAATAAATATATATGGCATGTTAACAACCGAAATTCATTTCGGTTGTTATCTTGATAAATATTACATTTTTTAAGCATTATATCACTTTAAGAACTTAATTAAGTGATCTTTGTGATTAGTTTTTGCAATAATTGATTTTAGTATATAATTACGAATAGATGGTCTCATTTATTGTTTGATCTGAAGAAGCTTGGATGTGAAAGCGCTTATCTTTGTACAATAAAAGACTTTTTATGCTTTGACATCAGTATCGAGGCTTGGTTTGTTCCGCTCCATATATATATATTTTCTATAGTTAGGTAGGAGTTCTATTCCAAGACATGGTAGGTGTGTATGTGTTTGTCAGTCAGAGCCTGTGTGGAGGTGGCTGTGAGTGTCTAACCACTGGACATGTTGAGGAGCGAGTTTTGTAGTTTTCCTTTATGGTGGCCATATTATATGTCATAATGTCCACCTCATGAGGATTACAGATTTTAATCAGCCAAGAGACTGGGTTGGCAAGCCATACCCCTACATCTGGCAAAAGGCCCAGTGAGCAAAGTAACCAACCCTACTATTACCCAGAATACGGTCTGAACCCATGTGTCATACACAAACTCACTTGCCTAGAAAATCCCGCTATGTTGCTAGTACCCTGCACATTGTTGACAGATAGTAGGCATTGTGTGATTGCAGCGGGCTGCAGAGTGCATGACACCCTGTCCACCAGTACAATAGGCACATAATTGAGGAAAATGTGCCTTCACTATGTTCCCCACTGGACGCCTGCAACATATGTGGCGCCATCAAATGTGATCCACAAATGACATACAATGCCTTACAAACATGCCCTGTATGGACAGTTGCCACTGACACCAGGGAATACCTGTATCATGCTATCAATGCAGGTGCAGGGTCAACCTGCTGTCTATTAGCAGGTCCTGCCACACCAGGCCAGGATTGCACATCTGATGATGACAGTCTGTGTATATAACATGTGCCAGGCAAACCAGGTACACTTAAACATGTCACTGTACATTAATGTGGGACGTGCACATCCCAGGCAATGTTCATGTCAAGGACTATCAAACACAGACATGGCATGCATTGCAAAGCAATGGCCACACGCAATAGTATCCAGGATGACAGGATGGTTAATACAATACCCATATGTGTGGGACATTGCTGACACTACACCCCTGAACCACACTGCAGACCATTGTCAGGTGGCCTGATGCCAAGGATTACCCTTCACCCAGCCTTGTACAGCCATCTTGCATAGCCAACCACTACGCACTCATGAAGTAATGCACACATGCATGTCAGTACTGGCACCTTGTGTCTGCATGTGGGGTATGATGTTCCCAACCACAGTCACACCCAGTATAACTCCCACTGGCATACTGACTGATGTCAGACATGTTCACATGCCCTAGCCCATAGAACCTCAGAATAACCCCTGTGGTGCATGTAATGCCTGTGCATTACTGTAGTGTGGTAAACTAAGTAGTTAGGAAGTGTATTTGTGAGCCTGACAAAGTGTGTCAATGTGTCTGAGTCCCTTAGAGAGTATGGTTGTGTTGACAATGACATCTGTTCATGTGGACAGCCATGTGTGTTACACCTAATGTATGTCTACTATATCTTTGTTGCAGACGTCGCTCACCAGCACAGATATATGTTCTTACAGCACACCAACATGTCAGCTATGTAGCACATGGAGTAACTGCATGCACTTGTAATAGTAATGGCTAGTCATTCAGGGGTTTGAATCCCTGTACTGGTATGTGTAATAGAGAAGGTGCCTAGGTTTTAGTCTCCCAGCCCTTCTCTGATGTACTTTGCCTCTGTCTGTCCCTTCCACACACTCTCTGGTGGGTGTGGAGATGTACATCTGCTCAGCAGCAGCTTGTGTTTTGTAAGTGATGGTCATGATCAGGTGATAGCATCTGCACCTATTGCTGTCCTCCTCTAGCTGATTGCATGTGGAACAGCTGTGGTGATATTCCCATAGCCAATCGCATTGAAACACAGTACAATATCTAGGAACATCATGTTGGTGTTTGCCCATGACAGTCGCTGTGAGTGGAACCTGGATCTGGTGTTTGGTAAACAGCATCACAGATGAAATCTGGATATTCCTCAAACAACATACACAGTGGAAAATAGCCTAAAGACAGGAGGGTGATGTGCCAGACATGACTACAGCATGTAAGTGTAGCTATGCTTCATTCAGACTACTGACAATTTAACAGGTTGCGTGTGGTAATGGCTAGTCTGCATGTTTTAATAACTGACAAGAAAACCCCCATCTGTAGGGTCATCTGTGGACTGGTCAGTGTGTGGAACCATTTGTTTCTTGTGTTACTCACAGAACACACATCTGTGAACTGCAGAAGCATAGTGTGAGGATTGCAGTCAGTACACGGTGACAGCGATGAGAGTTACTGCCATCGCATCCCTGATTGGGCATACGTCACATGAAACTGTGGTATGACAGTCACTGTCTGAGGTTATCACAGTGTCATGCCAATAATGAGCCACTGTTAGTAGCTGCAATCACAAGTCATCTACACTTTGGACAGATGTCATGCAGTATATAAGCATGTGTTGTGCTCCCTCTGCAAATGTATGACATCTGTTGTCTTGGGTTGATGGTAATATCTATGCATGCTGTTATAAGTACTCCTGAATGCTGTTGACTATTACTAAGCCTTATCTGTGTTAAAACTGCAACACCATAGACTGTATGGGATTGGAGGTCCATGCGGAACTACCTGTCCCACTAAAGTAGGCCATGGCACATGGCACCAGCACGTCTGGGGCCCAGCCTTGGACCTCCACCTCTGTTGGCTCTGCACCACCTTCTGGTGGAACCAACTCTGAGGATGGGGCTTGCCCCCCTGGGAGCAGGTCCAGACAGGAACCTGTCAGCCATCGTACAGTCCAGGCCGTGGTGCATAGGGGGCTCAATAAGGGGTTTCAAGGCCAGCTATGCCAGCTCAAAGGCAGAGTGGCACATTTAGAGAGTGAGCCGGCCCCTCCTAGACATCCCCCAGCACAGACACCTTTGCGGCTGTGAAGGTGCAGTGGTGGCTGCCCATGGGTGGGGACCTCCATCCCACTGTTTCCATTTGGGGGCTCATGGGCTTGTGACTGCCAAACACCCCTCCCCGTCCAAGTTGTATCCCCCCCACATGTGTCATATACCACCCCTGTGTGCTGTCTTGTCTGTCTTGTCTGTCATCCTACCCAACCTATCCTCTACGAGCATACCTACTCTACTTCCCCAACATCCCACTCTCACCTTACGAAAATGGAAACAAAAGGCCAATCTGTTCCCAGAACAACTTTTGCCCCATACATCCATACATAGCTGTCCATTTCACACACATGTCCACTGGACACATGTAACCTTTTTAATTTGCATCACAACATACTAATTTTGTCTTCAACCCTCTCTCAGGCACACGATCCTGGTATGCACATGACTCCGAAAGGTTCCAAGTACACGTGATGCAGACGACCCCATTGTACACACAACACTACTAGTCCCTCTATGGTTACCCCATTTAACATTTTAATGATGATGATGTTGCACACAGAACCTTGAAAGAGTACTGTTCTCACATAATGATTGGACAGGAACTGTTTAGTTAATTTAAATAAAATGGTCAAAGTAATGTATTTGAGCAATGTCCAAATGTTTGTGTGTATTAATGACACATGTCTGTCTGAGGGAGTCTTGATTACATAGGACAACAGCACTACATAATAATGGAGTTGCTGGTGTTTCTCTTTTCATTCTTTTTTAATGCTTTGTTGTCACATGGTATGTTCTTGATATAGCTATATATATCTATGTATGTAGATATATATATATATATATATATATATATATATATATATATATATATATATATATATATATATATATATATATATATATATCTGGACATAAACACACACACATACATCTACATAATGAAATATATTTCCTATACTGTTGAAAGACTGTGTTGGATGATATGTTTGTGATAACATCCAATGTCTGTATATCTGCCATGGCTTAGTGGTAAATCACTTGGCTGTGGTGTGCAAGGTCCTGGTTTCGAGCCTTGCACAGGCCATTTATTTTGTTGCTGGGCAGAACAAGGGCCATTGGATACGGAGTGATTAAGGCACTTTTAAGCAGTTGTGAGCGGGTGTGCGTGGGTTTGAGTGACGGTAAGCAGTGGTTACTTTTCATTACAGTTCCTTACACTCAGTTACCTTCTTGATTGCTTAACCTGTGTAGGCAGTGCTTACCCCCGTGTAAACAGGCTGAAACCCGCTCACTGCTGCTTAAAAGTGCTTACTCTTGCTTACCCCCATGCTAATTTCTTTAAAAGAAAAGAAAAAAGGGTGATAGGAAAGTGGTAAAAAAGGGGCACAAAGAGGGAAAGACAGTAGGCAAGGTAGCTAGGAATGTGCAGAAAGGGTGTAAGGAAGGTCCATAGCTGTCCATTTCTTCTACAGCAATGGCTGTGCATATGCAATACATTTGGCGGTACATTTGGACACTCACAACCCTGAGAGAGGGGTGAGGACAACAGTAGTATGTTGTGATGCCAATTAGAAATGTTTACATGTGTCCAGTGGACATGTGTGCAAAATGGACACCTATGTATGGGGCATGCTTTTTTTGCGGGAACAGATTGCCCTTTTTTTCTTTTATGTTTAGGTGAGAGTGGGATGTTGGGGAAGGAGAGTAGGTATGGTCAGGGAGAATAGGTTGGGTAGGATGACAGACAAGACAAACAAGACGTGTACAGGGGCAGTATATGACACATGTGGGGGGGACACCTTGGATGGGGAGGGGTGTTTGGAAGTCGCAAGCCCATGAGCCCACAAATGGATACAGTGGGACTGAGGTCCCCACCCATGGGCAGTCACCACTGCACCTTCACAGCCTAGAAGGTGGCTGTGGTGGGGGCTGTCTAAGAGGGGCAGGCTCACCCTCTAGCTGTGCCACTCAGCCCTCAAGCTGGCATAGGTGGTCTTGAATCTCACTGTCGAGCTCTCTACGCACCACGGCCCGGACCGTATCACGGGTGACAGGTTCCTGTCTGCTCCCAACCCCAGAGGCGGCTGAGCCCCATCCCCTGCAGTGGTTCCACCAAAGGTGGTGCATGGACAACAGACGAGGAGGTCCAGGCTGGACCCCAGATGTGTTGGTGCTTGGTGCCATGGCCAGCTGAGGTGGGACAGGTGGGTCCGCTGGGACCGGCCTTCCCATGCGAGCTATGTTGTAGCATGTTTAAGGTAGATATGGGTTAGTAATAGTCAACAGCATTCACGATTAGTTATAACAGCATGCATAGTTATTCCCATTACCCAGGGCACCAGATATGAAATAGTTGCAGGGCAGGCAGAACACATGCATATATGGGTAAACAGTGGCCATTACAACAACATGCAGGTTTCACTGATGGCAACAGGACACCAATATGAGAGTATTTTAACATGGAAAATGCATAGAAACAGATGTGAATATTTATAAACCAATAGGACATATGTCCCAATAAAGGTTAGGAGAGTAGACATACCAAATGAGTTGTGTAAATCGGTTATTTTTGCACATATGATAGGGGTGAGAGAGAGAGAGTTCAATTAACAACTAATATATCCTTGTAGTTTCTACAACATTCGTAGTCACTGCAGTGGTCTGTCCCTTACATGTATTATTACACTACCCAATGGCATTATATTGTACAATGGTATGTTTGTAGATTAGTATGTACGGGACCTGTATCTTATGTACAGGCTTGACAAGATGCAGGTGTTAATGCAACATGTTTTGAGACTGCTGTCATACACTTTGGGTGAGATGCTGGGATGACAGGTATGTTTGCATGTACATTCTCTGACTATGTACAGGTCTGACTATCAGTTATATGTCATTAACAGCTGCCTACATGTCTTGGATCATCACACTAATTTGGCAGGGGAACAGGGCAAAAGGCAGGTGATGTGGGCCATTTATCAGGACATACTGGGCAGATTGGAACAGTTGAGGGGTATGAATATGCATACCACTTTCTATCTGAGCATTTTAGCAAACTCTGTACAGTTGTTATGTGTATATATGCATACAGCTTTCTCTCTGAACATTCTAACAAACTATGTGCAGTTGTGTGGAATGATTATGCATACAACTTACTGGCGCTCCTGGGATCCAAAGCCCTGTTGTGAGTGACAAAAGCATTACAGTTAAGATCACTGTACACTATGCTATCAGGCAATTGTTGTGAGGCTTTGCAATGTATTTAGTCTAATATGAATGACCTGTTTGCACTTCCAACATTGTTATACAGCACTTCATACACATTGTATCTGCATACCACAGTGTGGGTAACACTGCTTACTACAACAGTACTATTTAATAACTGCAACAGTACAACAACATATGACTGCAGAGTAAACAGAAGCAATGCAGGGATTACACCTTTATTCGCAGCATATTACAAAATTCTGTATACTGGTACAACACTTTCTGAGGCTCTTACATGTATTTGTTATGACAGTACATGCAGGCTATTTACTAACCTGACTTGCAATGCATCCTTTGCATGCTAGTATCATAGGCTTGCTGGTTCACAGCACACTCATCTGCAGCTGTCAGAGAAGTACAGTGATATTTAGCCATACCTATCCATAGTATACACAAGCTAGGCAATTACTAACTATGTAGTGGAAGGAGTACTTACTCAGTTCTGGGGCATTCTGCATCTGCCTTGCTTCCTGGATCCACTGTTCCAGGACATCCTCCCTCTGCCGCTTCAGGTCTGCATGGTGGTGCCTGACCTGCTCACCAGTCTGGGGGATACCTGTGGCACTAGTGAGGTCACGGGCGAGACTGTCCCAGGCCTCCATTTTGTACTGCGAGCCCTGGTACTGGCCCTGCAGTAGTCTCCTGTCATGGTGCTTTACCAGGAGCCATACCATGAATTTGGACTCCTGGATGCCCTGGCGCTGCACTCTAAGGCAAGTGCCTTCTCCCACTCCAGCGATTCCTGCCTGCAGGGGGATGCTACAACCAGTTATGAGCCGTATTCCTGCCTCTTTGGTTTAAGTAGGGCCAGATTCCCTCACTTTTCCTTAATTGGCCGGTTTTGAAAAGGCTAAGCTATATCTTATTCATTACAGGTTTTATATGTATCTGGTATCCGTGATTCATGTGTACATACACTGCATGGGGTCCTGAGGACTTCATAACTTTATTACAGTGACACTTCAACTCTATGTTTACTGCAGTACTCCAATTCACATATTTATGGTCTGTGTGGGTTATAGAACATTGCACTGTATATAGATTCAGTTCACATGTTTGATTTTATTTCCCTGTGGTGAGGATTAGTTTGCTAATACCTCCTTTATATGTGTTGCTGTCATGACGTAGTGGTTAACTACTGTGACTGGGATGTACAGGGTCCTGAGTTCTAGCCTTGCAGCGGCTGTTTATTTTTTTGCTGGTCAGAACACGATCTGTTGGGTACAGAGTGATTAAGGCACATTAAAGTTGTTGTGAGCGGGTGCACACGGGTTTGCGCGGTGCTAAGCAATGCTAACCTCCAGTTACACTTTCTTACACTCAGTTAGCCTCTACATTGCTTCACCAGTGTGGTACTCACATACCAGTGGCCAAAGAGGCTTACACCCGCTTGCTCCCGCACTTGCAAATGCACTACATTTGGTGTTTGCATCAGACACTCACACCCCTGGGTGGGAGTGAGGACTACAATAATACCTCATGATGCCTATTACATCGGCTTACATGCCTACAGTGGGGTGTTGTGACCATGTGTTCGTAGATGTTGTGTAGTGGGTCATGCAATGACAGATATGGTTATACCGTACTTAGCCATATAAACTGGACTGTGCTGTGGTGGGACCCATATCAGGAATGGCTGCCCATTAGGCGTAAGTATGCTGGTCGACTGTACAGAATCCATGGCCTGTCCAGAGTTTGCTTCATACTATTGGTGTGTTCCTCTTACAATCTGCACCTGTCTGGCAAATACCTGGGAACTGACACCATTAAATACAGACAAGTAATTGGGTTTAGGACCCCACATTCTTCAGCCGAGTCATGCTAATGCATAACCTATTATTCTATCAGCTTTCTAAGGTTGTAAGTGGAATATATGCTTTCTGTCCCTATTTGTTCCCCCAGCAGTTTATGTTCTGTCCAGTGGTTTTGCTCTCAGAGGTTGAGAGGTATGGGCGTAAGCTCTGCCCATTTCGGAATATTACTTACATCACCGGGGCGATCCTAATACAACTGCACCAGCTAACACCTGCATGCCTAGGCCCATAATTGCATACCCATAGTTCCCCCACCTGCCCCTCCTCTACAGCACTCATCCTTACTGTGGGTGCAGGTGGGGTCTAACCACACCACTACACACTGCCCACTCTCCACGTGTCAGGACCCATGTTGTACGTTGTGTCGACCCATGGGTCATCAGGCTTGCACAAACTACTGGTCCGTGTACGTATACAGCCTAGTTAGATGAATCATTACAGGGACTGACTCCGATGATCATTAATTTTTGGGGTGTCCCACAAGGGACACTGATGTCTTTGTTTCAAGATTAGACCTGGAAGGTCTCTCCCACTGGTAGTATCCTGCCTGTGGTCTGGGAAGCAGTGGTGTGTTTACTTGTATCGTGTGTTTGTATGTTTCACCTGTCTAGGTGGGGGTGGTTGATGCTACATGTTACACATTTTTTGATTGGACCCCTCACCCCCATTTGCACGGCCTGTGAACATATGTAATTCGTAACTGCTGTATCATATCCTAGCTATTTCCATGTGTATATTTATGTACACACACACACACACACACACACACACACACACACACACACACACACACACACATATATATATATATATATATATATATATATATATATATATATATATATATATATATATATCTACATTACTATATACAGATATATCTGTATATGTATGCATACATGTATATATTTATATGTTGCTGTCTATGTATATCTAATAACATATGGGTGTATGGGTGTCTGCATATGTATATATCTATATGTGGGTATGTATATGTATTCCGTCTCTGTATGTATACATTTATACTATGGAGAGGGAGAGGTATATCTCCATGTAGCTATGGGTAGATATACACACACACATTCATCTACATATTTACATCTACATGTGGTTATTCCATTCTTTGCCATGTAGATTAGACTTTGCTGCAGTGGGACTTGTAGCGGGTGTGGCTGCACATTGGGCGACACCTCTGCCTAATGAACACTTTTGCTCACATCCCTGGGGCTGTCTGTATAGACCCACATCAGCCAACACCTGCACAACTAGACCCATAACTAGTTACCCATAGTTCCCACACCTCCTCTACAGCACCCATCCTTT
The DNA here is from genome assembly GCF_019279795.1 of Protopterus annectens. Lineage (NCBI taxonomy): Eukaryota > Metazoa > Chordata > Ceratodontiformes > Protopteridae > Protopterus > Protopterus annectens. The sequence continues at coordinate 331,188,299 of NC_056735.1, forward strand.
CCCTGGGTGCAGGTCGGGTCTGAACACACCACTACACGCCCACTCTCCACTTCATGGGACCCATGTCATACGTTGTCTCAACCCATGGGTCATCAGGCTTTCCCACCCTTGTATTCTAGGTATGTACTCACCCCAGCCAGAATTGTCATCATATCACCTTCCTTTGGTTATATGTCACTTTTTGGGGTGTCCCGCAAGGGACGCTACTGTCTGTGTTCCAAGATTTGATTTCACGGGTGCACTCTGTACCCCCCCGGTTCTATCTTGCCTGTGGTCTGGGGAGCAGTGGACTATTTACATTGTTTGTGGGTTTATGTGTATGTTTCCTCTGTCCGGCTGGGGGGGGGTCATGCTATGTGTTACATGTTTCTTGCTTGGGCCCCTCACTTCCATTTGCATAGCCTGTGAGCATATGTCATTCTTGTGTGCTGTTTCCTCTCATAGCTGTATATCTGTGTATATCAATGCACACACACACACACACACACACACACACACACACATATATATATATATATATATATATATATATGTCTGCACCCAGATATATATATATATATATATATATATATATATATATATATATATATATATATATATATATATATATGTATATATATATATATATATATATATATATATATATCTGTAACCTCCAGTTACAGTTTGTTACACTCAGTTAACTTCTACTTTGCTTAATCTGTGTAGGCAATGCATACCCCCACAAACACACTTAAACATGCTTACTGGTGCTTATATATGCTTACTACTGCTTATTTAATCTTAAACCACTACATTATTGCTGTGCTGCTTCATTTGCATATATACCCATATACCCATGGATCCTAGTTCCCCAAACACCCACCCCAACACTTCACTGACACAGCAGTCATCCATTCTACAGTTGGATACACGGTGTATCCACACCACTACACACTGGCCACTCCATACTCCTGTAGACCCATCCCATGGGTTGTCTCACTCCACGTATCCTCAGACATCCCACACTTTTAGTCCACAAACAGTGGTGAAATGAGTGACCAATAGGGCACTATTTACAATTTTTGGGTTGTCTCACCTGGGACACACATGTCTTTATTTCAAGATTAGACTCTATACTTCATTACATCATTACTCCCTTTAAGACACTACAATAAATTAATAACTATGACTATGTGGTAACGCACACATTACACATGAGAGCTAGTAATGTACAAGTTCAGTGACATTATATTACAAATAGGACCGGTTTAGTGGTTGGCGTTGCCGTAGCAGGCAGATCACAGGAATGATTCCACTATTTCATAGTGAGAAAGTCCTCACAATTTATTTTTTGAGAACAGCACTGACTTCGGACAAAGTACAAACTTCTGCATTTTTGCAGATTTGTCCCTTCCCTCTTATGCACAACCTATTATGGATCTCCTGTCAAGGTTTGTAGGGCCACTTTCATGTTATTTATGTCTGCAAAAGGAATGCATGTGTTACAGGGAATGTACTTCTACATATACATGTATGCATGTCTGTATGCATGTGTGTATGCATATATACTTATAACAAACTCACTGACCTCCATGAGGCGGTCCAGTTAGAACCAGGCCATCCAACCCTGACACGCCTGGATCCATAATTTCATACCCATGGTTCCTCCACCCCACCCGAGTTTGACATACATGCAAACCATCCATTCTCCGGTTGCTATCACAGCCATGACACACCTCCACACATTGCCCTCTCCCCAGCGTTAGGGACCCTACACGTATGCTGTCCCAACCCATGTATCATCAGGCTCTCCCACCATTTGATCCTTGAACATACCAGCCTTTGCTTGTGTAATGGTCGGAAGTCCACTGCCTAACAATTTTTGGGTAGTCCCACCAGGGACTACCCTGTGATTGTTTGTAAAGTAGACTTAGCAGATCGACAATATTGCTCCCACTGGTAGTGTCCTGCCTATGGTGTGAGTAGCAGTGATTTGCTCACCCCTGCCCAGCTTGATATGACATAAGCTGACAGCACTAAATAATACTGGGGTTGCTGTTGATTCCCTTCTCATTATTTTTGTATGCTTTATTGTCACGGTGCTCATTCTTCATATATGTATATATATATATATATATATATATATATATATATATATATATATATATATATATATATATATATACACTGTGGTGGTGGTGCTGCGTTAGCGTTGTCACCTCATAGCAAGACGTTGTCCCATTCGATTCTCAGCTAGAGCGTCTTCTGTGTGGAGGCATATGTGAATGGGGCATGCCTTTGTTAAAGGTTGTGCGTCAGGGCTGGTAACCCGGTACGTACAAATCCACTACCAATCATTAGCGGACCGGAGTTCTGCTGTGGCGACCCCTAACCAGGAAAAGCTGAAAGTATATATATATATATATATATATATATATATATATATATATATATATATATATATATATATATATACATACACACACACACATGCTCATACATCTCCATAATTATATACATTTCCTATGCTGTTGCATGACTGTGCTGGACGATATGTTTGTGATAACATCAGATTTATGTATATCTGCCATGGCTTAGTGGTAAATCACATTGGCTGTGGTATGCAGGGTCCTGGGTTTGCCTTTGCAGAGGCCATTTATTTTGTTGCTGCCAGAACAAGGGCCATTGGATACAGAGTGATTAAAGCACTTTTAAGCAGTTGTGAGCAGGTGTCTGCATGTTTGCATGATGGTAGGTTGTGCTATCTTCCAATTGCAGTTTGTTAAATTCGGTTAGCTTCTACTATGCTTAATGTGTGTGGGCACCTGCTTACACCCACGCAAATGCACTTAGACTTGCTTACTGGTACTTATATATGATTACTACTGCTTATTTGTGCTTACACCTGCTTACTGGTGCTTATTCATTATGACACTACCACTTTGATTAAATGACATTAATTAAACATTTCATGCAGTACTCCAGTTCACATTTACATGTTATTATGTAGGTTATACAGCAAAAGGATGTATAAATATGTTCATATACACATTTCACATGGAAAATAATATGTGCTATAGTGGGACTCGAACCATGTATACCTGTTCGTCAGGCAGATGCTCTAACCACTACACTATTGACGTTAACATTGATTCGGCATGTTATTTTCAATTTGATGATTTTGATGTGTAAGCTACACTAAGCAGAGGCCAATGACATGCAAACACGCTGCGCTTTGCTTACACATTCAATAATGAAGCAATACAAATGTAAAATAGGGACACATAGAATCTAATTGTGATAGTTCTAGGGACAGGGCTCAATATTCCACTATGTGCTTGTGTGTTTACTACTTTGATTTTATTTCCGTGTTCGTGGACACTCTTGTATACTTAGCATACATTTCAGTATCCACGGACACTGAATTAATTGCTTACTATTAGAGGCGGGCTCTAATAGTATGCATTGTAGGTTGTGCAAATGTGGGGGCATGTTTAAACCTCCATAGAGCACTTAAACACGCCCCCTGCACTCACACACATTTCCTGTGCACGTCGAGGGTGCGGCAGCACACCCTCATAAATATTCATATGGTGCTGCTGCGCCATCTGTGAGGAGGATGCTCGGTGCAAGGCTAAAACCATCCTTGCGTCGAGCTTCATGAATTCTGGGGTGAATGTTGTAATTAAATCAAAAGGTGTTTCAACAAAGTAATAGTTTAAGGGTGTGCACACTTATGCAACCAGTGTATTGTATGTTTTTTAATGTTCTATATTTTTCCCCTAACAGATTTGTCTGTGTTTTAATTGAATTGTACAGGTTATAGATCACATTAAAAGTGGGAAAAGTTTTGAAATTGTGGTGTCATTTTTTTATATCACAAAATCCTGGCACTTTAACAGGGATGTGTACACTTTTTACATCCACTGTATAAGGCTTTTCAGACTTATAGGTTCATAGGTTCATATGTAGGTACTAGGCTATCTGCCCGAGGGCATTTATAAGCCTAGCCAGAGTGTGTCGTCTTTTGTCACCCCATTGATTAATTAACTGATCCTCTGTCAAACAGAGCCAATAAAGTGATCCCAGGGGGTGTATTTTCTGTTACCCATCCACTCGTCAAGGTTTCTCTTGAAGAGTGTTAGTGAGGGGCTCTGCCTGATGTAATTTGGAATTTTGCTCCAAAGCATGGGGAGTCTCTGTGACAGGAATCTATCCCTCCAGCATGCTCTATTTATTGTTGTGGCGAGGTTTAGATCACTAGAGTTCGTGGCTCGCAGTGACTTGGATTTCTTTAGGTGGAGCATGTCCATCAATTCTGAGTTGGACATGGCTTTGTAAGTCAGGCAGAGATCACTTCTGAGTAAGCAATATGCCACTGAGTACAGCCAGAGTTTTTTCAGTTGGGCTGCATAGGACATATGCTTGAGGCCAATAATCCTCTTGGTGAGGTACTTTTGTGGTCTTTCCAGCTGTTGGAAGTGTCTTGTGAGGTACTTCCCAAATAGGGCATTGTACTCTATGATGGGTCTAATGAGTGATGAGTAGAGGGGCACTATAACCTCTTTATTTCTAGATGTGAACCCTTTAGTAATTAGATGGGCCACATAGAAGGATTTCCTAACTACTTTGGCAATATGATTGTCAAAGGAGAGATTACTATCTACCTGGGTCCCCAGATCTCTTATTACCTCTTCTGTATTAAGGGGGCTACCACCTTTGTGGTAATTCGTGGTTGTTTTGTTTATCCCAAATGGGATGACTATGCATTTTTTGGCATTTAGCTTGAGATCATGACTTTGACACCAGGTGTCCATCTCAGTAAGGCCCTTTTGGAGGATGTCCATGTCAGCCGGAGAGTCAATTATGGCTCCCAGTTTGCAGTCATCAGTGAACTTAGTTAGCCATAGTCCTCCTGTGTTTGCCTGTACTTCTGAAAAGTATATGCTGAACAGTAGGTGTCCCAGGACCAAGCATTGCGGGACACCACTTGTGACTGGTTTAGAGTTGGACCTAGAGCCCACTATTCTTACCGTGTGAGTTCTGTCTGTAAGCAAGCTGGCAACCCTTCTCGTGACGTAGGGGTTTATGTTCAGGCTGGTGAGTTTTTCTGTAATACCCGAGTGGGGAATGGTGTCAAAAGCCTTGGCGCAGTCAAGGTAGGCTGTGTGAACCACCTTTCCCTCATCTATGGCCTTGGTGACTGTCTCAAAGAAGTCAACCAGGTTCAGTAGACATGATCTGCCCTTAACAAAGCTGAACTGGGTCGGGTCAAGTGTTTGGAGGTTCCCAGTGTCTTTGTTAATGAGTTCCATGATAATGCCCTCCATAGCCTTCCAGACCAGGCTAGTCAGGCTTATGTGGTGATAGTTACCAGGGTCAGTTGTGGCCCCTCCTTTGTGGAGAGAAATAACCATTGCTGTGCACCATTCTATGGGCATGTAGCCTGTGGAGAGGCTGAGGATGAACAGCGTGTTTAGGTGGGGGGTAGTTCGTTTTGTAGTTCATGCAAGCCGCAGCCTGGGACACCATCTGGTCCCATTGATGCTGTGTTTTTGGCTTTTGAAAGAGCTGTTTTCACCTGTGTGCATGTGATTTTTAGGACACTACACTTTTCCGTAGTTATGGGTCTGTAATTACCTGGGACCGTGGAAGGTCCTCCCTTATGCAGGGGAATGACTGTAGCTGTTCTGCATTTGCTTGGTGCAAAAGTTGTATGGAGGCTGAGATTGAACAGTGTTGTTAGGGGTGTGACTAAACTGTGCTTTATGCTCATTAACATGCATCCAGGGATATTGTCAGGACCCATCAATGCAGTATTTTTAGCTTCTGATTCTGCTTTTATGACTTGGTCTTGTGTGATAGCTGGGGGTGAGCCAGTTTCATGTATATCTTGAGGAACAGACGGAAGGGAGAGAAGGGTAAAGTTAGAGCTAATTTTGTTGGCTAGCAGGTTCTCTATATCATCAGCCTCAGTGTAGGTAGCATTGTTCACAATCAGCTCAGCACATTGCTGCATTGTGCTTTTGAGATTATGAATGCAACTAAAAATGCCTTGTGATAGTCTTTGGCTTGTGTAACTATTTTAGTCTCAAACCTAGCTTTGGTGGAGTTTATTAAGCACCTGAGTTGTTTGCTTATTTCAGTGACAAGGGATTAACATTCTGGGAATTACTCTTCTTCGTTTTGGTCAAAATTCTTTTTCCTTTTATTATAAAGCTTGTTACTATTATGGCTCTGCCATGTTGGTTTGTTTCTAGGGTTTGCCATATATTTGTTCCTATGAGATACAGCTGCATCTATAAAGCTCTTTACATGCAGGTTATTTTGTGGTGGTGTGCATTTCTGTATATTCAGTGGATATAACTGGGTTTAGTGGGGATTTGAAACTTGCCAATGTGTCGCTTAGGAGTAGGTAGCTTGTCTTAAAGAAATTTCTAAAGGTACTTTGACTGGAAGGAATCTCTCATTTCACTTTTATTTCAAAGCAGACTACTTTATGGTCAAATGTAACAAGTGAGGAAGATATGCAAGGGATGGTGCAAGATGCTTCCATATTAGTAAGGACAAAAACCAAGATGGTATTCTCCCTAGTGGGTACACACTGACACATTGACTAATTGTTCCAGGGCGTTTGTAGTGGCACAGTCTAGGAATCGCTATGCTTGTGCACTAGTAGTTGTTTATAATTGGTTAGTTTTATCACATAGGAAGATGGTATTGGGTTTAATATTGAGTATTTCCAGTATCTGTAGATAGGTATTATAGCTTTCTTTTGTCATACCAGGAGTTCTATAGCCAGTTAATATATGGTACAGGACCTTTCTGATGGTTATTTGGACATAAAGAAGCTCTACTGCATCAGGCAGCTTTACCAACTTTGATGTGAGTCTGTTCTGGATGTAGCCTGCTACAACTCCAATTCTCCCTCCTGCTGAACTAAACATGTGGAAGGTGTTGTAGCCCTACACAGCCGGAGTGCTCTTCATTATTTTAAACTGTGTCTCACTCATTATATAGATATACATGTCTTCCAGGGTGAGAAGAGCTTGTAGGGAGTGGAGTTTCTTGTTCAGACTCATAGCGTTGATCAGTAACACTTTCATATTTTCCTTTGCTTGTTTTGTTATGTTGGTAGGTTTAGCAGGTTGGCATTGCCTAAAAAGGCACTATTGGAGTAGATAATGTCCTAGAGGGGACAGATGCAGGCTATACCTAGTGAAGCAGTGTGGCCTGTTAATCATATTGGACCCCCTTTTAATAACACCAAAAGTTAAGCCAATTATTGAAGTTAATTATTTTTTGTTCATATTGTGGCATCATCCTTGGCAAAGGTAGAATGATGCTCATTGCTAGGCTCATACCTGCCATGGAGACATAGTCTGAGAGCTCCACCATGTCTCCCTTCATATAATCTAGTGAGTTACATCTCAAGTCATTGACACCAGCATCAACTATGACAAAGTCATACTGGTACTTGTTCAACAACCTGAGTGCATGTGTGATCTGACAGATCCTGCCACCAGACAAGCATCACTCTCTCCTTGCACAGCCTGGTAAGAGGCACATTGTATACCTTACAACAGAATCACCAATAACAATAATATTTGGTTGGGTCTATGCCTGCTTTACGGGCTCAGCATCTGTGACCTTGGGACTCCTTGTGATATGTGAAGATGTAGGCTAACTATGCTTTGGGCCTGGGCTGTGTTTTGGAGGTCTTTGAGGTTTACGGAAGTTAGTTTTCAGAACCTCAGTATATGATGAATCGAGTATATTGTGATGGCCTTGGAGATGTGTAATGTGTGGTGGACTGCTGACGATTTGGGTGGCTGAGTTTTCTCACACACTGTGTTATGCTGTTTGAGTAATAGATGATCATCTGACAGCCTGAGACAATTTTTGAACTGTCTCAAGATACTCATCTCAGTCATGCTGACTAGAGAAATTTTGGAGAACTGTTGGTCCATGGTACCAGCAAGAATGATTCTGGGGGAAGGGGTTACTATATCTGCTTGGAATTTACTTTTAGAATGATGTTTGGGGTGATTTACTGTTCAGTATTTAAGTTTCAGTACAAAACAACTAGTCTGGAAACCTTCTTCTGCCACCAGCAAAGACCCAGTAAACTAATTATAGTAAAAAAAAACTTGGAGATAATGGAGAACATTGGACTGAGACAGTTCTTTTTCAGGAAGTTTGAAATATTATGGCATAAGCATAATTTTGCTCATGCAAGCTACCGTCCTAACATTTTAAATCATGATCGCTGGTGTTTTCTGTTAATGCCATGCAAACATCTGAAATACTTACTATTTAAAATATTAATGTTGAACTATAATTGTTTATTACATTTTATTCTAGTCACACTTTTAAATAGATAATACAAATGAGATTTAAGAAATATATTTTTTGTAGTTAATTATAAATTTTCAACTATATGAGTGATGTTTTACACTGATTCTTGAAGTAAGCAACATTAACAATATAAAACAATATTATTAAAATAAATAAATATATAAACAATATTATTTGTAATTAATGTGTCTATAGTAGAGAACACTGGACTATATAACTATTTATATTTGCTGCTAGAATAAAACTGTATAGCTTTTAGGCATTAGCTCAATTTATTCTTATATTTTATTCAGTATTATTCCCCTTCCAGAAAAACAGCTTTTATGCAATCCTGATGACTTCAAGTGGCAATAATGGAGAATCTGATCTGAACTTAACTTGTGCTCGTATTCATAGTTATGCTCTGTCCAGTGTTCTCCATTATCGCCAAAAACTCACTACTTTGATATCAAAATCAGTGCAAGCAGTATCAGTCATAGCTCTCAACCTCTTAGAGCAAGAGATCTGGACAAAGCCATAAATAATGGGGGGACAAAAACCCAAAAATATGGGCAATTTTTAAATATTGCTCCTACAAACTTAGAAAGTTTATAGAATAACAGGTGTTATTTATTTATTTATTTGACATTTGTTAACCAGGTTAGTCCATCTGAGCCAGTGGCCCATTTTCAGTGGAGACCCAAGGAGAAAAGCTCCAGCAATACAAATAAAAAAGATAACATAGTAGGCAATATACAAAACCCAAGAAAAACAGTGCAGCAATACAACATAAGCAAAAATTACATATGCAGTAATAAGGTGAAATGAATAACTGTAATAAAAATAAAACAAAATGAAGTGAAATACAACTAGTATATTGAAGTATTTACAATAATGACATATCTTTCCCAGGTAGCATAATGTAATATTGTCTAGTGAACAGATTAGTCATTGAATTAGGCTTTGCATTAGCAAGAATTTTCTAAAAGGTATGAAGTTTGAAACTCAGATGCCTGGCATTATTTTCTGACTTCAGTCTTTAATGCATAGCAAATGATTTGGCAGAAAAACACACTTTTATGAAAAATGGATGAAAAATATGTGGCAAAAATCTGGACATTCTGTGAAAATCTGTACAGCTGAGAGGTATCACTACATTCAATAGTAAGCAATTTTATTAAAGGTCTTTTAGCCAGGTGAGTAGTTTAAGGGGAGAGAATTTGCAAAATAATACTTAAATGCTTATTATCAACAGCCAATAAATGGGGAGAGGAGAGAGAGTGAGAGAATTATGTTGTCAAATTATCATAAGGGGCAGGCAACAAAAGATACACTGGTTTAAGAACACAACTACGATGGGGTGGGGGGAAGGGAAAATAATTAGATGTTTAGCTCTGAGGTGACTGGCCTGGAACTGTCCCAATGCAAAGACTAGTCCTGAACGTGTTTGACATACACTCAGTACACAAGAATGAAACCACAGCTAAATAATAACAGTTAGACCACTTAAAACAGCAAAACTGTGGTACAGCTATGCACTGGAATCACTAACTTAGCCTTAAAGACCTTAGCTGAAGCAGATACAGATGATTAAAATGAATTTAAAATCAGATTAAGAACTGAAAAAACTTATCTGTCTTTCTCTGTGTAGTAGAACTATTACAATGCTATACTGAATACAATACAATACAATTACAGCTCATTGCCATCCAAAAGCATGCATGCTGATTGGATAGCCGAACCAACATGCCTGTTGTAAATCGAGCATATACCAATAGAAAAAAGTCTGGCTGCTAAAGTACCATTGAGCGTCCAGATTTTTCTATTAGAATATGCTATGAAGGGTTGGGATGAGCAAAATACAAGAAAAATCAGGTACATTCTGCAAAAGTAAAGAAACAGAAACATACATGATTTTCCTTGTATTTCTGTGCTGTCCCTCCTTAAATCTTGACAGACTGTCATACCTTTCCACTGTCTGGATCTTCGCAGAATGTCCAGATTTTTGCCTCATAGTTTTGCTCTTTTCCTTATTAAAAAGTAGTTTCCTGGCAAGCCACTGGGGATGGGAGCCATTAAATAATGACAGACAAATAAGGTTTAGACTTCATATCCTTCATAAAATGCAAATTAACACAAAACCTCTCATTCACATGACTTTCTAAATTTATAAGAGCAATACAATCTATCCCTATTTTGGGGCCTTTTTCTCCCCCCAGTGTGTTCAACTTTGTCCAGATTTCTTGCACAAACAGTAGTAGTATTAAAAAAAAAAAAAAACAGCAACAGAGATTTTCTTTTCTCCAGTGCTTGAGCTTCATCTTAATGATCAAACCACACCATCCTTGGGTAAATCCAACATTACCGACATCCATTTGTGGGTTATTGCAGTATATACTATGAGAGAGAGAGAAGGAGAAGGCAAGGTCAAGGAAATGGAGGGCAAGCTGCAGGAGCTGTAGAGAAAGAAAACAGTAAAACGCAGGAGGGGAACATGGAAGAGAATAAGTGAAAGAGAAACAGAGAAATGGAAGAAAAGCAAATTAATGCAAAACTGGGTCAAAGAAGGAGGCAAAGTGGAGGGCAAAGAGGAAAACTAACACAAAAATGCTCATCTAGAACTTGAAAGATCAGAGATGAAAGGCCTTGGTCAGATGTGCAAAACAACAAAAGGTTTCCTGTAACAGGGAGATTTTAAACATTTTTAGAAGTTTATATAATGTATTATACAAAGAGGCGAAGATGAAGAAGGAATACTTTAGAAAATGGAAAGGTTTACTTAATACGAGAAAGAGAGGATGGAGTTACACATAATATGGTTGAGGTGGGAGAGGTGCCAGTACCCAATAAGTACCTGAAAGAAGAAAAAGCATGATGAACAGGTGGATGTCTAATAATGTTTTATTAATGTGTGAGGTTAGAAATAGTAGAGAGAATGGTGGATATAATAAATGACATCCTGGAAAATGGTACCTTGTTGTCTTCTAGGAGAAAAACTGTGATGGTACTCTTACCAAAGGGAAAAAGTTTCCAAAAAAATCTAGGAAACTGTTGGTCTATTTTCTTATGCACTGTGGGTTCTAAAATTTTTGTCAGGGCATTAACAGCTAGGTTAATTTCTGTTTATGGATATGCATAAAACATTTGGTACTTTGAACTGGGAATTTATGATCAATATAGTAAAGTAGATAGTGAGAGAAGGACGGCAGCTACAAGAATAAGAGCTTTGTGTATCTCTAATGATAAGGACAACTGTAAATGGAGTTAGAAGAGATGGCAAGTAGAAAGGGGAAAGAGGGCAATGGTGTACCTTGTCACCATGTTTACTTTTATTAGCAATATAAAAGTTGGTACAGTGGATGAATTATTTGATGAATGTGAAGGTGATGGCGGGGGGGGGGGTGTAGTATAAATTTATTTGTAGATGACTGCATGTTTTTATTGAATAGAATTTATGTGACCTTCTTAGATATTCCTAAGTTGTGTTGATCTTTTTGGATCTAAGTCAGGCTTGCAGTTTCATCCAAAGAAATATGGGGTGATGAGAATTAGGTAGAGAGACTATTGAGAGAGACAGATGGTGTTTACTGAGGTTAGTTGCTTATATGGTACCAGTGTGATTCTGTCATACTCCATGTGGGTGTTAACAACCTGACATGTTACTTCCCTAGACTATATGAAGAGAGATATTGTTGACCTCTGAATACTTTACTCAGGCAGGTACATAAATGCCTTGCACTGAGCAGCATTCTACCTTCACCAAGGATGATGCCACAGTATGAACAAAAGATAATTGACTTAGTTTTTTGTGTCTTTCCAGGAAGATTCAATATTTGTCAGCATGGGAGAACATGACTAACAGACCACATTGCTTTGTAAAGGATAGGCTCCACCTTTCTCCCCTGTCTTCCAAATATTGACTAAATCATTATCCACTTTTTAAAGCCTTTTTTAGACAATGTCAAACTGACAAACCTACCACCACAGCAAATAAGCCCAAAGAAAACTAAAGGTGTAATCCTTAGTGGTAGGAGCTTAAATGAGAAACTCTGCACACTACAAGCTCTCTTCACTCTGTAGATTATACAACTGTACCCTTACCAAGATGTTTAAGTACTACAGCAGTGCAAGGATTCTGTACCTTTCAGACATTTAGACCACCAGCTGCGCAGACAGGGACAAAAGATGGAGAAGCCTCAATCTGTATTAGCAACAAGCATAACTTTATATTGGTTAAACAGCGTGATGCCCTGAATTTATCCATGTGCAAGTTACCACAGACAAAGTCTTATATCATAGCTTGTACCTAGACCTACTGGAGGCACTCACCATTAAATTAAATACCCCACTTATGGGAGACTTTAAATATCTTTCTATAGACTGGGGAAAAACACTGCCACATTCTCTCAGACACAATATTTGCTGCACTTTATTAACCCAAACATCTTTGACCAGATAGTGCATACACACACCAAAAGTTCAAACATACTGGGCCTGGTAATCACCAATATGGGAGAGCACTGCCACCCCCACTTCCCTTGTCATGTCCTCACTGGTGAAGCTTGACCACAAAGCTGTCTCCAAAATAAAAATCACCTCAGTAACTCCACCAAACCCTGTAACAGTTAAGAAATATTCCAAAGCAAACCACACCCTATTAAGCAATAGTGTATCAAAATTCAATGCCCCTCCCAACCCAGACTTCACAACAAACTATGTGGAATAGTTCACAGAGACCCTGTACAACCATGCATATGGCGGTATAGAGGATGTTGTACCTACTAGAAGTAAGCCCAAAACAATCTCTAAAAACAAATCATACTGGTGGAATCCTAACATTAATAAGTTATACAACCAAACGGAAAAAGTCATGGCTAAAACCAGGAAGAAGAACTACCACAATGACAGAAACATTCTAATTAAACTAAATAGGAAACTAAGAGGACTAATTAAATTGAACAAGGCTGATTATGGGATCAAGATGAGCTCATAGGCTAAAGACAACAACAAGGTCTTCTACAGCTATGTCTGAAACCTCCGACCTGGTGGTCAATGGTGCCACCGTTACTGAGCAGAGTGACATAGTGAATTTGCTGGCTGTCAAATTCAGCTCAGACTTCACCCCTGACTTCCTCCTGCCTCCCTTCATGAAATACCAACCAGCATAACCCTCCCCCCTTCTGTTTTTAACAGGAAGCAGGTCCTGGCAGCACTTGCTAAGGCCAAAAACACAGCCTCAATGGGCTTCAACAGTATGCCAGGATGCCTCCTAAATAGCTGGAAACATGACCTATCAGTTCCACTTGAGACACATTTCAACTGTAGTCTTAAAACAGGCCTTGTAC